>NC_092570.1:19087417-19687417 GCF_037975245.1 Apostichopus japonicus
TGCCTGTGTAGGTGATATTGTCGGGTATGTGTCGGAGCTGTGTACACTAGATCCAGCTAGCCTCTTTCTCTCCAACTGCTGCCAAAAAGGAATGGTAAAAAATGGGCCAAAGGTTCTTGTAAAGCCCTGACCCACAGCATATGTATTGAAGCCAATCGTGAGAGATACTACTCGCTTTAAAGTCAGTACACCATTTTCATCACCCCAGAAATGCTGTTGAAATGGCAGAGTAAGGAAACAATAATGTACTCATGCAGCTCCTCACACAGCCCATCTAAACCATTCACTCATGTTTCTTAACGATTTACATTGATTTGTAATTTGGGTTCATTTTAGCATGCTAGTACTTAGGATAATGCAATATCTACTAATTAAAACGTTAGGATAACCCTTGTTGTTCTCAAGCTTGACCAATTCCTTGCATGTTTATATACAATTATGAACAGCAGTATGATAACTCATACAGTAGCACAAACAATCGAAAATGTAATGTATATTACAGCTATGAAACCAAACTCCAATTACCAAGAGCTGAAGCTTGTAATTCTTAATGTGGAACGTAGAATAAACACTCCGTCCAGTAGATGAAAAAGCGAGACGTGGTAGCTGAACACAGCTGACTTATCAGAATGTCTAGAGATATTTGTAGACTATGAAGGCAAAGATATCTCTTGCAGCTTACGATAAACCTGCATGCTAGTACTAAGCCAAGAACCGACGATACATGGTATCATAAAGAGCCTGTAAGTCCATGGCTTGCATTTCTACAGTTGATACTTGCCTGTTTTACAACACAAAAAAAAGGTCTGTGGTTTGAAGCTGTATGACTTTGGATAAAACAAGCCATGTGAGATAAAAACTGGATAAAAAATTGGATGAAATTGGATACAAAAAATGTGAGAGTGAAGAAGAATATGTTCCAGCTAATGCTGGATAATATGTAGGCCTACTTATTAAAGCTGGTAAAAACATTTGGTTAAATCTTGTATCAAAGGTAATGAAGTGTGATAATATTATGTCAAAGAAACATTAGCGCCCATTTGGCTAGAGTTTAATACGATGTATCCTAGCTTCCTGGTTTAACATTTGTTTGTTTTTAAACTGCTTTGTCATATTTTGTTTGTCATTTCTTCAGCTGAGTGGTTTGCCCTTCGAAGAGGAACCGTTTCTTCAGTGTCGAGACTGGATTGCATCAAGCAGGCAGTACAGAGGTATGGTTTCATAAATGATCCCAGCATATCCAGCCTTGTTTTCAATTTTTACCATCAGTGAAACAAAAATATATCTTTACTTTTTTGTTGTTTGAATATAATACATCTTCTCTGTCAAAAGCTAAATCCCTATTTCGGCTACTTGTAATATGAATTTTAAGGTTTTCTTGGTATGGAGATTTATGGCCAGTTGCCAGGCTTTTTGGTCCTCGGTTAGAAGAGCATTCAAATTGACTTGTTCATAAGATGGGGAAATAAGGCTGTGATAGCATTATTTCCTAAAGGCTTCACTGTTCACATTTGAGAAAGCAAAGAGCATCAGGACAAAAACATGCTTACAATGTCAATATGTCTTCAACAGTATGTTCATACTTGGTATGGTGATGTAACTACATAGTAAGTATATGCTATTTGCTACAACAACAACAACTTTGACCTCATTAATATTCATGAGTTGGTGAGCCTAATGGGAAATAGTCAAAAATAGCTTGTAAACGATACGTGGAGCTCTCATTCTATAATAATCTTTAAGGGATTTGCATAAGGAATTGGAATAAAAGTTGCTTTGTCAACATCATAACTGATTCCTGATACCTTGCTTATGCATTGCCTCATTAGTCAATAGATTATCTTCATATTTGGTATGCAAAGTTCATGTATATTAACATGTACAGCCTACCACACTATGAAGATGTTTAGACATGGTAACCACTAAACGTTTTTCGTTCCTGGTTGTCTCCTTCAGGCAAATTGATTTCCATGAGATTGAATCACCAGAGAAGAAGGCAGGTCTTGTGTCCTTTGGATCGATAATTCATGTTATGTGCGATAAGAAGACCAGGGTCGAGCATGGGTATGCTGCCAATGACCTGGATAAGTTACTGGCACTTGGAAAAAGTCTAGCAGAAACTGAGACCATTAAACCACTGAATGAAAATGCTGAGTAAGTTTTAACACAGTTATCATACTATAAATGTGGAAATTATAATTAAAGACCACAAGCTCTTCCTCAAAGAGGCCTATTAACTCAACATTTTAACTCAAATTTGGAATCTTTTCAATTTTTAGAAAGCCATTTCAGATGGGTAAACCATAGATAGATCTTGGATGAAAAACCCACCTTATCGAACCCGGAACCTCTCGATTGCTAAGCCTCATTGCTTCAAATGTCGCCGCCTGTATCCACTCGGCCACAGCACCGGTTATATAATAAGAAGACTATTTTGATTTATAATAGCCTTTGGTGCAACAACAGACCTTTGAACTTTAGCAAGTATCAGAAATCTTGATGACATAACTCTGACAAAACATATGTGATAAATTCAGCACCGAACTATATAATCTCTCTTCAGAGCTCTGCACGACCAGGTGTCTAAGCTAAGTCTTGCTGGATCCACAGCACTGGGACCTGCCTTGGCCCTGTCTGTGGGTTTCTTGAGCAAGACTCCCGGCTCGGAGATAGTATTGTGTACAGATGGACAACCTAACGAAGGAATTGGAAGCTTGCCAAGAGATCCTGGATTTTATGATAAGGTCAGAATCTGCCATCATTTATTTATTTCAAGACAGTGGTCTGTTGTTGAATTTTCCCTGTATATAGGGCAGGACAGCTCACTTTGTAGAGGGCAGGACAGCTCACTTTGTAGAGGGCAGGCTTTGTAATTCTGTAGCCACTGTTTTTCTTTTCTGTTTTCTTCTGTCTAGTAAATATTTTCTTTGCTCTTTCAAAATCCCCTCCCCCCATCCCTCCCAAAAGAAAGGAAACTCATCAATGCCATTCTGATATTAAACATATTGATATCTTACCTTTGTACCTATTCTCTCGCCAAGCTGATAAATTATAATTTTTCAGTGTTTTACCTCCAATACTATATGTGTACCAAAGATCATGGGGGTGGGGGGGGGGGCAGGGAGCCATATATCTAAGTTTTCATGGTGTCTCATGGTGTCCCTCTTTGACAGATTGGAGAGATCGCTCAGAAGCAACAAACCACGATATCCGTGATCGGTATCCAGACTGGTAAAGAGTACGAGCTTGAGACTGTCAGTAAGGCTGCAGCCATCACTGGTGGGACTATTAACCTTCTCAGTCCTCACGAACTCAGCCACAAGATGAGGGAACTCATGCAGGACGCAATTATCGCTACAGGTGTCGAAATCACAGCGATACTTCACCCTTACCTCTGCTTTGTCAGTGAAAAGGTAAAATCCTGCCCACAACCTACCGTGAACAATTCATCAAACATTTCTAATTTTACTAGGGAGTGGGATTGAGGCAGTGGCGTAGCTACGGGGGGGCCTGGGGGGGCCGGGGCCCCCCCATGAAATCGGCTGGCCCCCCCACTGGCCCCCCCACTGGGAATGGGGTAAAAAAAAAAATTGTAAAAAAAAAAAAAAAAAAACTCATCAGTGGGATTCACTAATATTTTTTGTTCAATAATTTGGGATATAGAGTTACACAATTTTCTCGTCTGCATCTGGCAGAATAAGAATAATACAATATCTGTAGTAATCATGAGAATGGTCATACAGCATGGCATGGCAATGGTCGATGCGACGGTTGCGACCATACACCACGAACCTTGTGCATGTGCTGCGCGATATCGATATCTACCAATACATGTTATCGGTCATCGATTGGCACAAAAACCCAGATTCTGATGACAGCTGCCTCAAGAAACCCAATAAATGGCCTAATTAGCACCGAGCCACCAATGTGGACCATTACCGAAACATCGATACGTGTTAGTCTTCCATCCCCTTCCTCTAATGCTATTTAAGTCCACATGTGGGCATTTCCTGCAAACCTACCGGTAGCCCACAGGGGTTTGAGTTGGGAGAAAGGCCTTGACACCTTGAAACAACAAATGATGCCAACCATAGGCGTTCGAGGCGGGGGGTGCAGGGGGGCAGAGTGCCCCCTAAATTTCCAGAGGACAAGAAATTCGGGCGAAAGTCCTGAAAAATTCGGGCAGCCTAAGAGGAGAAAAATTTTTTTTTTTTATATATATATATATATATATATATATATATATATATATATATATATAAATATGCAGTAGCTTGCCCGAATCTTTTTCAAATTTTTGCCCGACAATTCCATGATTTTCTTTATTTAGCATCATGATGCCCGAATATTTCCGTGTAACACCACCGTAAGCGCAGTTCATCTGGGCTACCACGCTTTTTGCACGATCAATTTTTTTTTCTTCTAACTAGTCAATTGTATACCTGGACCAAGGGCGGCGGAACCGGGGGGAAAAAGGGGGCACGTGCCCCTCCCCCACTTTTCCTCAGGTTAGAAATGTGCCTTTTTTCTACATAAAAATTGAGGTGCCTCAAGTTAGCAAGAGGCCAGGGAACCAGAATGAACACTCGGGAAGGGCCGTTTCCGGCCATCTGAGGGGTTTGTAAAACCAAAAATTTTATAAAAGTACGCTCCGCGCCAACCGATGGTGGCGCTCCGCTCAGATAGCCGTGCATACAACTTTGCAAATCCTGGCTAAGCCTGTGACTTTTAACGAATTTCTGTGAGTCAAACTCAAAGCATTTTCGAATGGAAAAAATTTGTTAAGATTTTAACAAGAAAAAAACTCTAATTCGGAAGATTCCTACATTAGCAACTAACATGATTTCACCTCATTTTGTCTCAAAAGAAAACATGTTCCTTGTTTCCCAATTTGCGCATTGGATATTGCAGTGCTAGTATGCATATTTTCCTTGAGGGGGGGGGGGGACGTTGATGGAGTGATGTGTATACACAAATAAGATAATACAATAAGAGTTATAAAGGGTACTGAATATAACGCTGCATCATTCCAATCGAATTTCTGCAAAGTGCCCTTTGATGTCGGTGCCCCCCCCCCCAGATTAAAAGTGCTTCCGCCGCCCTTGACCTGGATATCCCCGACATGAGTGTATAAAAGAAACATTTTCTTTTTCATGGATGGTGGGGGGGGGGGGAGTGTCTACAAGCCTAGAAGTACAGGTTTATCATATTCTTTGTTATATTTTATACTTTTTTGTGAGACAAATTGCAGTCTCACCCGACACAGCGACATTATCCCGCCTACGTGTCGTTGAACAATGTTTTTCTGGAGGTAGCTGAGTACTGTGTTAAAATAATAAATACGGTAACTAAATATAGCAGCTTAAAAAATATACTGTCCCATTTTTCCCCTTCAAAGTGATGTTACCATTTTTTCTTCTTCTAATTTACCAAATTATTGGGGAACTGTAAATTTCTAAAACGTGAGATTATAAAATAAAGAATGTTTAGATGCAACTTGCAAGGCCTCAGAAGTGCCGTTTCCGGCAATCTGAGAGGCATTGTGTGCCAAAAATTTTCTTGTTCGCTACGCGCCAACCGATGGTGGCGCTCCGCTTAGATAGTGTCACGGGAACTTTCGGGCACAAAAAGTTCTGCCCCCCCCCAAACTGAAATGGTCCCGTACGCCTTTGATGTCAACTTCACTCAAGTTAAAAGTCTGGCTGAGTTGGCAAGGCCAGTCAGCATGAAAGAGAGAATTTTTTTTTTGCATTTCTGTCACCAAAGTTGCACATCTTTTTGGTTGCTATTTTGCCTCACAGGTGCCATCTCCTGCGATCTGGGGGTGCTGAAATCTCAAATTTTCTCTGTACGCTCCGCGCCAACCAAGGTGGCGCTCCGCTCAGATAGTAACCCGGCCCCCCCACAAGAAAGAACAGCCCCCCCATGGCCCCCCCACTTAAAAAATCCTAGCTACGCCACTGGATTGAGGAATTCCAGGTTTATAAATATTATACAAAGTTGGGGTTTGCTACTGCAACTTGTAACAACACATATATCCTAACTTGAATTAAAGATCAATTTTTTTCTCAGAATTTCTGCTGAATCTAAAAATAAGTAAAGTTCAGGCCAGCTAGGTGGCCAAAATGACTGTTTGGAAGCTTACTGCTTTTCATATTGGCATGAAACTGACATGTACACCTAATATTTTAAGATTCTTTGTTTATATTTGTTTTGTTCCGTACACAGACCGAGTTCGACAAGAAGAGTATAGCTAAATGCAGTTTGGGGAATGTACACAAAACCACAGAACTGACCTTCAGATTCCAAAGGAAAGAAGAGTTCAAAAATGCTGAAGTTTCTGGTTTGCCTTTCCAGGTGAGCCAAGTTTTCCTTCTTTAGAAATATTTCTTGGGTTGTATGAGCTTTTAAGTTTTTTCAAAACAAATGTTTAGATGACTTCTGTTTTTTAGGGCGTAGGGGGAGGGGTGGGTGGTGTATTTTGCTAATTAGATGACATATTGGCATTTTGGTCACTGCTATTGCTGACAAAGGAATCTGAATAATCATCGGAAACAGGAGATTGTGTTCTTGTCGCTTGAAGAGAAGACAAATAAGGAAAAAGAGCTAAATAGTATTTACTTTCATGAGCCTATAGCTGCCATTCTGAAAGTGGTTTTTGAAGTCACAAAAAGCAACCATTTTGATGATAAAGAAGATGAAAACAAATCACAATAGTCTAGGACATTTACTAAGATGGTTCTCTTCCCTCCTTTTCATCAAACTAAAAGTGTTTGTTAAGAATCAGTTAGTATTATTGAAGTTTAATTGTTAAGCAAATGGATTGAAATAATATTCAATACCTGCTAAATAAAACAAGGTACTTTATGGTGAAATTGATTGGCTGTTTGTTATCAATAAGAACGGTGAAACTTATGACAAATTTTGGAAATTCTCATAAAGCAGTAATATGCATAAAATCAAAATGCAATTAAGTATGCTTTGAGAGCACAAAAGAAAAAAATCCACCTCATGGTTGCCTTCATTTGTAGATTCAAGTTCGTTACACCACCAAAGATGGGAGAACATTTCTTCGGATTTTGACAGAGAAACGTGAGACAACATCAGACAGAAATCGAATGGAAACGGTAAGATACTTTATCCTTGCTATCCATAATGTCAAGAAAGTTATTGCTGAAACAGAACTTAGAACCGATTGCTGTGGTAGTAAATATAACTATGACTATAACTGGGTTTTCAGAAAGGTCTAGGTGGTGGTTATTCTAGATAACTCTAGATAATTTCTTATTTGCACTCATCAGTACCAGAACATAGCATTTTGAGTTGCAATTTGAATTGACTTTGTCACAATCTCTACTACTGCACTTTCAAAATAAAGAGGAAAATTACTCAAGAGTGCAATCTGTAACATATTATTTTAGTCAATCTAAAACACCAGAAATGATTAAGGAAGAATCACAAAAGTGTAGAAAGAAATTGCTCTCAATTTGTGGGACGCAAATTTTCTTTACTCGAACGTGTGGTCAATAGTATCCACTTGTCAATAGTATCCACTTGTCAATAACTACTGACTAAGCAGTCGTTTCTTGTGTATGAATCTCATAGTTTGGATGAAGAGTAATACCATGTAGTTATGAGTGAATATTACGTAGACGTTGCTATAACTCACTACAAAACTTGCAACCTTTAACCATTGATCGGAAAAAGAAAAGCTACACTCCTTATGCTATGGGTTATGGCCAGGACCTCCTCGGTATGCACGCCGTGATATGTGGTATGCAAGCCTATGCATCAGGATAAAATACAGGCGTTGCCTGTGCACCAGGATATTCTATGGGGCGTTACCTGTGCACTAGGATATATTATGGGATATTACCTGTGCACCAGGTTATCTATGGGGTGTTGCCTGTGTACCAGAATATTTTATGTGGCATGGCCTGTGCACCAGGATATTTTATGTGGCATTGCTTGTGCACCAGGATATTTTATGGGGTGTTGCCTGTGCACCAGAATATTCCATGGGGTGTTGCCTTTTCACCAGTATATTCTATGGGGCGTTGCAGGTTCTGAAGATGTGGATTCTTTAATTGAACAACATCATCAAGGATGCTAAGATGCAAATTGACGCTATATTTGTTTTGTGACATCTGATACAGTGATTGTTGAGTTCCCAGCAGCACAATAGACCATTGTTGATATTTGCCATCAATTATGCAACCCTTTGTGTCTATAATTATTGCTGAAAATAAAGGGGAAAATCATATCATCATGACGACGATAAATAATAGAAAAGGGAGAAAGAAGCACTTCATAGTTTGAACCGTCTCTCTAACAGAACTTGAATATTCCGGTAGTTGGTGCCATGGCAATGAAGGAATCTGCTGCCCAAGCTCAAGCCGGAGATGTCCTGGGAGCAAGATTGAATCTGTAAGTACTTTCTCTTTCCAAACTGCTCTGCAGGTTAAGGTATTCTGTAGCCCTCCAGGCTTATTTACTTATTTCATCTAGTAATATGACTATAATATTCTTTGCTTTCACTAAACTAATACAACATGTTTCACTAACTAATGAAACATTATTGCCCCGTAGACATCACATGATTCTCATCTAGCATTGGCAGGAAAATTCACGGTTCGTCGTTCGGTGAAATGGCACATTGGAAGTACAAATTTAGTTGCCATATTGTTAGAGTGTTAGATCAACTTATTATTTTAGTTTCAGCTTGTAAATATCAGTAAATATTTCCTCTTTGTTTGTGTATATTCCTGTATTTGTTGTTTTCTGGTAGAAGTCAATTAACCGGATGAAATAAATGGTGACCTGTGAGGTAACTTGCAAATATAGTGGGGTACACCAGGTGTGTGGCTGCACCCTACGGGAAGTCCCCAGGGGACACGTAGACTTGGTGCACTGGAGAAAGGAATGAAAGATAAGGAACTAAAACGATTACTCAATTTCTCAACATCTAATTCCTACGATGCTAAAGCTAAGTAAAGTAAGAGCATTTAAGGACTGGATGTTGATATATCAAGCATTCCTGCACCTCAATCACAATAACATTGCCTTGATATTTCCAAAATTGCCTCGGTGACCATTTGAAAGCTGTGTTTGTGTCCCTACCCCTTCCACACATGATGTAATACCCTTAAGACTCATTAGTTACAGAGGACAACAACAACCATGTCCCTTGTCATAGACTTCCTGGTATATATCTCCTTCAGTGACGGAACTCCAGTGAAATAAGTGTCAGAAAATAAAAACCAACAAGGGGCTGATAAAAATCTAGATGTAGGGCTCTACGAACAATCTCGTCGTTTGCTTCTGTTTCTGTCAATTCTGAACAATGTCACGTTTTTCTCACTCAGTAAAAGAAAGGCTAGCTCGGTTACCTTTCAAATTTATGAATATTTTCTTCGTCATCTGATCTCCAGCAGTGATGCTTTAATACTTGGCTCTACAAGAGATGGTTCGCAGCATATTATATTTCCTTTTACCTTAAATTACTGAAATTATACACATGATTTCAAATTCCATCTCATTTCAAATCATTTACAGGCAACGTCACCATCTCATGACCTATTCCAGTGCAAACCAGAGTTTCGACAATGGAAGTGAATATTTGGCCTTGGAAAGAAATCTCCTTGAGTTTGAAGATATTTTAACAGTAAGAATTAATACAGTCACCTTTCCAAAAGTCACATTTCACCATATACTGTATGGCTAAATATATGTAAAATGTGCAAGATAAAATGAAGATTTCTCTTAATTGTCATTCAATACTATTTGTTTGTACTTATTCAATAGAAAAGCCTCATCAGTGATCACAACACTAATGGCTTCAGCCCCAATTCTAATATGCAAAGTGGGGCAATAGGCAAGGGGGTCCACTCAAGCTAGGTACCACAAACTGTGGCAGGTCAAATCTACTTGCACGCACGTTTCATATTTTTAATACAAGACATCAGTTTGTATTTAGGGAGCACTGATGGGAGTTTGTTGCAAAAGAGTCTCAGTTCAATAAAGTAGTTTTCCAAGTGACTGAGTAGAGTTTTTCCTGTGCAAATCAACCAAAGACCTCCATTGACATTTCTTGCAGTAAACTTGAATAAAAGAGACATCAAAAAGCATTTATTCCTAAATAAGCGTTATACGGATGCAAATAATTATGCACATGTCTTTGTAATTTGTTTTTGTTGCCACCTATGTTTTTCTTCTTTATCTTCATAAAGGCACCTCAAGGTTCGACACTCAGCACCGATCTGCACCAGGTTAGCCAAGAACGGACGGCCATGAAGATGAAAGGTAGATTAGGAAAGAAGAAGCAGTTGCTCTCAAATGTTAAACAGACTTCGTCACTTCATCAAGAGAAATTCTACAAATATTAAGTGAACTTATACAATGTTAATGGCAAAAACCCCTTGCATGGTTTCTTTTCTTTTTCTTTATGGTGGTGATTTATTAAAACAAAATTGTACAAAGGTTGCCAAGTTGCAAGATAACAGTTTGAGACGCTCTTAATGGGAGGCATGTTGAAAGGAAGAATATAACATACAGCAACTCGCTTATTGTATTTTATGTACATTGCTTATCATTGTAGAAACGTTATTCTCAACACCCTTCCCTTTTAATTTTTTCGCTTTGTTGATGTTTTATAATACATTTTTGCCTGAAATATGAAATCAGATATTCCTTAAAATAAGAACAAAGTTCTTTCATAATTTGAATTTATCTATTTGCAATTGTCTGTTTGATCTCTACAGACTCTGGTTTACTATTTCATCCTTAGCTACATATGTTAAATATGATATTTTGAAATCACTTTTAATTTTGCAAACTTTCTTCTAAAAATGTTGTACTCTTCATTTCATATATTGTTTATTAAAACAAAGTGTCTACATGTATATCACTTACTTTTAACATGATTTTACCTTCAACATATACAAAAACTGAAGCAGCTAGTTTAACCCGAGTCTTTACTTGTCTTTTTAGTTATGCCATATACAAGCTGCCATGTGTCCATTTTTTTATTTTTCATTTTATATTAATATAAAAACTGCAAACAACAAGGAAACTCAATAAATGACCCCTCCCCCTCCCACAAAAGGTAATGAAAGAAAGAAAAGTTTGCCCAGCAGTCTTTCATAACTCAAACCTTTGATAACATTGCCTCTCATTTTAATAGTTCTCGGTAAATATAAGTATATATTTTTTTAGTATTTATTTGTTTTGCCACAAAAGTACAAAGTGGAGGGAAGTCTTCCATAAAGCTTAAAAGCTTAACAGTGTGGAAGACTCCCTGAAGAAAGAAAAGAAAAGAAAAAAACAAAATATATATATGTGAAATATATGTAAAATATGTAATCAGATATTCCTTAAGATAAGAACAAATTTCTTTCATAATTTGAACTCAGCTATTTGCAATTGTCTGTTTGATCTGTATAGACTCTATGGTTTACTATTTCATCCTTAGCTACATATGTAAAATATGATATTTTGAAATCACTTTTATTTTTGCAAACTTTCGTCTAAAAATGTCTGAATGTTCATTTCATACATTGTTTATTTAAAAAATGTGTCTACATGTATATAACTTACTTTTAACATGTTTTTACCTTCAACATATACAAAAACCGAAGCAGCTAGTTTAACCCGAGTCTTTACTTGTCTCTGTAGTAATTTCATTTCTTTATTAAATTTAAATGATTCTTAATCCATATTTCCCCATGCCTCCACAAGCCTGGGGATATACCCCTACTCCAGCGGTTATGCCCCTTCCCTTGGGCTATACTGCTTCCCTGGACTATACCTCTTCCGACCTTCCCCAGTTCCCTACGTCAGGCCTGTGGTAATGTCAAAGTACCGAAAGGTGATTGCACGCATATCTGCATTTATTTGACTATTACCAGCGATGTGCAATATAATTTTATCACATGAATATATTCTTTTATTAACACAAACCATTTAAACATTTCTTCACGCCCAATCATCTATATCTTACCCAGACATGTGTATCACGTACCACAGAGTTGTACATAACAGCTACCTTCGTGCATACTTTCCACTAAATCGTCAAAACTAATTTAGATTCCAGACTTGTTTCGTAGAAATAACTCATTAGCTAAAAAAACAATACCTTACATTAGATCCGACATGCTTAAACTTTTATATCACAATTTAAAGATCCTAACTAATTTTCAGTCCAACAGCAGGAGTCCTGCTTTTTAAATTTGGTCATATATGTCAGATTAACATTCAAACGTGCTCTACATATAATTCTTAACATGTCAAAATCTCTTCAACCGTATTTCCGATTTAATTTATACTTGGTATGGTGATGTAACTACCACAACAACCACAGTATGAAGTGTCATATAGGCAAAATAGAGGTAAAATGACATCACCCATTGACAAAATATCAGCTAAACTTCAAGGGGAAATAAACCCTGGCTTTTTCTTTGCTTAGAGAATTCCGTTTGCAGTCCGCTCTATTCGACAGAAGCAACACGAATGCCTGGAAACATTTCTTTCAACCTTGAAAATCGATTTTATTGTCAACCATGGCATTCGCCAATTTAATTGAATTCCGACAGTTCCCGCTTGTTTCGTGACGTTAGCGTGCCACAAATTGCATTTCACAGTATCGTAGGAAGGTACTTTTGAGTGTGGGGGGGGGGGGGTGAAGAATGATGACCGGCCTGGTTGCATTTCCAGGTTGCCTCAGATGCAATTTGCTGCTCCAAATGAGATTTTTTTCTCATTTGGAAATGAAAAAGGGGTTTTCTGACTTGCGGAGCAGGGGCGGAATGATACTTCCGCCCCCATATGTTTCACCGGGGGGGGGGGGGGCTGGGTTCCTACACCCTTGGCATTTCAACTCATACGTTAGGATGCGCCGTTCACAATACCTATGGCAATGTCTTGTCAATTTTCCTTTTCATGTAGATAATTTGTATATAAATACGGTACATTTAACATGGTGAACAACAAACAAGGAAAGATCATTTACCATGTAGTAGCTTAAACCAAATGCTGATGTAGTTAGTCCTTTGTAAAAATAAGAGAAATAAATAAGAGAATTAGAGAAATACGAATGAGAATTCCTTAACAAATAATCAGTTCAAAGCTTTGCCAAAGATTGCACAATTTTGCGTCTAAGCCATCTTTAATAAACAAAAATTTATCAAGGGGAGGGTGACACCCCTACTCTTAGAACCCCCCCCCCCAGTACGGCATCACCGACCGGGGTGACAAAGAAAAGTTTCGACCCGGGTACCAAATGACAATTTCAATACATTATACTCATAACCGGCATCAGGATGTTTCATGCGACTCGTGTAGTAGGCTATTTTTCTTGGGATAAGGTTTCAAACATCTGGTTAAAACATATTGGGACGACCCCGTACGCCTATGTATACAGCATTGCTAGGTAAAGGTGAGTAATAAGGTTTTCGTCCGATTGTACAATACAATTAATCGCTGTAGGTTCTGATAGGATTTTACTTTTGTAAAGAATTTGATTATATTATATGTTTTGGAGTAAGGATACTTTACCCCTGTGGTATACGCAAACGCCTGTTTGGACTGGCTGTTTTATGTTACATGTGTAGCTTTTTGAACGACGTGACTCTCGCTGAACAGCCAATAGGCAAAGAGGCAAGAAAATCAAAGTAAAGCAAACTAAGGTAAATATTCAATCGCGACCCAGCAGATTAACACACTGATGGTAAAAAAAGATAATACTTGTTGAGGTTGAAGTTCAAGTTCAAACAGTATATGCAAACAACAAAACACAGTTATTTAAATACCAGCGCGATATTTGAAATGTCATTTCATTCAATTCAACGTTCGTTTGTGAGGGATCGTCGGTCTGGCAGATGAAAACTCGAGTTCTTTATATCACCGACAGATTTGACGAACTGAATTCTAACCATGGATTATAAGTTCAGGTATGTTCTTACTTTTACCTCAGTCCTTGACAAACTTTCGGCATAACGTAACTTTAGTAGCCTACTAGTCCATATTAGTGTATTTGTGATGCTTACAAGAAAAAGCCATTTGCCAAAGTCTATTCATATAAGGTATACGATTCCGTTCAGCGCAACGTTCGCTTTGATCGTTTTGTCATCTGTCCTTCTAGCAGTCCTTATAACATATTGTATGAACATTGGCGGATCCAGGGGGTGACTAGACCCCCCCTTTCTTTCCAAACCCCCAAAAAAATGATAATTAGCACAACATTGTGTGTAAGTATAACGATAGAAATCATGTATAACCAATATTTTGCCTCGGAATGCACTATTTCACGTGAGAAGTTTTTTTTTGGGGGGGTGGGGGTGGGATGAATCACCACACCCCTTACATGGGAGTCGGCTTAAACGATCTCAGGGCTACACCCCCTCCTGTTAAAAATCCTGGATCCACTCCTGATAAAGGCGAGCCAAAGTAAAGTAAGGGGGCTGGTTCGTGCACAATGCTTTCTGTTATAGTACCATATATAGGGGCAGTCCTTGCGCGAAGCTTTACTCTTGTCTTCGCACCATACTGTGTGTAATACGGTAGCGGCAAGGGGTGTCCATATTTCGTATATAATCAGAGGTTTATTCACCTATAATTTAAAAACACTTTCCCACCCGTACGGTGTTTGCATCTCTTCACTGACAGTTTTCTGTGAGGGTTGAATCAAACACTCTGTATGTTTTCAAGTTATATTTTGCTAGTGGTATGGACTTGTTTATTGCATTGACAGAAGAAAAAGTGGACCAGAAATTGACCAAGGCATTTAAATGAAATGTTATGTTAACCATTGGCCAGTGTTATCTTAATGTTGGGAAGACTTTTCTATAGGAGAGTACGAATCATACACTCACTATAAGTAGCAGTTAATTGTTCTCAGAGCAAGCACGAGGGTAGGCTACTTACTGTTCCATAGTGCTCTGCATCTCCATCCTTAGCCTAGCCTATCAGCAACAACTGACTCTGACACGTGTATTCGCATGATAGGGATAAGAAATATATCATTCATAGTTATTTGTTGAACCAGAAAGCCAAAATCTTTAGTGGTTGCTTGACTTGGACTTGATTCAAACTTGAGTTTACTTGAGACTTGACTTTACAAGTCATTATTGGAACAGTGACCTAACTTGATTTGTTGATAAAATAATTTGTTTTGCATATCTATATTTGAATAAATTCTACTTCTTGAAATTTCTAGAATAACTCTGCCAATTGCCTGGTTTTATTATGCGCAATTGACACAAATATTCGGTTTAGCTTGTTTTGACACTTAGATTCCAATTGAAAAAAAAGGAGGGAAAAGAGATGAAGAAGGGGCGGTAAGGGGGGGGACCAAATGTCGTTACTTGTACGAATGGTTCATAGTTTATCATTTTTATTTACTAATTAATGTGTTTAGCATATTATAGCATATTTCAATCTGGTATTAAATACGAATTTAGCATTGACCTTCTGGCTTTGACACCACCACAGTGAAGTAAGTAAAAATAAACCACTGGGTTGGCAGCTTTCTTTCGTGAAGGTTTCCCAACTGGCAGTCGTACCACTCTGGGGTTTCACGAATAAAACTGTATAGTTTTAACAAATGTAACCTACAAATGTTCATCACTTGTGACCTAAACGAGCGTCGTTCGTTAAAACAGCGAATAGTTGCTGTGTGCGCTGATCAGTCGATCAGTGTTCGGGTCAATCGTAGGACTATTAGTCTCCACACATAAAGATTTTTCGAGTAAGGACGGTCGAGTTGGGTCGAGTCGGAATCAGTCGTAAAGTGTGCGCCGGGCTTTACGTGAGACAAAAAACTATAGATGCAGTGGTGAGCAATCCCCTTTATATAATAATAATGATCTATGCAAATTCTTAAGAAGAATGCAATGGTTTCATATTTCAAAGGCCTTTTTTTTCATTCCTAGACTGTGGTGCATCACCATGATACTGATCATCTTTGCAAATCCTGAAAAGCAGGTCCTTCGGTCTTCCTTACTCTGTCTTACAATCCTAACTACTCAGGACGCTGCAACAGCAGAGCGAATTACAGGAGAAGTAAACCCTTCGACTGTCCTAACATGTGGGTCACTTTGTGTATACGATGAACCGTTTCAACGAGCAAAATGTGAAAACCTGGGATTTATGACAATTCCTAATTCAACAGGGTGTGAAGGAGCAAACATGTTAGATATTCAAAATAATAACATTTCATAGGTAACTTCTGACATTTTGTCAGGTTACAGCAATATTGTAATTTTAGATTTGTCAAATAACAGCATTGTCCACATCAAACCAGGAACATTTAAGCACACACAATACATTGAGAACATTTTCTTGTCTAGAAATCAAATAAAGAATCTAACTGATGGAACATTCATTGGTCTTGAACATCGGATGATAAGACTTTTTCTTGATAATAATAAACTACGGCATCTTCACGAGCTGACGTTAAAGAGCCTCAAGAAGTTAACGACTTTAACGTTCAGCAACAACGCTCTTCATTACCTGCCAGATAAACTTTTCAAGAACCTTACTTCGCTACAGTACCTCCATCTCAGTGGAAACAAACTGAGACATCTGAAAAATAACATTTTCAGTGGTCTCGTTCGATTAAAGAGCATTTCTTTAGATCGCAACTACTTGAGCTCCATACCTGTCGGATTATTTAGTGGATTGGAATCTCTTATCTCAGTTGACCTTTCTTACAATCATCTTACTGCCATTCTGACGCCAGAAGATCTTGGAATCCATAGCGATCTAAAATATTTAAATCTATACGGTCACAAGTTTCATTCTTCGTCCAGTATCATTCCATATCTTGATAGAAATGATTTCCTGGTTACGGTTACTAGCAATCCGTTTGAATGTGACTGTAATTTCAAGGCACTGCAAGAATGATTTCAAAGTAAACCCGAGAAGAATCAATATTTGGTCACTGACAGAAGTCCCCTAGAGTGCAGATGGAACGGTTCACTTGTACCAATCCAAGATGATTTCGCACCGATGTGTCAAAATTCATCAGAATATACCACCGATTCAACATCAACTATTAGGACGAAAATTTCATTTACTTCGCCAGCACAAACTAGCTCTTCGAGACAACGGCCAACTGAAACATATGATGCTGTGACTACTGTGTCGTCTGGAAACCACGATGAAACCCAAACACCATCATCTTCTCAATCGTCTTGTGATTGTGACGCTTACACATCATGTGAGAAAGCTATTGTTCTACTCTATGTTGCAATTGCTCTTCAATTCATAATTTTGATTATACTTATAACAATGTTTTGCAAGTCTAAAAAGTGAAACTCTATAACCCTTAATCTACTGTACAATTTCATATAACATATAAAGCTAATCAGATATGTAACCATACATAGCAACCTCCTTCGCATATTAGATACACCAAGGTGATGCAATTTGCTGAAGATCTTAAAATTTCAAAATTTCAACAGTTAAACGTATTGTAGCAAAATGCAAATTGCTTCCTTTAAGATCGTTGAGGTTTGGGTGGATCTGTACGGTCTCCAAGGAAGAGAGTACTTTGTATTACCGATAGATGTGACGATCTGCAAATAACCATGAATTATGCCATCAATAACTCCTTGCTGTTCCTCAGTGCATTGCAGAGATTTGGCTCAAACATCATTTGGTATACTATAATAGTGCATTAGTGTAGTTGTGACTTGTGAGGTTTGCGAGTGGAATAACACCTTTTCGGTTAAGAGGCAATACATGAAAGGAAGTTAGGAACACGACTCTTCTCAGCTCCAATTTCAACATTTTGCTATCTACAAGGAAAGGAGACCTGTGCTCTTACGTACATTGAAGCCACGATATTCATGATTGTGTAAAGCTTGTGTGCCAGTAGATTGTTAAAAGATTACTTGCATGTATCTAACATGGAACAATCGAATTACTTTAATATCATGAAACTAGGCCTATACTGGTATCCTTCGTGGCTTCGTAACCGTGCTGAGCATGCCGAACCACTGAATGGTTTAATTTATTCATTAATATTTGTTTCATGTTTTATTTTTAGAAACGTTATTTTCAACACGTTTTCCTATTTATTTTTGCGCTTTGTTTATGTTTTATAATACATTTTTGCCTGAAATATGAAATCAGATATTCTTTAAATTAAGAACAAATTTCTTTCATAATTTGAACTCATCTATTTGTAATTGTCTGTTCGATCTCTACAGACTCTATGGTTTACTATTTCATCCTTAGCCACATATGTAAAATATGATATTTTGAAATCACTTTTAATTTTGCAAACTTTCTTCTAAAAATGTTGTACTCTTCATTTCATATATTGTTTATTAAAACAAAGTGTCTACATGTATATCACTAACTTTAAACATAGTTTAACCTTCAACATATACAAAAACCGAAGCAGCTAGTTTACCTTGAGTCTTTACTTGTCTCTTTAGTTATTCCATATATATACAAGCTGCCATGTGTCCATTTTTTTTATATTTCATAATAATATAAAAACTGCAAACAACAAGGAAACTCAATATATGACCCCTCCCCCTCCCAAAAAAAGGTAAAGAAAGAGAAAAGTTAGCCCAGCAGTCTTTCATAACTCAAACCTTTGATAACATTGCCTCTCATTTAAATAGTTCTCGGTAAATATAAGTATATATTTTTTTAGTATTTATTTGTTTTGCCAACAAAGTGGAGGGAAGTCTTCCATAAAGCTTAAAAGCTTAACAATGTGGAAGACTCCCTGAAGAAAGAAAAGAAAAGAAAAAAACAAAATATATATATGTGTATAAATACATATATATCAATATAAGTACAAATTAAATGTTCAATATATATATATATAGTAATTACATACAGGTATAATTTAGTTTTAGTCAGTAACTAGCTATTATTTCCTTACAAAACCACTTCTTAAAGGATGTGACTGAATCTTTACTCTTTAAATCGTTCGTTAGAAGATTCCATGTTTTTGTTGCACGGTTTTGTAGGCTTAAAGTTCCAATGGTGGTATTGTAGAGCTTATAGTGGGTGGGCATGAGCATGCCTCGTGTTATGATTATGTACATCTCTGTTACTGGTTAAGAAATAGTCAAAGGCAGCTGTTAGTAATCCATTTCAGGTCTTGTAGGCAAATAATGCAAGCTTAACTTTAATGAGATCGTGCAATTTTAGTAAGTTGAGTTTCTTAAATAGGGGACTGGTGTGCTCACGTGGGGCTGAGTGTGTTATGTGGCGAATGGCTGCCTTTTGGAGTATTATAAGATTGTTAAGGTTGGTATTGTATGTACCAGACCAAGTAATGGAACAATAAGTGAGCTGCGGGACAATCAGGGTCTGGTATAGTGTTCTGAGTATGTTTTCCGATAGATAATATTTCAACTTAGATAATATACCAACATTCCGTGCAATTATATTGCATATAGTTGAAATATGGTTGCGCCAGCTATGTTTAAAATCAATATTTACACCTAAAAACTTAGTAGTTTATACTTGCCTGATTATTTTCCCATCCATACATATATCTTTATTCCAAATAAATTCAAAAAAATTTATTCCAAAAAAAATATATATCCTTATTCCAAATCTTTGGTTGTTGGTTTTCTATGTTCATTGTTTATCATTGTAGAAACGTTATTCACATGTTTCCCTTTTATTTTTTTTTCGCTTTGTTTATGTTTTATCATACATTTTTGACAATCACTTTCATAACTCAATCGATGATAACATTGCCTCTCCTAACCTTTATAAGCCAGCCCTAACAAGATAAGTGCCCCAAATCATAAATGTGTGCCCAAGCCCCCATGCGGAAGAGGGTTAGTTCTCAGTAATATGAGTATATCTTTGGTTGTTTGTTTTCTGTGTGCATTGTTTATCATTGTAGAAACGTTTTTCTCAACACGTTTCCCTTTTCAATCTTTTTCGCTTTGTTTATGTTTTTTAATACATTTTTGCCTGAAATATGTAATCAGATATTCCTTAAGATAAGAACAAATTTCTTTCATAATTTGAACATATCTATTTGCAATTGTCTGTTTGATCTCTACGGACGCTACAGACTCTGTGGTTTACTATTTCATCCTTAGCTACATATGTAAAATATGATATTTTGAAATCACTTTTATATTTGCAAACTTTCGTCTAAAAATGTTGGACTCTTCATTTCATATATTGTTTATTAAAACAAAGTGTCTACATGTATATCACTTACTTTTAACATGTTTCTACCTTCAACATATACAAAAACCGAAGCAGCTAGTTTAACCCGAGTCTTTACTTGTCTCTGTAGTAATTTCATTTCTTTATTAAATTTAAATGATTCTTAATCCATATTTCCCCATGCCTCCACAAGCCTGGGGATATACCCCTACTCCAGGGGTTATGCCCCTTTCCTTGGGCTATACTGCTTCCCTGGGGCTATACCTCTTCCGACCTTCCCCAGTTCCATACGTCAGGCCTGTGGTAATGTCAAAGTACCAAAAGGTGGTTGCACGCATGTCTGCATTTATTTGACTATTACCAGCGATGTGCAATATAATTTTATCACATGAATGTATTCTTTTATTATCACAAACCATTTAAACTTACCCAGACATGTGTTATCACGTACCACAGAGTTGTACATAATAGCTACCTTTATGCATACTTTCCACTAAATCGTCAAAACTAATTTAGATTCCAGACTTGTTTCGTAGAAATAAATCATTAGCTAAAAAAACAATACCTTACATTAGATCCGACATGCTTAAACTTTTATATCACAATTTAAAGATCCTAACTAATTTTCAGTCCAACAGCAGGAGTCCTGCTTTTAAAATTTGGTCATATATGTCAGATTAACATTCAAACGTGCTCTACATATAATTCTTAACATGTCAAAATCTCTTCAACCGTATTTCCGATGTAATTTATACTTGGTATGGTGATGAAACTACCACAACAACCACAGTATGAAGTGTCATATAGGCAAAATAGAGGTAAAATGATATCACCCATTGACAAAATATCAGCTAAACTTCAAGGGGGAAAAAAACCCTGGCTTTTTCTTTGCTTAGAGAATTCCGTTTGCAGTCCGCTCTATTCGACAGAAGCAACACGAATGCTTGGAAACATTTCTTTCAACCTTGAAAATCGATTTTATTGTCACCCATGGCATTCGCCAATTTGATTGAATTCCGACAGTTCCCGCTTGTTTCGTGACGTTAGCGAGCCACAAATTGCATTTCACAGTATCGTAGGAAGGTACTTTTGAGTGTGGGGGGGGGGGGCTGAAGAATGATGACCGGCCTGGGGGAGGGGTCTTTTTTTTGCATTTCCAGGTGGCCTCAGATGCAATTTGCTGCAATATAGCACACTTCAACATCCCACTCCATTTTGTAAATAATTTTGCATTTTCACCTGGCCTTAGATGCAATTTGGTGCTCCAAATGAGATTTTTTTCTCATTTGGAAATGAAAAAGGGGTTTTCTGACTTGCGGAGCAGGGGCGGAATGATACTTCCGCCCGGAATGATACTTCCGCCCCCCATATTTTTCACCGGGGGGGGGCTGGCATTTCAACACATACGTTAGGATGCGCCGTTCACAATACCTAAGGCAACGTCTTGTCAATTTTCCTTTTCATGTAGATAATTTGTATATAAATACGGTACATTTAACATCGTGAACAACAAACAAGGAAAGATCATTTACCATGTAGTAGCTTAAACTAAATGCTGATGTAGTTAGTCCTTTGTAAAAATAAGAGAAATAAATAAGAGAATTAGAGAAATACGAATGAGAATTCCTAAACAAATAATCAGTTCAAAGCTTTGCCAAAAATTGCACAATTTTGCGTCTAAGCCATCTTAAATAAACAAAAATTTATCAAGGGGAAGGGGACACCCCCTCCCCTTAGACCCCTCCCCCAGGCCGGCCATCAGTCTTCAGCCCCCCACTCAAAAGTACCTTCCTACGCCACTGGTTACATGTGTAGCTTTTTGAACGACGTGACTCTCGCTGAACAGCCAATAGGCAAAGAGGCAAGAAAATCGAAGCAAATCAAAGTAAGGTAAATATCCAATCACGACCCAGCAGATAAACACACTGATTGTAAAAAAAATATAAAACTTGTTGAGGTTGAAGTTCAAGTTCAAACAGTATATGTTAACAACAAATCACAGTTATTTAAATACCAGCGCCACATTTGAAAATCATTTCATTCAATTCAACGTTCGTTTGTGAGGGATCGTCGGTCTGGCAGATGAAAACTCGAGTTCTTTATATCACCGACAGATTTGACGAACTGAATTCTAACCATGGATCATAGATTCAGGTATGTCCTTACTTTTACCTCAGTCCTTGACAGACTTTCGGCATAACGTAACTTTAGTACTAGTCCATATTAGTGTATTTATGATGCTTACGAGAAGAAAAAGCCGTTTGCCAAAGTCTATTCGTATAAGGTATACGATTCCGTTCAGCGCAACGTTCTCTTTGATCGTTTGGCATCCGATGTCCTTCTAGCTATAACAGATTGTATAAACAGGCGTGTTTCCAGGAGGTGACGAGAACCTCCTGCCTCCCCCCTTTCCAAACCCACACAAGAAAGTGGTTATAGCACACTACCTCCCCTATTAGCCTAATTATATATGAAATGTATAGCCTATATTTGCTCCAGAATATACTATTTCACGTCTGAGGTTTGTGTTGGGAAAGAGGGGGGGGATGAGGACCCCCCACACCTCTTAAAATCCTCCCCACTCATATGGGAGTCGGCTTCAACGATCTCAGGGCTACAGCCCCTCCTACTTAAAATCCTGGATCCACCCTGATAAAGATGAGCCAAAGTAAGGTAATGTAAGGGTTTGTGTACAATGCTTTCTGTTATATTTTCATATAGGAAAGTCTTTCTTGAGCGAAGCTTTTCTCTGTCTTCGCACCATTATGTATGTATACGCATCTTAAATGATGAATATGACTACAAATATGCAAAGGGATTCACCTCACGTAACTTTAAGTATCTTTCCGGTATCTTAAGTCTTGTTTTCCAACACAGAGTGAAAACGAAAGATTATTTTCGTGACTAGAACTTAAAATATTCGTCGGTTTAGTCTCCACTACTATACAGCCTCCACTACTTCTTGTATAGGAAGTTTGTTAAACTGAAAATGAACTTCGTACGTTTGTTTGTTCCATTGCAATTAAATCAACTGTATAAATACCGGTTCACAGTCCAATTTCGACCGCTATATACATAAAGCGTGAACGGTAGATGTGAACAAAACATATTTATCGTAAAAACATATTCATCACAGTCTCTTACTACTTCCGTCTGTCAAAAGTAACTGTCTGTGCATGCCAAGATCATATATTACTTTTGACTCAAATAAAAAACAAAGTCGTTGTGTTTGTTGGTCAATTTTCCCCAACCTGAAGGAGCTGCAGCTCCAACAGGATCGCATCACAACAAAGTTGTTCCAGGGAGTTGTTCCATAACAACTCCCTGGTTGTTCAACATTTCTATAGTACTATATCGCGCTATAAACGTCTCTGATTGGTTCAAAAAACGTCTGAATTCCCAACCTGAGACCGATGACAACTAGGTGGCCGACCAATTTAAGAAGCGATGGTTACAAATGTTCAGGGTTTCCTCGCACTTGCGACCACCAAAGACCTGAGTACAAAGTATCGAAGTGGGTGAATAGGTCGACAGTAGGAGCTCCTCAAGTAGGACTTGATGATTATAATTTGTTTTATTTTCCAAGTTTATCGTGATCGTAAGAAGTAGTTTAAAGAGAGGCCGTTAAACTACCTACATAAACCTTTCTGTCGCTGAGAAGATCGTTATCCATGCACTCCTCCTTCAACTAGCGTGTTGTGCAACTGCAATGTCCCGAATGCAATTACAATTTCCCGAGTGCGTGTACAAACCCATGAGTACATGTACAATACTGAAACGAGTACATGAGTCCGAGTCCGAGTACAAGAACAATTAATTTGGTTTCAAATCATAATCGTGCATGCATTCAGCGGTAATTGTACTTTCGTGTAGGCTAGATGTCTTTATGCTGCAAGGTCCATTTTAAGGAAGCAAAGTTTGCTCTTTGTTTACATCAGATCAGATCGTATTTCTTACATATTTAAATTGTATTATTATGTTGAGAAATTTGTTGGTCCGGGTGGAGGGAGGGAATCTGGCCAGACTTTCTGGATGACTTTCCCTTCGTGCACAATTATTTTCTTTCTTTTGAATAATTTCGCATAATTCAGACTCATGCTGTATCAAAAAGTTGAAGGTTTACAGTCTTGTATGAGGCTAATGCCTCCTCACATGACTTTACAACTTAACCCCTGGTCATTGGTAACTTGTCACACCCACACACCAAAGTGTGCACAATTCAATCAATCTCTCCTGGGGCACCACAGTGCACCACAACCACGTGTCCCCCGGGGGACTTCCCATAGGGTGCAGCCACAAACCGGCGCACGCAACTATATTTACAAGTTACCTCGCAGGTCCCCATTTATACACCTGGGTAAAGAGAGGCAATGGAGATAAAGCGCCTTGCCCAAGGACACAACGCAATGATCTGGCCAGGGCTCGAACCTGTAATCCTTAGATCACAAGTCCACTGCCTTAACCACTTGACCACAACGCCCTCCATATCAGCCGTTTCATAAATGTTACAACACATGACAACAAATATGCAACCTGACTTTCTGGATGACTTTCCCTTCGTGCACAATTATTTTCTTTCTTTTGAATAATTTCGCATAATTCAGACTCATGCTGTATCAAAAAGTTGAAGGTTTACAGTCTTGTATGAGGCTAATGCCTCCTCACATGACTTTACAACTTAATCCCTGGTCATTGGTAACTTGTCATACCCACACACCAAAGTGTGCACAATTCAATCAATCTCTCCTGGGGCACCACAGTGCACCACAACCACGTGTCCCCCGGGGGACTTCCCATAGGGTGCAGCCACAAACCGGCGCACGCAACTATATTTACAAGTTACCTCGCAGGTCCCCATTTATTCACCTGGGTGAAGAGAGGCAATGGAGATAAAGCACCTTGCCCAAGGACACAACGCAATGATCTGACCAGGGCTCGAACCTGTAATCCTTAGATCACAAGTCCACTGCCTTAACCACTTGACCACAACGCCCTCCATATCAGCCGTTTCATAAATGTTACAACACATGACAACAAATATGCAACCTGCCGAACCTGAATAATTGTTTCATATGCCTTTATGATGATGTGGAGGATTAAATGACCTGGCCACAAAATTAAAATCACATTTTATAGATCGTTACCAATATACTATGGGTGGTGTATGGGGTACAAAAACCAGCCGGGTTTGGGCCCTTCCTAAGAAGAATGTTACTTATGTAGTTGTCCAACGATCAATTAAAACAGTCACTTTAGCATGCAGCATTGTAATGCTTTCAGTAGGCACAATACTACTGCGGGTATATATTATCCCAGCGGTAGCCCTTGTATATTATTAAAGATACTTTATAGGACTATGAAATTTATGAGCTATACATGTATGTAACAGCGATACCAAGGAGGTCACAATTGGTTAGAATATATTACGGAGAGTGGGAGGGAGGGGTATTCATACACTTGCATCTTCACTTGGTTCATCACTGTAACATTTGACTTTGGAAGTTCAAGTTACATTTAAGTACTACAAGATAGCAATTTGAAGTTGATAACGATTTTACACCGAAATAGAATAGAAAGAAATCGTTCAGATATCAAAGCGAGTACAACCACTTGAGTAAGAGTTCGAGTACACCCTGTAAATACTCGCAAATGATTCCGAGACTTCCACTATATCTTCAGTGAAGTATATATTGACACACAAGCAATGTTATTAGTTGATTTACAAGTCAGACATTATAACATTATTACTCTGTCCTATTTGATCCCATAGGCTAGTAACCTTCGAGTAAGAAGATGGAAAGGTCTCAAACACACATATCATAAGACAATCTAGAATGCTTCGTATTTAAATGTCGCTCACCCAAGTTATGAATAGCATTGATATCAGCAAACCCTCTCGTTTGTTCATAAAAGCCCCATGATTCATTCATTACTATGTGTTTACGTGACCTCATATTTCACTTATCTTTGCTGTATCGCATTTCTGATTCTATTTTCATTAAGTTATAACTGTTTTGAAAGATTATATCGTTACGCCTGATTATAGAATAAACAAAACATGATATTGTTTTCCCTCTTCATTTTTAGGCTTTACAACGATGTAGTCGTGGTGGTTCTTATCATTGGAACACTTAAATATCAGGTATTTGGATCTACTTCCGAGCAGCTGACCTCAACAACTTTGAAAGATTTGATGGAAAAAGAACGAAGGGTGGAAGGATACCTCCAGATTACACAAACATGCGAGTCAGTTTGTGAATATGACGATTGGTATCAACGAGCGAAATGTAATAACCGGGGTCTTCAGATGATACCTTACTCAACAGGGTGTGAGGAAGCCGACATGTTGGAGTTGCATGAAAATGTTATTACAAACATAACGTCTGATCTCTTGTCAGGTTATGGTAATATTGAAACTTTAGATTTGTCCCATAACAAAATAGCCTCCGTTCAACCAGGGACATTTGATTCAACGAGAGTTCTAGAAAACATATTTTTATCTGCGAATTTAATTACCGAGCTGGAAAATGGAACATTCAGAGGAACTGAACACCAACTGGTAAGACTTTTCCTTGACAATAACAAACTAACCGAAATTCATTCGCTTGCATTAAGGAAACTTAGAAAGTTAAAGACGTTAACTTTCAGCAACAACAAGTTAACTTTCCTTCCTGAAAACGTATTCATTGATCTCGCTGAGATGCAGTACCTCCATCTCAGAGGCAACAGGCTTACATACCTTGATAGCAACATCTTCAGTGGCTGCTCCCAATTAAAGAGCATTTCTATGGATCGAAACTATCTAACCCTTGTACCTGCTGGGCTATTTAGAGGACTGACGTCACTAAGCTCTGTGGATCTATCATACAATCAAATTGAAGACATTCCCAGCCCCATAGATCTTGGAATACATAACAATTTGCAAACTTTGAATCTTTGCAATAACTACTTTACATCTTCTGCCACGATCACGACTTACCTCGACAACACCGGCTTATTAGTCATGTGTGGAAGTAATCCTTTCGAATGTGACTGCAGCTTTCAGAGACTACAGGATTGGTTTAACCGTCAATCAGAGGAGAACCGAAATTTGATAACAAGTAGAAGTCCTCTAGGATGTAAATGGAATGCTTCGCTTATCAGCATTGATGATGACTTGCCCAGCGTTTGCCTCTTACCAACACCGACTCTGATAGGATCACCAGTAACGTCCCAGGAACCAATTCCCGCTACAGGTAGTACTACTAGTCAAGTGTTAGCTGCAGCATCGTCTAATACACGAAGATATTCTGACCAGGAACCTTTAGTATCATCTTTAGACTATGAAAGGAAACCAACTCCAGAAACATTAAGAAATAACTCTTGCTATGGTAAATCGTCGGATACGGTAAATTTCGAATTGTTGACAGTTTTAGGAGTTGTTAATATATGCTTGGTTGTAGCAGTAATTGTTATTTTAACTAGAAAATTGCCAGAAAAAAATGCTAGAAAATGTGAAAGTGTATAGCATAAGAGTTGTACATATGTATGTCAATATATACTACAAGAGGTAGACACTAGTCCACAAAAAGAAAAGGATGTGTCATTAACAAACTAGTGAATATTCATGCATCCTGTAAATTTTAGCCTCGTATCAAAAGGTATGTTATGATAGATACATATAATTCGTGTGTATCTTGTATTATATTATGTAGAAATATATTGAAACAAAACTTCAGAAAGAATTTTCAGATTCTCCAAAAAGTGATGTTATGCGATAATGTTAAATACATACGGATTTATTCTTATGTAAATTTTTTGTACACATAATTGTACCAGAAAAAAACAAGAAATTTGTGAGGAATTTTGTTTTAATTTTGACAAACATTTGATAGGATATATGTTTCATGATATATTAGATACAAATCTAAAAAAACAAATTGTGGATCTAACTTCCAGTAGATATTAGGTTCTCTGGACTCACTTGATCAGTTTGAGCACCGCCTTAAACCTCAACTTTTGTCAAATTGTTATTAGATATATCCTTCTTGTCATCATCTGTTAAGCACATGGAGCAACTGTCGTCAGATTCTGCGCAATATGGAACTAATTATAATTATATTATTAATTATTATTGTTTCTGTATTTATTATTGTTGCTATGATTATTATTATTGCTATATTTGTCATTATTGTTACTATTACCATAATTGTTCTTGTTGTTATATGTTTTAGTTAAAACAATATCTATCTATATATATATATATATATACATATATATATATATATATATTATTTATATATATATATTTATACATATATATATATATATATATATATATATATATATATATATATATATATATATATATATATATATATACTGTGTGATCCAGGATATCTCTCAAACGGAACAATATATCTCTTGCTTGTTTTAGCAATTCAACAGAAGCCACTCTATCATATAAGATGACGTTTCGATTTGCTTCCAATTGAGCCTGTAATGCTGTACAGCAACTTTACTAGAAAGAACTAAACCTATAGTCATCTGGTCACGGGTCCAAATCTCTAGCTCAAAATTTCTTGTCCATTTCATGTAGATAATTTGTGTGTAAATACGGTACATTTAACGTCATGAACAACAAGCAAGGAATGATAATTAACCATGTAGTATAGCTTAAACTAAATGCTGATGTAGTTAGTCCTTTGTATCAAGCCACGACAATATCTGAGCGTAGGAAGTATTTATTCAGAAATGAAATCTCATTTTTTAGATCAGTTGTTGCTAACTATACTTGTACTCGTTCTTGTGTTGTTAATTTGTTTCTCTCGAACCTTAGTTATATAACGCAAAGTCACCACGACTAGAAAGTAAATTGTTTTATAACAGATATTTATTTATATACTGTATATAACAGCATTTGTAACAGTGGAGGATTTGGGAAGGCCCGGAGGGCGGGGGGGGGGGGTAATGGGGTGGAAGGGGGTTTGGGATCTGCGTGTCCGTTTGTATTTCAGGAATGATGGGTGGGGGAGTGGTGCCATCAGGCCCATGACAGAATGTACCTGACGAGGTCATCTGTGAGAGACCTATTGATCCATTAATATTTCCAAAAATAAATAATCCAGTGGATTCTATTTCTACCTGATTCATCTTATCTTTGGATGAACTTACCTTCAGATTAATACCATCGATAACTTGGCATTTTGCTAGGATGCTAAAATGGATAGGAATGACGCTAAGCTACCCTCAAGTACAGTGGGATAAACGTAAAGGTTACGATTAAAACTCAATTTATGTTGCACGTCTAGAAAATTATTTCAAAACTCATACACGAACTTCGTCGGGAGAACTTGAACTGAAATTTACTCTGCCTGGAAAGATTCTCTCGGCCGTAGTTTGCTCAAATAAGACATTTCTCTAATGGGGGGGGGGGGGGGGGGGAGAGCATCATTTCAAAATAAAGCCTTATCACGTCCGTTAGGACACAGGTTCCCACGCAAAATGCTCCGAGACCAGAGTCGTTTAACAGGCGTGTCATATTGAACAGTTGAACCTGAAGGGCAATCAAAGATTCTCCACAGCACACCAATTGCAGAACACATGTATGTATGTATGTATATCAGGTTACCACATATTATATTCTTCTGTCTTACGTGAGCGTCGGGTTTATTCAATAAAGGTAGGTAGTTCTGACAAAGTTCTAATACGTAAAGTGCAAATTATTTATCGACGGTGTTTCGACCATGTAGCAACAGTACATGCTCGTTTACAGTGTTTGTTAGAGGCTGATGTTGCAACTTTAAATCTGTCAATGGGTCTATCAGAATAACACTCTTAGTTGAACTATTTAAGGAATCTCTAATTATGTAACTGCAGTATCTCATTTGCATAAATGTGTGTGTAACAATAGACTTAATACTAGTAGTATACCTTTAAATTCCTTAGGCGGTTTTTGGAATGTTGTCTCTGTGGAAAATTAGGCATAGAGATACTCACTTCGCTCACTGACGTCCCTCTGTAGAGATTGGGAGACGATTTGGTCGGGGACCAGCACAGTGAAAAAGTGATAAGTTTTGAAAGTGAAGTCAACGTATTGTGAAAGTCAATACGTATTGCGTGAACCAGGTTTTGGATTGGAGCCGTGACCTGTAAGTTTGTTTAATATATTATTATACTAAGTCACGGGGAAATAGAATTCGTGGATATCAATTTGCGGGGGATGAAAATTTCGTGTTTATTAATTCAAGGGAAATTAAAATTTGCGTTAATTGCTTTATGAGAAATCAAATTTGTGTACGAAAAGTACCGGACAAATTTACAAGTAATTGGCTTCTTTCACATAAAATGTGTATAATGTTATTTAAATTCTTGACATGTGTAAATTCAAGTTATTAGAAATTAACGAGTTTAAAATCTGTCGTTAAACAGGTGAATTAATTTTTGGGAAGTCATTCCGCAACAGAAATTTTGCGATATGTATTTATGTTTCAATCATCTCCAAAAAGAATGTGCTGTCATGCGTATTACTATATGAAAATGTTAATACTGGAATAGGGTTCAAAGGAATTAGATATTAGACAACTTCTTCCTTTTTAATTCATAAGGTGGTAACTTGTGACCTGAGAATTAGGTCAAACATTGGCTGAGAGGCGACATGCGATGTTCCTTTCGACTGCTTGAGAGGCAGAGATAGCTTTGAGTCTTTATCCTGGAACTTGAGAGAAAGCCGTGTCGAGCCTAACCTGTATATTCGTATTATTATTATTATTATTCATTTGTATTCTAAGTATTATTGTAGGAGGCCTCAAGTAACTTATGGTTTCGTATAATAAAGTACATTTTTGTGTTTAAAACTCGTATCGCTTCTTTTATCGATTCTATGTGTCAGACCTGCACCTGTTCCAAGGACCTTGTTTAGGGGAACCTTGTGACAAAATCATATGGTAGCATTTTTATGTTTAAGGTACCCTTCAAAATCAATTGTTTTCCATATATCAAAGGAGAGCAGCGACTCTTCTACTCCTCAGGCTAACAGTGGCGTAGCGAAGGTTTCAGGGGTCCCGGTTCAAGAGTGCAAACCTTGAGGCCTTTCCCCATACTTCTTCTTAACTGCTCTTGACTCGAAGCCAAAAATTGTCAAATCCACAAGAAACACTGGTGCTTATTATGCGTCATGGAACACGGAAAATCGCCTTTCGGAAGACTGAACACATTCTGCGCCAAAGTTCAGCGACTACGCGATTTTTTCCACCGATTCTGCGTTCTATCATTCATGCAGGGGCGTCATTCCGATTTGAAACGTGGGGGGGGGGGGGGACGGAATCGACTCCAGTATTCCGGCCGTAAGTACTATCTAAGCGGAGCGCCACCATCGGTTGGCGCGCAGCGTACAAGAAAATTGTTCTTCTGGCAGACCCCTCAGATTGCAGGAAACGGCACTTCCCGTGCATTATGGCAGAAAGCAACACCCCTAAAATTGATAAAAATTTCCGGCAATTTTTTTATTTTGGGAAATATTCTCGAAGGAAGTGATCGCCATTTATTCCTAAGCTTACCAATTCCTCGTCTTTCAGAAGCGCCCAAGATTTAAGATATCGAAACATTGTCGTGTTGGCTGATCCATGATCACCGCCCATCAAGGTCGGCGGAAGCACTTTTAATCTGGGGGGGGGGGGGGCACCGACATCAAAGGGCACTTTGCAGCAATTCGATTGGACTGATGCAGCCTTATAGTATATTTAGTACCCTTTACAACTCTTATTGTATTATCTTATTTGTGTACACACATCACTCCATCAACGCCCCCCCCCCCCCCTCTCAAAGAAAATATGCATACTAGCACTGCAATATGCAATGTACAAATTGGGAAACAAGGAACAAGTTTTCTTTTGAGACAAAATGAGGCGAAATCATGCTAATTGCTAATGTAGGAATCTTCCGAATTAGAGTTTATTTCTTGTTAATATCTTAACAAATTTGTTTCATTCGAAATAGCTTTGAGTTTGACCCACAGAAGTTCACTAAGATTCAGAGGCGTAGCCAGGAGTTGCAAAGTTGTATGCACGACTATCTGAGCGGAGCGCCACCATCGGTTGGCGCAGAGCGTAGTAGAAAATTTTTGGTTTTACAAACCCCTCAGATGGCCGGAAAAAGGCCCTTCCCGAGTGTTCATTCTGGTTCCCTGGCCTCTTGCTAACTTGAGACACCTCAGTTTTTATGTAGAAAGTGGGCACATTTTTAACCTGGGAAAAAAGTGGGGGCACGTGCCCCCTGGTTCCGCCGCCCTTGCCGCCCATGCCCGTGAGAAGTGGTGACTGGGTGAAGAAAAAGCCATGCCGTTTGAAAACATGCGCAGAAAAAGTGAAAGTAGCGAAACCTAAGGTAAAACGCGCGATAACGAAGTGATTATTTTCCAGGTTAATTGAGACTGTATCAAACGCGAGCTTAGGACAAACATATTCAAAGGTAATGGCATTACTAATCCCGATATGTCGTCTTTGAGGTATGTGGAAAATCCGCAACGACCTTCAAAGAGCAATTGAATATTTAGTCTACTTTTCGATTTCGAAAACACTTTTTTTAATTTAAATTATGACAAAATTTTATGACACCTTTGATATTTTTGAGGGGCCTGTGCCCCCCGGGCCCCAATGGGCACGACGCCACTGACCCCAGGGCCTCAGATATATGCCCATTGCAGGGGTGGGCAACCTTTTGAATGAATGGGCCAGATTTTAGGAGTGAAAGATTGACAGGGCCGCACCTAACCAACGGCCTGCTGCTGATTTCAAACCTTTGATTCCGAGGACGTTAAAGCAATAGGTGTGTGTACTTAATCTGTATTCACAAAACCATAATGTCAATACAGTCCTGTTGATAATTAATGGTGATAATAGACCAACCTGACAGCCTCATAAGTGCAGATAAATTCTAAGCAGCTAGCTCGTTTTTGGTGATGATGCAAAATAGATTGATTTTTTTCTTTTTCTTGAGACATCTCACGGGCCGCAAAAAAATCACTGGCGGGCCGCATGTGGCCCGCAGGTTGCCCACCCCTGGTCTATAGGAACGATGTCCCGAAATTTCCCCGGACATATAGGCGAAGGAAGCTATCCGCCGCGACTGCATGTGAGTTTCTCGACTTTCTGTCCTGGGAGTCATACCACAAAATGGTGCATTTCCTCATACGCCATTATTAATATTTTAAATAACTAACTATTAAGGCACAGCCCATATCCGAGTTCGTATAGCGAGCTTAGCGCAAATTTGGCGCCAGCATGTTAAACCAGGTTGCTAGGTCTACGAGAATACATTTACATGAAATTTGAAAACAAGGATAGCATGACAAACAACTTTTATTACACTATTTACATTGTTTTCAGGACCTCACACATGCGCATGTATCGTCAGACTTAGAATAGGTCCCATGTGAGTGGTGGCTAAAGTGATGAAGGCCAGTGGCGGCGGAACCGGGGGGCTTGGGGGGGGGGGCTCAGCCCCCCAATGAAAAAGTTGAGGGGGCAAATGCATGATAAGCCCCCCCAATATTTACCAAGGCTCCGAAACGTGCACCTGCCCATTTTTCAATGCATACTTGTCGATCTGTCCGATGCACACGTATACTATGTAGGTGTAATAATTTTAGTAATTGCTGGGGGCCCGTCCCCTGGCTATAGACCACATTGTCACCCCAACCGCATCTTCACGCCCCGTGAAAAGTGGAAGCAGCGAGTGTGAGTACCGTAAGCGTAACACAACTTCGTCTTAGGCCAATGACTTGCCTCATTTCAGCCAGTTCTCCAACATCCCACTACTTAGTGGCGGAGCGTCCATATAAACAGTCAGGGCGGATGCCCACCCCGCCCCCCCCCCCCCCCGGACGGACTCAAATGGACTGCTGGCGCCCTTTTTTAGCTTTCCACTACTTTTTACTTATTCGCGATTATTGACTATTTTATTGCGCTCTCATATACCTATTGACATTTGTCATATTCTGTTGGTGTAATTTTCCGACAAAATGGCGACGACACCTACTTATTCTCCGTTTATCTTCAAATTAGCCAGGCTCGGAAAGGGTCATTTCCTGCAATCTAGGGAGTATCTTTACTCAAAAATTGTCTGTACGTTCCGCGCCAACCTGTGGTGGCGCTCCGCTTAGATAGTGTCGAAAGCGCCCCTACAGACCATTCTTGCCCCCCCCCCTGACCAATACCCCTAGCTCCGCCACTGCCCTTACTACACTCAAAAACGTCTTTGCGAGTACACTACGAGTAAAAGCTACTCTCTTAAAACACCATCGAATATACAAATTAAAATGTTTTTCAGACTTTTACGTGCAATCTGAGAAATTGCAGGCTTGAGATCCATATTTTAGGGCTAGGTATTCGCAGCATAAAACACTCGGGAAGTGCCGTTTCCGGCCATCTGGGGGTTTGAAAAAAACCCAAATTTTTCCTTGTACGCTCCGCGCCAACCGATGGTGGCGCTCCGCTTAGATAGTCTCCACACAATAGCCCCCCCAATAATTATTCCGTTCCGCCGCGCCTGATGAAGGCATGAAAATAAATCAGTGGTTGTTCGTTGGAGTCCTCAAGCAAGTTACCTCGGTTGCTAGGTGGATTTGCATCTGGTTATCGGGTGAATTCTGGTCGGAGCGTACTATGTAACCACCATGTACCCAGGGACGTAGCTAAAGCCTGATGATTGGGGAGGGGGTGTATTGGCTGAAAATCGGTTTTGAAGCCAGAAAATTCCAACTGCTGCTTTATACCCCCCACCCTCCCGCTACTCGTCAACGATACGGTCAGTGTCAGTCAGAAAACCCAATCTTTCGCGACTGCACTTCTGTTACGAACTTGTTGCGATACATTTGTACCCACTGGCACTCATTTCAAAAACTTATTGCCCCCCCCCCACCCCAACCAAATATTTTTGTGAAATTCGGGCAATATGCTGATAGCTTTTTGGATAATTTGCAATGTGTTTTTCAGTGGTTATACTGATATTATTATTACCCAACAATTATCACCAATACGGAAGGGTAATAAGACGGAAAATGATTGTATGCTATTTGCATGCGATGTAAAAACCGATGCATGCCTGTATGATATGCACATGATCATGTGTGATGCGCGCCTAGCGCGAAGAACTTCGGTTATATTTTTCGGGCAAGTCGTTACAACCCCCCCTCCCTCCACAAAACAAATTGGGCTCCTTCGCCTATGACGGTAGTTCTATTAGGCATTTCTTTGTAGTATTCAAAATCATAAGAAGTTTTGTACGGTGGAGTATAAGAATCGCGAGAAACAATTTCCCAAAGTGGCAAGGAAAACGTGGTAAATATGATAGGTTAAAGGTCAATTTTGACCGGAATTTTAATATTTTTTTACATGAAAAGGCCTAGATAGTCGGAAATTCCGACTGTCGCACTCCAATTTTCCAACTAGCGTCAGTTTTACCATGGCTTGGGGGTGAGACACACCCACACCCCCTCTAACGACGTCCCTGCGCGGTGAATATGGAACACGATCACATGGTTCAGCCTCTGTTGAGTCATGGTGCTCCGTAGCCTTGTCTTCAAACGCCTCAAAGCACTAAAAGATCTCTCGGCTTCCGTCGAACTGGCGGAGGAGACGAGGAGCAACCGCAAGAGAGCTTCGACTTTACCAAACATAGCCCGTACCGCTGGATTCATCGACTTGAATATTTGTCTATACCCTTCAACCGACGACGAATGGAACTGGCCTCGAAAGAAAGGCAGACTAAGCTTAAGATTGTTGGAGAGCTCAGGGTACCAACTCACGAGATCTGGGTGGAATTCTCCATTCAGCAACATTGAGTGATATTCGAGGATATGAATCCTAAGATGTGTAAGCCGTAACCAAATAGAGCCACAACACTACTCTTTTTCCAAATGTGTGGGGGGGACATTTGATATTGTTTCCCCCATCCATCGATATGTGGGGGGACGTGTCCCCCCGTCCCCCCCCCCCTCTGGATTGACGCCCATGCATTCATGGAATGAGTGGTTAGCTCCTTTGAGCACACTTCTCTCACAAGATTGCCGAAAATGCGTGAGTTTTGTGGTTAAATATAACTGCCACAGCAACCAAAGCGAGAATTCTATAATTTAGTCGCTTTAGAGTTCAATTTGTTACCGTTATTTGATTTTGTATATTTAACATTTTACCGCTCAAAGTCCAGACATTCAGCTCTCGCATACACAACCACGTGATACAGATTCGCAAGATGTTGTAAGCGAAGGATTGGGTTATATCATAAATATTTTGAGGTACAGAAAAACCACACACCTAATAACAAACATCACGAAAAATGAACGTTTAGTATTTTTACAATTTGCAGTAACCTTTTTCCGTTTTCATAGAGCATAGATTCAACAGCCCCTCCCCCACCCCCACAAAAAAAAGAGAAATAAATAAGAGAAATAAGAATGAGAATTCCTAAACAAATAATCAGTTCAAAGCTTTGCCAAAGATTGCACAATTTTGCGTCTAAGCCATCTTAAATAAACAAAAATTTATCAAGGGGAGAGTGACACCCCTACTCTTAGACCCCTCCCCCCCCCCCCAGTACGGCATCACCGACCGGGGTGACAAAGAAAAGTTTCGACCCGGGTACCAAATGACAATTTCAATACATTATACTCATAACCGGCATCAGGATGTTTCATGCGACTCGTGTAGTAGGCTATTTTTCTTCGGGCAAGGTTTCAAACATCTGGTTAAAACATATTGGGACGGCCCCGTACGCCTATGTATACAGCATTGCTAGGTATAGGTGAGTAATAAGGTTTTCGTCCGATTGTACAATACAATTAATCGATGTAGGTTCTGATAGGATTTTACTTTTGTAAAGAATTTGATTATATTATATATTTTGGAGTAAGGATACTTTACCCCTGTGGTATACGCAAACGCCTGTTTGGACTGGCTGTTTTATGTTACATGTGTAGCTTTTTGAACGACGTGATTTAAATCTGGCTGAACAGCCAATAGGCAAAGAGGCAAGAAAATCAAAGCAAATCAAAGTAAGGTAAATATCCAATCACGACCCAGCAGATAAACACACTGATTGTAATAAAAAAGATAATACTTATTGAGGTTGAAGTTCAAGTTCAAACAGTATATGTTAACAACAAAACAGTTATTTTTATATCAGCGGGATATTTGAAATGTCATTTCAACGTTCGTTTGTGAGGGATCGTCGGTCTGGCAGATGAAAACTCGAGTTCTTTATATCACCGACAGATTTTACGAACTGAATTCTAACCATGGATTATAAATTCAGGTATGTTCTTACTTTTACCTCAGTCCTTGACAGACTTTCGGCATAACGTAACTTTAGTACTAGTCCATATTAGTGTATTTATGATGCTTACGAGAAGAAAAAGCCGTTTGCCAAAGTCTATTCATAATTGGTATACGATTCCGTTCAGCGCAACGTTCGCTTTGATCGTTTTGGCATCTGTCCTTCTAGCAGTCCTTATAACATTTTGTATGAACATTGGTGAATCCAGGGGGTGACTAGGCCCCCCCCCCCTTCTTTCCAAACCCACACAAAAATTGATAATTAGCACAACATTGCGTGTAAGTATAACGATAGAATTCATGTATAACCAATATTTTGCCTCGGAATGCACCATTTCACATGAGAATTTTTTTGGGGGGAGGGGTGAACCCCCACATCCCTTACATGGGAGTCGGCTTAAACGATCTCAGGGCTACACCCCCTCCTGTTAAAAATCCTGGATCCACTCCTGATAAAGGCGAGCCAAAGTAAGGTAAGTGGGCTGGTTCGTGTACAATGCTTTCTGTTATAGTAACATATATAGGGCAGTCCTTGCGCGAAGCTTTACTCTTGTCTTCGCACCATACTGTGTGTAATACGGTGGCGGCAAGGGGTGTCCATATTTCGTACATAATCAGAGGTTTATTCACCTTTAATTTAAAAACACTTTCCCACCCGTACGGTGTTTGCATGTCTTCACTGACAGTTTTCTGTGAGGGTTGAATCAAACACTCTGTATGTTTTCAAGTTATATTTTGCTTGTGGTATAGACTTGTTTATTGCACTGACAGAAAAAAAAGTGGACCAGAAATTGACCAAGACATTTAAATGAAATGTTATGTTAACCATTGCCTAGTGTTATCTTAATGTTGGGAAGACACCAGCCACTTTTCTATAGGAGAGTACGAATCATAAACTCACTATAAGTGGCAGTTTGTTCTCAGAGCAAGCACGAGGGTAGGCTACTTACTGTTCCATAGTGCTCTGCATCTCCATCCTTAGCCTAGCCTATCAGCAACAACTGACTCAAAGTCTGACACGCGTATTCGCAGGAAAGGGATAAGAAATAATATATCATTCATAGTTATTTGTTGAACCAGAAAGCCAAGATCTTGAGTTTAGTTGAGACTTGACTTTACAAGTCATTATTGGAACAGTGACCTAACTTGATTTGTTGATAAAATAATTTGTTTTGCATAACTTCATTTGAATAAATTATACATCTTGAAATTTCTAGAATAACGCTGCCAATTGCCTGGTTTTATTGAGTATAAATACTATGCGCAATTCACACAAATATTCGGTTTAGCTTGTTTTGACACTTAGATTCCACTTGAAAAAGGGGGGAAGAGATGAAGAAGGGGCGGGGGGTGGCCAAATGTCGTTACTTGTACGAATGGTTCATAGTTAATCATTTTTATTTACTAATTAATGTGTTTAGCATATTATAGCATATTTCAGTCTGATAGTTAAATACGAATTTAGCATTGACCTTCTGGCTTTGACACCACCACAGTGAAGTAAGTAAAAATGAACCACTGGGTTGGCAGCTTTTTTTCGTGAAGTTTTCCCCACTGGCAGTCGCACCACTCTGGGGTTTCACGAATAAAACTGTATAGTTTTAACAAATGTAACCAACACATGTTCATCACTTGTGACCTAAACGAGCGTCGTTCGTTAAAACAGCGAATAGTTGCTGTGTGCGCTGATCAGTCGATCAGTGTTCGGGTCAATCGTAGGACTATTAGTCTCCACACATAAAGAGTTTTTCGAGTAAGGACGGTCGAGTTGGGTCGAGTCGGAATCAGCCGTAAAGTGTGCGCCGGGCTTTACGTGAGACAAAAAACCATAGATGCAGTGGTGAGCAATCCCCCTTATATAATAATGATCGATGCAATTTCTTAAGAAGAATGCCATGGTTTCATATTTCAAAGGCCTTTTTTTTATTCCCAGACTGTGGTGCGGCACCATGATACGGATCATCTTTGGAAATCCTGAAAAGCAGGTCCTTCGGTCTTCCTTACTCTGTCTTACAATCCTAACCATTCTGGACGCTGCAACAGCAGAGCGAACTATGAGAGAAGTACACCCGTCGTCTTCCTTAACATGTGGGTCACTTTGTGTATACGATGATTGGTTTCAACGAGCAAAATGTGAAAACCTGGGATTTATGGCAATTCCTAATTCAACAGGGTGTGAAGGAGCAAACATATTAGACATACAAAATAATAACATTTCATTGGTAAGTTCTGACATTTTGTCAGGCTACAGCAATATTGTAATTTTAGATTTGTCAAATAACAGCATTGTCCACATCAAACCAGGAACATTTAAGAACACACACTACATAGAGAACATGTTCTTGTCTAGAAATCAAATAAGGAATCTAACAGATGGAACATTCATTGGTCCTGAACATCGGCTGATAAGACTTTTTCTTGATAATAATAAACTACGGCATCTTCACGAGCTGACGTTAAAGGGCCTCAGGAAGTTAAAGACTTTAACGTTTAGCAACAACCTTCTTCATGACCTGCCAGATGAACTCTTCAAGGACCTCACTTCGCTACAGTACCTTCATCTCAGTGGAAACAAACTGACACATCTGAAAAGTAACATTTTCAGTGGTCTCGTTCGATTAAAGAGCATTTCTTTAGATCGCAACTACTTGAGCTCCATACCTGTCGGATTATTTAGTGGATTAGAATCTCTTACCTCAGTTGACCTTTCTTACAACCACCTCACTGTCGTTCCGACACCAGAAGATCTTGGCATCCAAAGCTGTCTAAAATTTTTAAATCTCTACGGTAACAATTTTAATTCTTCGTCCAGTATCATTCCATATCTTGAAAGAAATGGTTTACTAGTTACGGTTACAAGCAATCCGTTTGAATGTGACTGTAAGTTTAAGGCACTGCAAGAATGGTTCCAAAGGATACCCGAGGAGAATCAACATTTGGTCACTGACAGAAGTCCCCTAGAGTGCAGATGGAATGGTTCACTTGTACCAATCCTTGAAGATTTATCACCAATGTGTCTAATTCCATCGGAATATACCACCTTTTCAACATCAACTATGGGTCAACAAAAGTCATTTACTTCGCGAGCACAAACTAGCTCTTCAAGACAACGGCCAATTGAAACATATGATGCTGTGACTACTGTGTCGTCTGGAAACCACGATGAAACCCAAAAACTATCATCTTCTCAATCGTCGGGTAATTGTGACGCTTATTCATCATTTGACAAAGCTCTTGTTCTACTTTATGTTGTAATTACTATTCAATTAATAATGTTGATTGTACTTTTAACAATGTTTTGCAAGTCTAAAAAGTGAAACTCTATAATCCTTAATCTACTGTACAATTTCATATAACATATAAAACTAATCAGATATGTAACCATACATGGCAACCTCCTTCGCGTATTGGATACACTAAGGTAATGCTACTTGTTGAAGATCTTAACATTTCGACATTTCAACAATTTAACGTATCGTAGCAAAATAAATTCAATTGCTTCCTTAAAGATCGTTGAGGTTTTTTCGGATCTGTATTTCTCAAAGTATGACCAAATGGATTATAAAGTAAGGATTACAGAGTAAATAAATATTGTTGCCAATAGCCAAGGAATGTACATATTTTCGTTGTATTTAGAAATGTTTGTTAAATGAACAAAGCATCTACTCAACAACGTGTTGCAGTTAAATGAACTAACCTTCATGTGTGTTTTTAAATATTAATAGTTACTCATTGGACATTTTGCGAAGAAATGTTTCAGTGGTCATTGTTTCTTATTTCTACAAATTGTCGATAAAAAATTAATATTATAAAAACACCTATATCGTAATGCACGAAGAGGATTAAATACAAATTATTTCGTTATACTCTCTAAATAATGAAAAGTCGCTCACTTGTGAGCGAACGAATGAATATATGACAAAAATGTGGTTTCTTCCTCGACTTAAAGGCTTAAAATTGGCGTTTTAAAATAAAACCACAAGAACAACAACAACAAATTTTAGACCTTTATTGCGAGTACGATTTCAGACTGGTTCATTAAATGTGCGTGAATTTCTTCCTGCGAGAACATAACTGGCAGTTATTATCTGTTGACTCAAATGTTGGAACGAATTCACGGGGACTCTAGACAATTGGTGCCCTGGTGGTTTGATGAACAGCCTGAAACGTCTATTTCTACACCTCTACAGGTCATCATAACTTTGTCCTCCTTTCAACAGACAAAATATGTTAACCCAACATATCGATCTGCATTATACTGGTTACTCCAGAAGTGCTTGACACTTCCCATTATATACCAATTGTTGTTTCGAGCTTTATGAAAAACTTCTATGGTGCGCCTAGTGTGCCATAAGTACTTAAATCAGATTCAGATTCTCTTTATTGCATCCCAAGCTGGGCAATTGATTGCTCACAATATAAAACATACGTACAGTACATAAAATACACAAATACACCAATATACAAAATATATCAGACTTTCAAATACTAAGACATAAGACATGAAACAAAGCTGGCAAGATACGTAAAAACGATAAAATACAAAATACAGTAAAACAGCACCAGAAATGCTTGTGAAACATTGGATTGCACAATGAGCAAGATTACTGACCTAACGAGTAAAAGATTCATTATGAAGTTTAATACAACGAGGGATAAAGGAGGATTTGTAACGATTCGTAACGGCAAGGGGTAGTCTCATCCGCCCACTGCAGGGTATTATTGCACTTTCCAAATTAATGTGTAGAGGGTGGCTACTGTTGTTGAGAACCCCAGCAAGTTTACTTTGAAGGTGAAGATGATATGACGTGTTCACTGACTGCTGACGTTCACCTAGGATGCGACTGACATGGCTTATAATAATCTATCCGTTTTCTGTCGGTACCATTGACATTACCTCCCCAACAATTAATGCAACATGACCACACACTGAAAATCACAGAATTGTAGAAAATAGGAAGAATGTTTCTACTGATGTTGAAGGTGTTCAATTTTCGCAAGCAATAGAGTCTTGGATTGATCCGTCTTACCAAATAATCAATGTGGTCATGCCAATTCAGCTGATCATCCAAAACTACGCCAAGGTACTTATAGGACGAGACACGGTTTACAGCCAGGTCTTTGATAACAACAGGAGGAGGTTCATGATCTCCTTTCCTAAAATCAATCACCATTTCCTTTTTCTTCTCCACGTTAAGCTCAAGGAAATTTTGATCACAATAGTCTACAAACCAATTTATTTGAGACAAATATTCACCTCCATCATCTCTAGTAATCAAACCCACTAATGCAGTATCATCAGCAAATTTAATTAGAGGGCAGCTGTCATGTGATGATCTAGCATCTGAAGTATAAACAGTGAATAAAAACGGGGCAAGAACAGCTCCCTGTGGTGCACCAGTACTCGAAACTAATATGTTGGACACACAGTTGGACTGGTTGAAAAAAAATCGACATATGTCGAATTAAATTGACATTTGTCGGTTTCTTCCAATCAGAGACCAAAAGAACAACAGGTGACACTAGTCGTCCAATGAGAGCACGAGGCGCACCATACACTTTGATCATTATAACACATCACTTGGCTATGGAACGCCAAAACCGACAAAAATGCAGAAACATATTATGTAAACCTAAGTCATTACGTGAAAACAAAGCTATCGCCACATAATGACGAAGAACAATTTAAGTCCTTATAGGGCACTAATAGCACCTCCACATAATGACCAAGAACATTTTAAGTCCTTATGTGGCACTAATAGCACCTCCACATTATGACCAAGAACATTTTACTTATCATGCGATCCTAACACTGACACATAATGACCACCAATACCGACAATATTCACAAGTCCTTATGTAGGGATCACTCATATCGCCGCCACATAAGGACTAACGCAGTTAGTTGGTCCTTATGGGGATCTCGCATGTCGCCACATAAGATTACAGGCTCATACACAAGAGATGTACAGACATTATGATAGTAATAATGAGTGACAACATGCTAAACGGTCACAGGTCACAGAAACGACCACGAAGAGTTTATATTTGCACTTACCTCATGCAGCATTTGTTGGATGAAGTTTTAGCCACCGCCAAATATGAATCTCACGCATTATTTTCTATTTATGGCCACAAAAAAACCTATGCCAGCAAATATTGGGGGTGGGGATATTAGATACTATATCCCACACCTAAATATTGGGGGAAGGTACCCCCGTCCCCCCCCCCCACATGATCGCCGCTAATGCATGTGTCATAGATACCAAATTCCTTGAGAAGCTACGCGAACAATGGAATTTAGCTAAGTGGTACTTTTTTCTATTTATGGCCACAAAAAAAAAACTATGCCAGCAAACATTGGGGGTGGGGGATATTAGATACTAAATCCCCCACATAAAATATTGGGGGAATGTACCCCCGCCCCCCACATGATCGCCGCCCATGCATGTGTCATAGATACCAAATTCCTTGAGAAGCTACGCGAACAATGGAATTAAGCTTAGTGGTACTTTTTCTATTTATGGCCACAAAAAAAACTATGCCAGCAAATATTGTGGGTGGGGGATATTAGATACTATATCCCCCACCTAAAATATTGGGGAAATGTACCCCCGTCCCCCCCCCCCACATGATCGCCGCCCATGCATGTGTCATAGATACCAAATTCCTTGAGAAGCTACGCGAACAATGGAATTTAGCTAAGTGGTACTTTTTTCTATTTATGGCCACAAAAAAAAACTATGCCATCAAATATTGGGGGTGGGGGATATTAGATACTATATCCCCCACCTAAAACATTAGGGGAATGTACCCCCGTCCCCCCACATGATCGCCGCCCATGTATGTGTCATAGATACCAAATTCCTTGAGAAGCTACGCGAACAATGGAATTTAGCTAAGTGGTACTTTTTTCTATTTATGGCCACAAAAAAACTATGTCAGCAAATATTGGGGGTGGGGGATATTAGATACTATATCCCCCACCTAAAATATATTGGGGGAATGTACCCCCGTCCCCTCCCCCCACATGATCGCCGCCCATGTATGTGTCATAGATACCAAATTCCTTGAGAAGCTACGCGAACAATGGAATTTAGCTAGGTGGTACTTTTTCCAATGTTAACCGCAGTTTTCAATTCCAGTAATGCCATTTTGGGTATTTTTCTTTCAAACAATCGAACTGCAGCTGGAATTTACTCAGCTTATCAGGACTGTAGACATAATTTATATATAGATTTAGTGCTCAAGTATTTGTGTTCGAACTTTGCGGTTCTTTGTCCTGTGTTAATAAATATCTTACAGTATATGACTGGTATGTAAATAAGCAAACGACGCTCAAGATTGTGTGTTTAGTATCAATCGATTACTCGGATGTAAATAGAAGAGTAAATATACCGGTCATATTGTAATACAAAAGATACTAAGGTGCACAAGAGTTCTTTGTTGTTTCTTTTTTTGTCACGTTTTGAAACTGGCACGAAAAGTTCATACTGCATGCATTTCAGTCATTTAAACATTCGCGTTTGTTGTTTGAAGTTGCTGCGCTAACTTTCACCGCCAGGTTTCCAAGCTGAGTACTCACTGAGGCAGACATGGATATCGATATCAGGTAGGTTGCATGTTCATCTGATAACATCTTCAATATACGAACATTCGGAATGAATACAGTTATGAATCAGTATAGTGCTATACAAAAGAGAATATGATCTTCATAGACTGTACATGCACAGGTAATACTATCTTGTTTCTGTATCATCATTTTTAATGTACTGAGCATAACATATGTTGGCCATTTTGTGCTAAAACGGTCCTTAGCTTGCTGCGTCCACCTTATATAGTATTTATCAACATATAATACGTGTTTTGGTGATGTGCACGATTTCAATAGTTGGCTATTCTGGCCTCTTTCTTAGTGAATTAAAAACGATATTGTTTGCTTCAAATGCCAATAATTCAAGATATATCTTTCATTGTAACTTAAAAATGCCAGTGAGGCTGTAGGAGTTTTTGAGTTCCTTCACTTCCAGTCTGATGTTTTGATTCCAGTCAAAATGACTAACAAAATTGTTAGCAGATCTTGGACAAAGGCCTCAGTCTATGATAGTTATCTATATAACCAGTGTATGATTTGTCCATTAATGGAACCTGCTGGCATATGTAAAACATACCAAGATGTGTAGACTTTTAAGTTCTGAAAACCCCACCGTACGATTTGGTCCACAAATTAAATGTACATGTTTAAGGTCCGTTAATGATTACTTTTAGAGGGAAGAGTAAACATGTCATAGGTTATATGGTAAATATAATACCAGAGTAAATCCATTGAAACGATGTTTACATGCATGCCTGTCACGTGTTATATTTTTGCGCGAAACGTAAAAAAAGCATGCAATTCAGTCATTAAAATCTTCGCGTATTTTACTGTTTAGACGTTCTTCGGTCTCACTGTAAAATTGGCAAGTTGAATATTTCTAGCAGGAATAAATGACTTACCTTATGCTGCACAGTCTCGAAAGGAAAGTTTTAATCATCAGGAGAGAGAGAGTTAGTATTTGGGAATTAACTTTGAAGCTCCTATACACTTTGAGTCCAATGTATTGTCGTAAGTTATCCTTATATATGTCATATGCGGGGTACAGAAAGTTAAACCTGGTACTTGTTTCCTAATACCAGGTACTTTTATCAATGCACGCGTACATCGACGCTATATGTACCATGCACGGCAAATGGCAAGGTACCAATGTAACTCATCAGACGACTCATGCAGGATTGAGGCTAATAACTACAGTCTTCCGGATTCAGTTCTAACATACCGACGTTTGATATGCAGCATGCAGTCCTGTTATTCAGGATATTGTGTCCAAATATATTGAATAGATGGATATAAAGGTCACAATCTGTAATGCGTTGGCGTAAAGTTTGTTGAATTTTTCTTTGCTAAAGGATATATATAATAAATTCATTGATTTTCAGCTGTTCTGTCCTGAACCACAAATTTAAGTATATGCTATAAGGGTCCATTATGAATATTCTAAACGGTTTCTAAATGGTGTTATGGATATTCTAGAAAAATGGCCAGCTGCAAAGTCCCCCAGGATCCTAGCGGTCTACAATGCAGCAGGGATGCCCTCCCTCATAACACTTTACCCCAGTTCCAGGCCTATTATCTAGTACTGCTGAGGCGGGTCACTTCCATATGGCGATGGCGTCGGATTAATACATAATCGTCACCATGGGTCTCTGAATAGTTCGTTTCATCACTCAACCGCACCATCGATCTCTTTCTACACTATACGATACATACGCAGGACAATATCAGCCAGTTTGGCAAGTCTATAGATGAGTTATAAAGTGACGTCATACGTTTTAATACACTCAGTAATTGTGTGTAACACCAAAACTTTATATGTTACAAGGAAAATTTCTGTCTACAGATTTGTTTCTATTTCTGACATGTTACTACGTAATTTTGTTCTAGAACTTTCATCTTTGTACAATGGCAATTGATTTAGTGGTATTGGGTGAAGAAAGAACCAGGGTCACCAAGTGGGACTTATTCACGTGATTATAGTCAGGTCACTAACAGTCTGGTTTAAATGATTTGCTTTGACTGAAGATTGTCCCATATTCGGCAGAGAGAAAGATGATGCTTTTGCTGGTCGAAATATGTATTGCAATAGAGGCATGGATTATAAGACTGCGTTTTAAATAATACAGCTGAAAGATATGTAAGTTCAGCTAATTAGTTAAAGTTGAATAATTTACTGAATAGTAAAGATGACGACTGCATTTCATTCAAAAAGTAAAGAACCTTACGATAAATGTGTATTCCTCTTCATTACCTCATTGCCCATTCAAGTGTCTAACACTGGAAATGGAAAGATTATTAACCTATGAAAGCCGCTAAAAATGGTCACATTGTGCAGACAAGCTAAATTTGTCAATGTGAACTTATTAGATCATTGAAAGGCATTATGTATGCCATCTTGACAACGTCCCTGTCGTTCCGGTGTATTACCCCAACAACAAACTTAAAGTCTTAAAACTTGGTTCGATAAAACTTATTTTTACGATGATCAGTTTCTGTATTTCGGGAACTATAGACAATCATGTGTAAAGGGAAAAATGCGTGTCAGTCCCTAATAATATCGTCTTTATCTCTATTAATTCATCTCTCTTACTGATGTAAAATGGAGACTTATTGGACTTTTTTTTTTGCTTATGCATGTGACCTAAACAAGCTCCAGTCGTTAACAGCATAGTCGTGTGCACTGATAAGTTGGTCAGTGTGGAGAGGCCTGTTTTTGGACTTTTAGACTCTACGACGTAACAACGCCGGGTCGAGTTCAGTCGTGTCGGTATAAATCGCAGAGGGTAAGACGGGCTATACATTAGATAGAAAACTGGAGATCCAATGGTGATACCACTCATGCAATTTTCTAAGAAAAATGCCATGATTTTCTCTGTCAAAATTCTTTTCTTTCATTCCCAGACTGTGGTGCGGCACCATGATACTGATCATCTTTGCATGTCTCGAAAAGAAGGTTCTTCAGTCTTCCTTACTCTGTCTTACAACCCATACCATTCAGGACGCTGCAACAGCAGAGCAAATTATGGGAGAAGTACACCCTTCGTCTTCCTTAACATGTGGGTCACTTTGTGAATACGATGATTGGTTTCAACGAGCGAAATGTGAAAACCTGGGATTTACGACAATTCCTAATTCAACAGGGTGTGAAGGAGCAAACATGTTAGAAATTCAAAATAATAACATTTCATTGGTAACTTCTGAAATTTTGTCAGGCTACAGCAATATTTTAATGTTAGATTTGTCAAATAACAGCATTGTCCACATCAAACCAGGAACATTTAAGCACACACACTACATAGAGAACATTTTATTGTCTAGAAATCAAATAAAGCAGCTAAAAAATGGAACATTCATTGGTCCTGAACATCGGCTTATAAGACTTTTTCTTGATCATAATAAGCTGAGGCAAATTGGTGAGCTGACGTTAAAAGGCCTCAGGAGGTTAAAGACTTTAACGTTCAGCAACAACCTTCTTCATGACCTGCCAGATGAACTATTCAAGGACCTTACTTCGCTACAGTACCTCCATCTCAGTGGAAACAAACTGAAACATCTGAAAAATAACATTTTCCATGGTCTCGTTCGATTAAAGAGCATTTCGTTAGATCGCAACTACTTGAGCTCCATACCTGTCGGATTATTTAGTGGATTGGAATCTCTTTCCTCAGTTGACCTTTCTTACAATCGTCTCACTGTCGTTCCGACACCAGAAGATCTTGGCATCCAAAGCCATCTAAAAAATTTAAATCTTTACGGTAACAATTTTACTTCTTCATCCAGTATCATTCCATATCTTGAAAGAAATGGTTTACTGGTTACGGTTACTAGCAATCCGTTTGAATGTGACTGTAAGTTTAAGGCACTGCAAGAATGGTTTCAAAGTGTGCCTGAGGAGAATCAACATTTGGTCACTGACAGAAGTCCCCTAGAGTGCAGATGGAATGGTTCACTTGTACCAATCCTTGATGATCTATCACCAATGTGTCTAATTCCATCGGAATATACCACCTTTTCAACATCAACTATAGGTCAACAAAAGTCATTTACTTCGCGAGCACAAACAAGTTCTTCAGGACAACGGCCAATTGAAATATATGATGCTGTGACTACTGTGTCGTCTGGAAACCACGATGAAACCCAAACACTATCATCTTCTCAATCGTCGGGTAATTGTGACTCTTACACATCATGTGACATAGCTCTCGTTCTCTCGTCTGTTTCAATAATTTTTCAATTCATAACTTTAATTGTACTTATAACAATGATCTGCAAGTCTAAAAAGTGAAGCTCTTTTATCCATAAACTATACTGTACAATTTCATATAACACGATATAACTAAACAGATATACATGGAAATTCACCCGTTTGCATTCAGGAAACTTAGAAAGTTAAAGACGACTACTTTCAGCAACAATTACCAGTTAACTTTCCCTCCTGAAAACGTATTCAGTGATCACTTTGAGCTGCGTTTCCTCCATTTAAGCGACAACAGGCTAACATACATTGATAGCAACATCTTCAGTGGCTGCTCCCAATTAAAGAGCATTTCAACAATTTACGATTTTTGAATCTTTGCGATAACTACTTTACAACTACTGCCACGAACATAACTTACCTCAATAAAACCGGTATATTAGTCATGTTTGGAAGTAATCGTTTCGAATGTGACTGCAGCTTTCAGAGACTACAAGATTGGTTTAATCGTCAATCAGAGGAGAAACGAAATTTGATAACAAGTAGAAGTCCTCTAGAGTGTAAATGGAATACTTCGCTTACCAGCATTGATGATGACTTGCCCAGCGTTTGCCTAATTTTACCAACACCGTCTCTAATAGGATCACCAATGACGTCCCAGGAACCAATTCCCGCTGCAGGTAGTACAACTAGTCAAGTGTTAGCTGCAACATCATCTACTACAGGAAGATATTCTGACCAGGAACATTCAGTATCATCTTTAGACTATGAAAGGAAACCAACTTCAGAAATATTAACAGATAACTCTTGCTCTGGTGAATCGTCTGATATTGTAACATTCGTGTCGTTCACAGTTGCAGGAGTTGTTAATTTCATCATTTTATGCTTGGTTGTAACAAATCTTAGTTTAACAAGAAAATTGAAAGAAAAGATTGCTAGTGATTAGCATAAGTGGCCGGTGCTGTGGATGGGTAGATAAAGGCGGTAGCATTTGCAGCAATGAGGCTTAGCAGTCAGTGGGCGGGGGGGGGGGGGGTCGATTCCCGTTCGGGTCATAGTTCGGTTGGTTTTCATCCAAGAACAATCTATGGTTCTCCCATCTGAAATCTATAAGCATGACTTGTATATATTTTTCTATTAAGGTACGTAATACTTTTGTAAAAAGAGGATATTCAAGTCAGCGCCTTGCAATCTCACTTCACTGCATGTCTTACGTACCAGACACTTTCCTACTATGGAATCTATGACCCAACTCATAGTTTCTTCCCTTTGTACTTTTATATTTTATATTTTGGTATTTTTGTTTCTACATCATAAGGGTTTTTACATCTTGAAACATCTTTAAACCATCTTAAAAATATGTGGCCGAGTAGATCAAGGCGGTTGCATTTGCAGCAATGAGGCTACGTAGTCGAGGGGGGGGGGCGGAGGGGGTCGATTCCCGGCCGGGTCATAGTTAGGTTGGTTTTTCATCCAAGACCAATCTACGGTTCTCCCATCTGAAATCTACAAGCATGACTTGTGTATATTTTTCTATTAAATTACGTAATACTTTTGTAAAAATAGAACATTCAAAGTCAGCACCGTGCAATCTCACTTCACTGCATGTCTTACGTACCAGACACTTTTCTACTATGGAATCTATGACCCAACTCATAGTTTCTTCCCTTTGTACTTTTATATTTTATATTTTGGTATTTTTGTTTCTACATCATAAGGGTTTTTACATCTTGAAACATCTTAAAACCATCTTAAAAATATGTGGCCGAGTAGATCAAGGCGGTTGCATTTGCAGCAATGAGGCTACGAAGTCGAGGGGGGCGGAGGGGGTCGTTTCCCGGCCGGGATATAGTGGTTATTCATCCAAGACCAATCTACGGTTTTCCCATCTGAAATCTACAAGCATGACTTGTGTATATCTTTCTATTAAATTACGTAATACTTCTGTAAAAATAGAACATTCAAAGTCAGCAACTTGCAATCTCACTTCACTGCATGTCTTACGTCCCAGACACTTTTCTACTATGAAATCTATAACCCAATTCATAGTTTCTTCCCCTTGTATCTTACCTTGTATAGTTTTGTATTTTTGTTTCTATATCATAAGGGTTTTTACATCTTGAAACATCTTTAAACCATCTTAAAAATATGTGACCGAGTAGATCAAGGCGGTTGCATTTGCAGCAGTGAGGCTACGTAGTCGAGTGGGGGGGGGGGGGGGCAGAGGGGGTCGATTCCCGGCCGGGTCATAGTTAGGTTGGTTTTTCATCCAAGAACAGTCTACGGTTTTCCCATCTGAAATCTACAAGCATGACTTGTGTATATTTTTCTATTAAGTTACGTAATACTTTTGTAAAAATAGAACATTCAAAGTCAGCACCGTGCAATCTCACTTCACTGCATGTCTTACGTACCAGACACTTTTCTACTATGGAATCTATGACCCAATTCATAGTTTCTTCCCTTTTTAATTTTATCTTGTATATTTTTTGTATTTTTGTTTCTATCATAAGGGTTTTACATCTTGAAACATCTTAAAACCATCTTAAAAATATGTGGCCGAGTGAATAAAGGCGTTATCTTAACTAGTCAATTCGTTTTAATTGTTAACTCTTGTATTATAGTATTTTATGTTCGATCATAGGACTCCCGAAACTCGTGATGAGATGCGATCAATCCAGGCATGCTCTTACTATACCAGTGACGATTTTCGCTAACTTTTCACTGATTCTGCAAAAAAAAAATCATATTCAGTATTACACGTAAACGCAAGAAGCCTAACAAAGAGTTACGAAGCTTTAATTTAGCTTTTAATAACACTAAATTTTATTGCATTAACTGAGACCTGGCTAATTATAGTAATACGATTGCAAACCTCCTAATTGATATTGATGGGTATAGATTCTTACAATTACGATAGAAATTCAAAGCGATGTGGTGTAGTAATATATGTTAAATATGACCTAAGCGTTCTTCTAAGACCTGATTTAAGTAATTGTTTTGCAATAAGTGCTTAAAGTTTATTTATTGAAGTTATTAATGACAATTATACAAAGGTATAGTCGGGTTTATCTACAGACCAACAAATATTTCTGTTTGTCTTTTCTACCATGAACTTGATGAGTGCTTGAGTATCATTGATACTGGGGATAATAGTATTGATATCTGTCAAAATCATATAACTACGGAGTGGAATAATTTATCAACACCATGACAAATGTATTCCTTAGTAATATACCATTGACATGCCTATATGAGTTACAAGTGAAACTTCTACTTTGATTGACAACAGTTACACAAACATTCCTCTGTCTAATTTTAACTCCGGTGCTATAATAAGTTATATATCTGATCATTATCCGATTTTTCTTGTTTCAAATTTAAATTGTTCACTAAATAGTAAAAATAAACCCCAATCCTTTAGACATAATTACCAGTGACCGAAACATTAAGCTCATTACAGAGCCTGCAGCTTTTGTCTGGTCTGTTATCGTGTTAAATGATCATGTAGATATTGCTTGCTTGTGATCGCAAAGCTCATTATTCCAATGATCAAAATAAGCTTACTTAAAAATGTACTATAGCAACCTAATTGACTTAAACAAGAATGACAGTGATAAAGTGTGGAAAGTAATCAATGTATTCTTAAAAAAAAGTGAACAAACTAGTAGTGTAGTAAAGCCTTTGTTTGTAAAGATGTTCTCACGGAGGATCCGCATATAATTGCTATTAATTTTTATCTGTATTTTTCTACAGTTGCCAAGTCTTTGGCAGCCAGGCTGCCGATGGGAACAAAAAATGCTTTAAGCTACGTCAACGTAAATGTACAAAGCTCTCTTGTTATAATGTTTCCTACTATACCTTCATGTTATTTCTAAGCTAAATGATGGTAAAAGTCCTGGTTACGATCAAATTCCCAATGCCATTCTTAAGAAAGCTGGGCATACTATCATAGTTCTTATAAGACACATCTTTTGCAAAGGTGTTTTCTCATCGCAATGTATAAATGTGTATATAATGTATAGTCATGCAGTTCAAGCAACTCTCCCATACAATTCAGAAAAGCTTCAGAAAAGCTTGCTTCGTTCGATAGACATGGCAGTTTAAAAGTCGTGTCTCGGAGCGGTCACTTTGTAAATAATTGGTGTAATACTAGAGCCACAAGTATCAGTGAACTGTTATATTTTCTCTTTGTTACGTTAGTGTTATATATACGTACATTCCGTCCCGGATGTTGCGAAGTATATATGCTTGCAGTGAAGCTCTTATTCTACCTGGAACCGGCTGGGACGGTGAAAACGGGCAGCGACACAAAGGCACGTGGGCCCTATACCTAGAAAAAGACGTAATTGAGAGTTATCCTTTTGTTGGAAAATATTGAAAATGCTGGGATTTGTGGTACACTGTTCACAGAGAATTCACTTTGTCGACAAGCTTTGATGTAATTTTGTGATTTGCGCCATGTCGCATATGTCCCACTACCCTCGGTGTGTGCTCCCTGTGCCACATCGATTAGCCCTCTTCTGCCAACCCACCCCGGTATAAACTATTATTTCTATCCATTAACCCCATAACAATACCCCACCACCCCACACACACACACACCGATTCCGCGGCCTCAGTGCATATATAGCTTCGGACAGCTATCCTGACTCGTTGACGTGTAATGAACAAAAAGTACCTCTTCTGTTTATCAAAACGAACCTAAACGAATTTGCGTGCCATGGTCCGTACATATCTGATAGAAGTCTAGATATATATTAAAATAAAATAAAACGGTTAGCAAACTGCTTGTCCACTAGAGAGCCCGTGTAGGAGAATGTGTAATAGCAAGTTGGCCAGACGTTTCGATCCTAGCAGGATCTTCTACAAGGCTAAATGACAAGTAACTGTAACTGTTACTTATACATTTAGCCTTTGAAGAAGATCCTGCTAGGATCGAAACGTCAGGCCAACTTACTTTTACACAAGATATATATTAGTCAGTTTCAGTAATGCAGCGTCAAGTGATTAACTTAGGGGAGGGGGCACGATTATCTAAGACCCTAAAGAGGGCTGCGTACCATATTAGCGAAGTTAGATTCGAGTCCCACATCTTCTTGATGATAATGAAGTTGTCACATTTGAACGCAATGTGCTGCAGTCTGCGCCGTCCTTATTTATAGTCGCGGGTCCCTAAGGGTCAGGTACACGGGAAGTTCGGGCCTTACCAATCCTCTAGCTGGTTGTGAAGTTAAATTTCGTTGTTCATCCAAGCAGCCCACCCTCATAGATGGCAAATCCTTTGTTCATGTTGGTCGTCTCATTTTATACTCAGCATATACAAATGAAAAGTGACCAGAACTCATTAGGCGTATATGCATGTTATTCCTTACTACTAAGTTGTATCATGACGTGTTACAGCCATAGCGAGTCTTGATATAGGCATACCATAGAGAAAGTATATACTGCAGTTCGTCGGGTCATGACAATGTACGTGCAGATTAATGTTTGTATGATGAACTTGAAAATATCACAAAATCGACAATACTAAGATCAGTTTTCAATGAAATCTGTTGAATATAACTTCAATTGAAAACATTCATCAACATGCATGTAACTTTACTTCTTAGGCTACATTTATATGGAAATGTTAACATGACGCTATGTTAACATCTTTATGTTAACATAACGTCATACGTGTTAACATCTTTATGTTAATAAATTAGCAATGTTCAACAACTTAAAGGCATTGAAGACTCGCCCAAACCGCGTGCGGCCATCTGAAAAAGTTAACTTTCTGTTGCTTGCAAGTGACTTTTTGCTTGTGTCGCTACAAAATGCAGACAGTAATGTAATACCTTGTTATCTTTAGCTGGACCTGAGATACCCATGGCTGTATCGTTTATACAATGTGCTGTGGGTATTGACCGCAGCTGTATGTACTGACTGTACACTAATGTCTAACTACCGACGGTAGAAAGCTGTGTGTGTATTTTCTGGGATCGATGGTGGTGTCTAACACTTCTGTTACACCTCATTCGAAACTAGGTCAGATTACCTGCATTAGACGTTTCTTTTTGCGCGAGTCTTCACACCCTTCAATGAATAATTATCAGTAAATATGTTACAATTTTACACAATCTCCTAATATAAAAGACATCAACCAATTTTCTACCAAATGTCAAATAGCGATTAAACAACATTTCGTTCTCTTCATGTATTGTGAATCCATTGATGAATCCGGTGATGAATCTGCACATATCTTCCGCATGGTGGCATTGATTAGGGTGTATCACAGAAATCAAATTACCGTGGAATATACACTATGATCCGTTGATTTGTTCACTTCATTTAGGTTTTTCCACACTACCGGAACATTTTTACAGATTACAAAATGTTGCTCATTCTTGCCGAGGAGCACAAAGCACACTTGAAGTATTTGCTTGATGCAGAACAACAAGGTGTGTGTTAGGTTAATTGATTTCTCCTTTAGGCTTTACCAAACGAAGGCTATTTACCCTAGCAATATCCATGTTACTTTTTAGCCCGTCTACGCTAGGCCGGTGAGACTAACCATGTAGATTTGTGTCAACTCTAGTCTAGGCCTAGTTTGGTGCTGTTTGATGGGTTATGCGAAGCTTAATAGCTTAGGCTACAACGTTTTAGGTAAAGGTGCATTTTGTAAATGTTCAAGTTCATGCAATATTTGCCTTGTAAAATTTAGTAAAACATAACAACAACAAAAGTTATGTATACCGTCTGTAGTGTAAATGTAAAGCCTAGGCTAGGCCTACATCGTAATAATTATGACCATAATTATGAAACTTAACTTTGTTTGCGATATTATTTGGAAATAGGTAATCAGATTCTCATTCTTATTTTAATTTAGCAGTTTTGTGAAAGTGCAATTTTTGGGGGGTAATTTGGTAACCTAGTTTGAGCGACAGTGTATCTAGCCACAGAGTGGAGCTTGTGTGATGTGTCATAGAGTATTCTGCAATTAAGTCAAAAAATAAACAAAAGGGAGGTGGCATATGACCACTTTCTCAAATATTCAGGGAGTTGAGGGCACCCTCATTGATAATTATTGCAGTGTGTGAATATTGGAATATTACTGCCAGTGAAGGATGCAACAACCTTGTTCTTTCAAGAAATTATTTGATACTGTCTAGAATATAACTTGATACATTTATTATGAATGTACACTTGTGACTATACAATTGTTAACTGTTTAATTTTGTTGTTGTCCTGAACAGTTGTAGAAGAATTTGGACGGATAGCTGTTGAGTTTATACGAAATGGACCAAATCCTAAACTTTACCAGTCAGCTGCACGTGAGTAACCTATCAATTAGCACAGAACAGATGCTCTGCATTATCTGCTCTAAGATAAGGCCAAGGTTCTCTGGATCTTTCCACACAACAAAAATTGAACAATCTGCTAACAGGGAACCACTTTGTCCATGATTTAGTCAAGTTGGCATGTGTGGCTTGCAATGCCCTAACTTGATAAAATCTCATGAAGGAAAAAGTCCATGATTGTCATACTGTACTTAGCATAGAGTTTGCCCATAGTGAAAACAAAGTCTGTAATATTTTCCCGTTGTGATGAAAGGATTGTGAGGTCGACAGAGGTGAAAAGGTGTAAATTATCTTTTAGTAGCTCTATATCTCAAGAGCCATAACCTTGAAGTGGTTTGTACAGTCTTCATTATTGATTAGCCGTTATATATATAATAAAGCAGATAAACTGCACTGATTACTTCCAGTTTAACAGAATCAGTACCTAAAGCTGTGTTTTATGAAATTCAGGTTTTCTGAGAGTACTCTTGGAGAGTTGTCACTTTAATTATTTAAATTTCAAAAATTCAGCTGGTAAACATGTAAAGTTCTGTCTTGCTTTCAGTATGGATTTGTTTGGTACAAATGTTTTGGTATGTGAACATTACATTTGTGTTTGCTTAATTATTTCCTTTGTGTTCTTCTCCTACAGAAAAGCTAGAAAGTGATGCAAGAAAGGTGAAACAAGCAGTAGAGGGCCTGATGCACCTTCTAACAGAGGCCACAAGACTTGATGTAAGTGTTGGACTGGGTGAGATGGCTTTCACCAAATTCGCCTAAAAGATGCGCAAAACTCATTTTTAGGTTTTGACCTTTTCGTTTAAATCTATATAGTTGTGAATGTGGTATTTCTTAGCAAGTTTATTGTTCATTTAATTGCTCCTTTTCAAATTGTTTATAATTTTTTTTCAAAAGTAAGTTGGCCTGACGTTTCTATCCCAGCAGGATCTTCTTCAGAGGATCTTCTTCAGAGCCTCTGAAGAAGAACCTGCTAGGATCGAAATGTCAGACCAACTTACTTTTTCACATTCTCTTACACAGGCTCTCTAGTGTATAAGCAGTTTGCCAACAGTTTTATTTAATATTAATTTTTTTTAGTCAGTTTTTCTATTGTGATTTTCCGAAACACATTTGAAGGTTACAGTAAATGAAATGTCAAAATATTGAGTGTTCTGTTTTAATTTAGTGAGCTTGTTACTTTCCTAGACAGCTAGAAAGCTACAACATGGTTTGCTCATTCAGCAATGAAACAATTAGGAAGGGGACTTTTACTTTTCACCAGACTTGCATTGAGTCTGTACATGTATTCCGGCATAGTTACCTGTGCTCATACTGTACTCACCTCTTTGGATTTGTACTCGTGCTTGCAGTATTTTGGAAACCCAGTATCTATAGATACCAAAACTAGAATGTTACTGGCACTCCCTTGGATCCTTGCACTCTAACTATTACTTGTATTCATACCTACAGTAGGTCGATTCATTCTTATGCTAATACTACTGCTGTACAAGTCTGACTTTGAATCAGTATGCCTGCTACTTTGATTGTTGAACCACCAAAAGTTTAGTTAAATGGGATAAAGTTATGGACAACTCAAAGTGGTGTTGATATGCAACCTGCACTTATAAATACCATTTGTGATTTTCTGTAACATATATAACAATTATTAGTTTATTTGATTGTGCCATTAAAATAAGCCTGTACCATCAATATTGTCTATATTCCGTATGTGATGGAAGTTTGGATTATTTTGATATTCCTGCATATGACACCAAAATATAATGAATACAACAAGTTTTTAATGCCAGTCTCTTTTAAATCTCTCCACAGTTATCAGATATAGACTTCCAGGATTCTGTAACAACACTGGGATTTAGTGAGGAGAAGAAATCACAACTTCTCAGTCTGTTTTTGGATAATAAGAAAGAAGTGAGAGATATTCTTCTGGCAATGTCCATGGACGTTCCTCACTACTGTAACTTAGAATGGCGATTAGATGTCGAGGTAAGACAAACAAATACTAATCCATCTCTTTGTTTTTGCATCAGTCTATCCAACAGAGCATGTTTCATTCTTTATCAATATGCATATTATGGTAATTGAATAATTATGAATATTCTTGGCTGTGAATCCTCTTTATAGTCAATCATCTTTCATTTGTTTTTAGTTTCACAAAGCGATAGCTTTGTTGTGGTGTCAAGGGTACATCGTTCACAAATTGAAGGTCAATTGAGGTCACTGAAAGTACTTATAGAATAAGTTTATATTAACAAAAATTTTATTCCTGAAATGCAAACAAATAAAGCTTTAGTTTTAATGTTGGGCCATATACAGTAGGTTGTCACTTAAAAGAATTGTCTGTCAAACATACTTGTGAAGTTCTGATGTAGTAAGACCCGCTTTGCAGGAACTTTGGCGGTGTCCTCTTACACTTTACGTCATCATTATAGTTTTAAATTCCTACGACAGGAGACCTAACCCCCTTTCTAATGCATTAGAGTTACACACAGATCATATCATCTGTTCATCACAAATCATGTAAGTACATTCAATTTCAGAACCAACAAGTAACATGCCAATACATTTGTATTTCAGTTTGCCAGTAGGACATTAAGACACCAAGCCATACCATCAATTCTGATGAAACTTCACACAGAAGACGAAGGACAGAAAAGTACTCAAATCTTACAGACTGATCCAGTAAATCTCGTCCACCTCACAAAGTCTCTAGAACAAGCCTTAGCCGAGGTCAAGAGTCAACATTCCCGTCGAATAATAAGGAACATTAACAAATGATGGAGATAATGTAATTATTGTAAAATAACAATGAGAATGCTGTCCATTGCCATCAACACATAACTCATTAGAAGAACATTTTCTTCCTTAAGGAGAAGCAAATTCTACTTTTTGAACATTTCTTATTATAAATATATTTTTACAATCGCTGTCAACATACATTTTGGACTTCTTTCATATTACTACCACAAAGTGGCATATTCGTAGGGCCTTGTTTAAGTTGAAGAAGTCATATTGTGTCCTGTATTGAAAAAAGTAGTAGTCATATTGTGTCCTGTATTGAAAAAAGTAGTAGTCATATTGTGTCCTGTATTGAAAAAAGTTACAATCTAGTGTCTGACATCTTCTTGTCAATTGTTTAATGAATGTAGATCTGCATAATAAAAATTTATGAATTAACAAATCTTAATCCGATGGCCAATAAATGTGAAATGTCTCCAATCCAAACAAACTAAATCCTTGTTTTTCCCTTGCAACATGCTGACATTTATTTTTGTAAAGCAGTAAAATATTTCTGTTTGGTTGATAGAAAGATAAAAGAATTGAAAAAGAAAAAGTGCAAAATGCTGCATACTGTGCAAATGTTGTAAACCATCTGGTATAAGTGTGCCCAATAAATTTTGTGATCAGTTTGAATAATAAGGGTTGAAAAAGCAAGTTTAACTTTAAAACACTTCAATGTCTATGGTACTGCAACAAAGTTTGGGGAAGACAGGGTTGCACTTACTGGTACAATATGCAGTCTACGAATGCCATATACTTTAAATTTCGTAGCAATGTCACTTTTGTTTAAGCAAGTATTGAAAGCTTTCTGGATGCTATGAAATAGGTATTATTTACTATTTCATTACTTTTGATTATCAAAGGTTAGGTAGTGGAGTATGGTATTTCAACAGCTGGTAGTAAAACAGTAAATAGCTACAGTAGGACTAGAACACTGAGTAAAAATGTCTGTTATATTTTGGAGATTTCTGCAAAGGCCATTAAGAAAATGTTTTCAATGTAAAATTGGTTTGTAGGATAAGTCAAGTGAAGAGTGTTAAATTATTTGAATCCATAATGAAAGACTTCTTAAAGCTTAGTTGCTCAACTTATCTTCAATTCAGTCTGCAGCCCTTTTTATCTTTTTCAATCTTTATTTTCTGCTAGATATCTTGTGATAAGGGTTGTCCCACATATAATATTAGTGTTTTGGGTATGCAATTCCATATAGATTTCCCTCAAGTCCAAAACATGTCATATGAAGATATTGAGAACAAAAAAAGAATCAATATGATATGTTGCTGAAAACATTGCAGAATATATTTTCAACTGATTGAAATTTCCAGACCATCAGTATATATATGCACAAATATTGATACCGGATATTACAAGCTAAAGACAGAAACAACGATAAATAGTTTTTATTTACTGTACAGATTGTATACAGGCTGTGGTGCAGCCCATGCTGTGAAACCTTGGAACATTACTGACTGTATTTGAAAAACACACATGTGCATAAAAGCCTCAATGAGTCGTGATAACGATAACTTTTCTCGAACCTAGTAAAACTTTGATGAAGAGTGAGAGAGACGTAGAGTGTATCCTTAAGGATAATAATATACTAATAATAATTTCACAATAACGTGAGTGTAAGATATGAAGAAAAAAGTTACTAAGTCCTAGTGCAAAGTGCATAGAACATTGTTTATATGATTAACAATGTGATATTTCACACTTAGCTTCTCCAAATGTACCAGAAATGAAATACAATTCATGACAAATTTTTAATCTAAGAGTCTACCCACTGTTATGACATGGATTCCTGTGCTAATTTCAAGCTTTAGTTCAAGCCCTGGAAAATCTGGTTTTGCTTGAGCACTTCATGCTTTAGCACTTTATTTGTCCTTTCTGATATGAAATAATAATTGTAAGTCTATACTAGAATATAATATATCTAGAATGTATATGCAATATTAATTTTGTACTTACTTTTGTGCCAGGCAAAGTGACACAGCTCAATTTGTTTTGATTATTGCAAACAACAGAATAAAAGTGGTTTTTAATGTTGCCAGTTTTATGCACGCTAGGAAATAAAATGGCGTGTACCAGTTGTAAAAGCTAGTAATCAGTGTACTTTACTTATATGATGAAGAGACAGTTTAGTTTATGCTATCATCAGTGTAATTGAAGCAAGCATTAATGCTGGAGTACTTGAAGCTGAAACCAGCAATATAAACCAAAAATTATTTTGTACCATGGATATACTAAATAATAAAACATTTGTTATTGGTACAGAAGTAATTGTCCCATTCTTAAAAGAAAGGGAAAATAAAGGTTTTTCACTGTTAAAATGTACAGTACTGTATATATCACAGTTGGAAAAGAAAAAGTCAAGACAGAAGTAACAAATTTTTGTCTCATCAGTCAGGTCTTAGTCTATTTCTTCTCATTGTGTAGCATTAATTGTGTAGAAATTACTGCGTGCTAACCTCAACTTGACATACTGAAAATAGGATACGGATTGGTGACCCTTCATTTATTCCTTGTTATCAAAACTAGTTTTTGTAAGCAATGGAGTGAAAAAAGAAGACTCAGTTAAGCATCAGAACTTGTTTCATCTCAGTTCTGGTCAGATAACCCAGGGAATCATTTATCCAGTATCTGCATCACAAAATGCTATACAAAATGGTCAAGTTGCTATACAAGTGTAAAGATGTATAGCAGTTATCTACATAGGATCTATATAGTATTCAATGAGAGAAAGGAAATTCAGAGCCTTCGAAAGCACTACCCAAAGTTTGAAAGCTAAAATATTCCCTGTATCGCATCGCAAAATGCTATACAAAATGGTCAAGTTGCTATACAAATTGCGTAAAGATGTATAGCAATTTTCTACACAGGAACCTTGTAATATTCAATGAGAGAAAGGAAATTCAGAGCCTAGGAAAATGCTACCCAAAGTTTGAACGCTAAAATATTCCCTGTACCTCCCAGAGATTATTTCCTTATCTTCCTAAGAAGTACATTTATTCATTTAATATTACATACATGAACAAAAGTATTAATTAACATTAATTTCAAGTGCTGGAAATAGAACATCAAACCTTACGATTGGATATGTTCACTGCTGTGAATGCGTCTCGTAGCCCTGATGCCCGATTCTTGGAGAACAGAAACATTAGACTAATCCAATAACAGGAGCAAATCCATTGAGGGGGTGGAGCAGGCCCAGATCTTCCTCTTCTGAAGTTTTCTTCCCACTAAAAATTAGTTTGCTAGGAACAAGGTACATCATGGAAAAATTTTGCATGCAGCAATTTCTTAGTTTTGTGATGGTTTCTTATGCACCACTATTTCTATAGTACTTTTGCTTTTGGTATCTACTGCTGTTTGTCTCCTGGGGCCCATCTTCTGAGAAATCTGAATGAGGACACAGCTTTACAGTTAATTTTATTTAATGTCTCATGTTTTTGACTGAGCCTGACTCTTTATCAGTATTCTTCTCTTCTTTAACTTTTCTTCATATTCCTTCCTTTTCTTTCTGTTTTCCGCATATTTCTTCTGTCTCTCTGCTTCCGTCTGTCTCTGTTTCACTTCATCCAACTGGTTGTACAGCCTTGATTAAAGAAAATGATACGGAAAGCTTTGGCACTATTGTAGATAATGAACTGTACTGTTTATACAGAAGTTTGGTTTAAATCAAATAATATTAAGAAATGTTACAAACTCAACCTTGAATTGCTGCTTGATAATTCTACTGAGCAACAGTAGTGCAGATGAACTTCAAAACAGACTCAACATAGATCGGAGATACAATAACTTATTGCTTCAGAAAGTTTTATAATAATTAAAACCAAAAAACTGTCATCAGACCAAAATTAAGAGAGAAAATACAGTTAAAACCCATAAGCAAGATTTCTTGAAATTAAAAAAGAAAATATCGAATAACAAAAAGATCAGGTACTTTTGAAAAAAGTCAATGTAAACCAGAATTTTCACTAACTTATTAAGCAAATGTAATGCATTGACTTCCTAAACTAGCTAGCATGTAGGTAGCGATTAGCTAGTGCAGCAACTTTGCACTGCAAGGATGTCTTGGTACAAATATCTCAGAGATAGTAACATTTCGTTTGCAATAAGGGTTTATGAATATGTAAACAATACAACAATACCTTTTTGTTCTCTCTTTGTCTGCCTTCTGTGCAGCTTTCCTGTCCAACATTGTCTTCGCCCTTGGTGCCGTTCTTATTTTCTCCACATTTTCTTTATTTCCAGATTGTGATTTCTTCACCACTAAAGGAATGAAAGACAACATAATAACAAGGGTTTCCTAAAGTTACTACATATTAAGACATCGTTTACACGAAGAGTCACTGAGGGTTTCAAGCATTGTTGTTTGCTTTTGCTGAAGCAGCTATCTCTGATGAGGTTTCTACAATTCCAAAACATTTTGACAATGCAAATCCACGATAATTTAGTTCAAAAGTTTGACTGATCAAGCTGAAAACTTTTTTGGAAATGAGAAAGAAAAGATAACAAAATTGTGAAAATTTCAATTGTTATTGAAAATGATTGGAGAAAGTGGTTAGATGACAAATGCTCTTGCATCAAATGAAATAATTTATCAAGTACTCATTAATAAATGTTCATTTGTTGAAACGGATCCACATGTTACAATTATAAATAATTAACAAACAAAAGCAACTATGGAGATGCATTGTCGTATTACTTCTAGAGGATTGAGACTAACAAAGACAAATTTATAATTAAACACCCAAATTGTTGAAGTATTCAGTTGTATTCTTTTCTCTTTTCAAGAAGACAGGGAATAAATGTCGAGAGCCTATTTCTCACCTTTCGGTCTCTGCTTCTTCTGTTGAGCTTGCAATCTAGCTTTCTGCCAGTTCTTAATGGTCATTGCAAAAGCCGTTCCTGGCTGTGATGTACCACCTTTCTGAACTTTGACCTCAGCCTGTCTGGTTTGAGAAGCTTTGATAAAACCAGCCTTGTGTTTAGCAAGAGCTTCTTGCAAAGTCAAAGGTCCACTTTGAGCATCTAAATATATTACATTGCGGAAAAAAATACAAGGAAAACAAGAAAAGAAATTTATCACCAAATATTAAACTGGGACAGAAGACGAGCCTGAGATTAAGAAAGAGCCATTTTCCTCATGATAGTAACTTAAATGAAGATAAAATAAAAAGACAAATGAATCTGATTTTAGCAAACTATAACATTAGCAGAATTATAGAATATACCAGCAAATTTTTATTATTATGCACATAATTGTAAATAAACTTCGATAACATATTCTAAACATTTTTCAGTCCCTGACAAATATTGTTGGATCAGGTGCCACCAATGAAACAATACATTGTCCCACCATTTTATCAAGCCTCAAACACTTCCCAAACCTATCCCCCCACTTTATATAGCCTCAAACACTTCCCAAACCTATCCACCCCCACTTTATCTAGCCTCAAACACTTCCCAAACCTATCCACCCCCACTTTATCTAGCCTCAAACACTTCCAAAAACCTATCCCCACCCCCAAAAAAATAATAAATCATATCTGGCTCTATTCGTGATGTTAATGCTGTTAGCAAAATAACGAATTTAAGACGTTCAAAATCTGTGAGATATTATTTGGCAACTTTGATGGCTGAACTTTCTGTGGATGATTTTTGTCATATCCCTGACTGAGTGTGGCAAGTTGTTTAAACGAAACCCCTGCATGAGGGTGAAAATCCCCACTGCAACCATGAATCGATATCAAACAGTAGAGCAGTGACTATTGTGGGACCTGTCGAGCCTCCAAAAATATGTCCTAAACAGCCTGGCAAATGTGATCTCTACTCAGTGGCTGACTGTTTGACAGTGCCTAAATTTGCTATAAAATATGCTATAAAAATTCAGCGATACATATTATTTGTTCCACTCACTTGAGTTTTGATTCAATCGGTCTGTGTTTTCTGGTCCGACAACAACCCCATCCTGAGCATGACGGGTCTGACTATCTGACTTCATTGGTGTGGAATGAGCGAATTGTTCCTCATGCTTCATGAAAGAGAGTAGAGACTCGCTGTGGCTCGCAAAATTACTGCTGCCTTCTGCGTGTTCCCCCACTACAGACTCTAAGGTCATGTTGGTGTCGAAGGTCGTCTGAAAGGTCAACTCCGGCTCTTCCATTATGCCTGTTTCAACAGTCATCAATTGCTGAGAAGAAACAGAGCAAATCTTTCATTTACTTTTTCAATTAATAAATTCAATTAATAAATTTCATTCAATTAATAAAGATTCAATTAATAAATAGTCAAACTTTGAAGTTGACTCTTGAAAGAATCTTCTAATTAAAGCAATATTTAACATTGAATCTGAAGAGTCTTCGTTAGGGTTGGCATATAATTAGTAATATGTAATGGAAATGGCTCACAACAAATATAACAGAGTTGTAACTGAGTGAAATAACCAGCACGTTGTTTCACTGGAACAATTGGAATGATATTTAATGGACACTGTCGATGCTTTTGATCAGTGCTTTTAAGGTAAGATTTTGTAAACTAACGCTAAATGAAGAGGGATGTTTCAATCTTTGAAAGTTTACAGCTACTTGGTTGTTCATCTAAGATGGCACAAAGTTAACCAGTAAAACAGTGAAAACACTAAACCACTTGTGCAATGACACATAATTATGGTCCATATATACATCTATGAATTATTCCCTTTAACCAAATTAAATCAAGAAATAAATGTACAAAGAATAATGCACTTGAGTAACTTTCTAACAGAGAGCAAGAAAATGCAAGATCATCCCAAAATCCTAGTATCCGGTCGTTATTTCCTCTTTATTGAACTGTAAACAAACAGTAAGATCAAACAGGACAGAGAGGAATATTTTTACAATAATCAGACTCACCGAAGACATTTCACTTCTTTCACTGCCATGTTGGTGAGACTGTTCTTCCCTCATGCTATCCAAACTTCCACCTGACTGGTGACCTCTGACCTCCGTAAAGAACCTTGCTGGTGACACTGCCGGGTGAAAAGATCTTCGGTCTATGCCTAAATTTTGGACGGACTTCACTCCTTTATCTACATCATGACTGCTCCTGTTAACCTTTGATGGGGTTGTGTCCAAGCTCTCTGAAATTGTCTCTTGTGGAACCAAAGAATGAAAGGTGTAATCCTCTTCTGTGTTTTCCGTACCTCTAGTCTCCTCCAGGGTATCTTCAAGAGGACCTTCCTCCATCCTAGCGATTGCAGCTTGTGATACGTTAGACCTATCACTCATAAAAACCTGGGCAAACTTTGCATCCGACAGTTCTTGCATACGTTCATCCTTTCCCTCTTGATGGATGCCGGAAGAGAGATTTCTTGGAGTCAGAGATTCTTCCATTCTCTGAGATTCTTGGAAGGATGGAACATGACCACTATCATAGGAAGTCACAGAACGATTATAACCAACTTCTAAAGGTAATTCTGGGTCATTATCTGTACCTCGTAATAAGCTTATGCCTCCATCAGTGGCTATTGCTTCTTGAGACATGAAACTGGAAGACTCAAGTGATTCTGTAGTTATTCCAGACTGTTTCAATTCACGACTCACCAAAGAATCGACAACCATACCATCTCTTGATTCCATTTGTGAACTACCTTGTTGGTAAGGATCGGTGAAGTATGGTTTGGATTCTGCAGCTCCAAGTGCAGTATTTCTCATATTGATTGCTGTCAGTGAGAGAGGAAACATTTTACTATGCTGGGACAAATCCTCCACTGGTTCATCTTCTCCTTCTGTGATTTGACTCTCATTGATGGATATATCAGAAGAACTATTGATGGGACCCTCTGAAATAGTCACATCCTCATATACTCTTTCTTCATGGCCAACCTCTGGAAGACTTTCCTTTGGTACTAAATTTCCTTGCTGCATTGAAGTTTGAACTCTAATACCTTGCTGAGGGATTGGATTTGTATAAGTATCAGTCGTTATTTCTGACAGTGGATGGTTGCTCTGTAATAAACTTCTCTCATCAGTTTGGGAGTCTGTTATTCTACTTGCTGTCGATAAATGGGAGTTTCCTCCATCTTCGAAGGGTTCTTCATCTAAAGAGAATGCTTCTGTAGGTTGATGGATGTAAATCGCTCCAGGATTATCCGAACCGGATGACATCGACAAAGCAGATTTGTGATGCTGCGGGGTTCCCCAACTGGAGGAAGAGGTACCATCACTGCTGAGAGGTACTGCAGGAGCACCTTCCTTCCCAAATCTACTGGTGTCTTTGCCACCTGTGAAACTTAACCCTGGCAAGGCTTCAAACTGAGGAGATTCTACCTCAATGATAGTACTCAACTCATGAGGAGCAACTTCATCAAATGCCATCAGTTTGGAGAAACTTGCCACAGGAGGTCGATGGTGCAACCTCTGCCTGTCAATCATCATCTTCGCTTCCTCTTCAGCCTCCATCTCGACCTCAGCAATATCTTGATTATCTTCTTCATCAATTTCTTCTTCCTTTCTTACTTCTGGAGCACTTTCTGTGCTTTCTTCATTGTTATCACCTTTCATCTCCACAGCACCTCTTTCACTTAGCCCAGAGTTTGTCAAATCAAGGTGACCAAAGTAGTTGCTAGTAACTGTTACAGCTCCAGGTACTTGACTCCGTGCTTTAGCTAACATCAAGTTCTTCAGAGCTTCAAGTAATCCTTTATCAGTCGGCTCTTCTAAACTTTCCTCTCCATCATTCAACAGTCGATTACTTGCTTCTAGCACACTGTCATCTCTTTGGTCCGTATGGTTTGGTTTATATTTCACTCTAAGTATTCCTGCACCATTTGTCTCATTCGAATCTAAAGTTCCCCCTACGACGGCGTCTTTTTCTGGTACAGGGCGATATCTAACATTATGCAAACTTTGCATTTCATCATTTCCAGAGAGAACCTGTGTCTCATGCCAATTATGGCTAAAATTTGCTGATTTTCTCCCAAATCTGGATGCTCCAACATTTTGGAAACCTTCTACCTGGTTTGATGGTGGAATTGGAATTGGATCATTCTGATCAATAGGTGACTGTGTTACCTGAAAAGCAGACCGAACTTGACGTTGAGTAAAATCACTGGTTGTGCTTTCAGACAATTTACTTTGTTCTAAAGTGACATTACTGTTTGTGCTCATTCCGTTCTCCTCCCTCTGGAGCATGACTGGATTATCTTCATCATCACTAACTTGGTCAGGTATGTCATAATGAGGTCTTTGGGAGATGGAATGGACCATCATTGCATCAACGTTGCCTGTGGCAGATGGCAAATGACTTTCGCTCATCTTGGTAAAGTCGCTTTCACTATCGTCTATTCGATTCCCCAAAAGCATCCTTGGTGTGATTAACATTCCCGGTGAAACTGGTTCTACAGGAGCTAAACTTTGAGATGTAGTAACCACTTCTCTCTCTGTTAATGGGTCTTGATTTGGTGGGAAAAAATAATTTCTTTCAGTTTGTGTTAGCTTTCTTGGGGTTAACAAACCTTGCTCTAAGACAATACCATCCAACGTCTTCATCTTGGCGGGAGATGATGGAGATTTAGAGGTAAAGGTGTTATCATCTGTTAAAGGTGATGAAGTAAGGTGGAGGGGAGACTGCTCATCAAGTTCATTTGATGCAGTTGGCAAGGACACATGTAACTCCCTAACAGGTCTCCATGTGACTTGCGTACTTGTTAGGCCATCTTTGTTGCTCGAGTCTTCTCTCGGTTGGGTGGAATAAGGAGCTACCCATCGATGGCCATCTGACTTGCCTGAGGGATGACCCAGTTGGTCTTCTATTGAATACCTCTGTTGTGGAGCTTCATGAACTATTCCTTGAGTTGAAATTACTCTAAAGGCACTTGATGGTAACCTTTCTAGATTCTGTTGTCTGGGTGAGCTTGGACTGCTTTCCTCTGTACTTACTGATACCTTTGGAGAAAGAGGCAGGAAATTGGTGGTCTTTGATTGAGGTCTACTTTCAGTTTGGTCATAGTAAAAAGGAGGGGTTCTTTGATTATGGCTGTTCATCACATGCTGAGGGCCACCAGGGTGAAGATTAGATGATGGTGTGATGCTGGCATTATGTTTGTAAGCAGTGTTGTAAGATGGATGCCCAATGGGTTGATGCTTCATCATCCCAGGAATGCTCAAATCTATAACACTGGAAGGACTTGCCTTGATCCCTTCATCATTTGATGTATCATTAGTACTGTGTTCTAATTTACTGTCAGAATTCCTGCTCTGACTTCCAGTTGACCCTGACGATGAAATGTACCCTTGTTCTCCATCTCTTAGACGTCTTGATGATATTCGACTTTCATTTTCATTTCTCAAATTGTCACCCTGTCGCCCTGCTCTTCCACCTACAATATCCCTCATATTTGTCTGCTTTCCGGAGGTAACATCAGAAGACTCGGAGTGTACCTGCGACAGCGGATAAAGTTCCAGGAGCCTCTGTCGTCTCTCCCTGAGATGAGACTGAGCCTGGAGTATCTCAGCCTCATTTGTCCTCTGCAGTTTCAAGAGTTGTTGCTGGTAGTCATGAAGGAGCGATTGAAATTCTGAGCCGTGTTCTCTTCCATTACTAGTTTGCTCAAATGGTAACGGCTGCTGTAGAGTCATTTCCTGATCATGAGAGGTAACATAATCACTTGGAATTCTCATATCATCGCCCTGTCTTTGATGTTGAAACCCTTTCGTTAAGTTACCACTTGGAAAATGTTGTTCAGGGGACACTTCTCTCACATTTCTACCTAGGACTTGTCTTCGACGTTTATCAAAACTCACTTGAGAACCATACCCTTTGACTTTATGATATGGTTGTGCAGGGAGAGAGTCCTTTTCTGACGAAGAATCTGCTATTTCTTTGGCATGTGGTTTTCTTCCAGTAAGTGTTTCATAAATATTTGGATATTTTTGTCTCACAGATTCCAAGTGGCCCTGAGGCATGGTTTCTAAGGAGCGTGTGCCATTTTCACAGGCAATATCAGCCGGCTCCTGTCGTACTTTTTGAGGAGACCCACCTGAGCATCTGTCTGAACCCTTTTCAGTTCTTTTAGAAACATCTCTTCCTCTTCCTGGAAAGGTAGTTTGATTGGTATCCAAGTATGGATAAATGCCCTCTATAGGTTGCCCTACTGTAGCCTGACTTCTGTATTTATCAAATTCTGTTTCTGGGTTTCTTTCAATATCAGTATATTGCACCTCATCATGTCCATAGTTTCCATCACTCATAGGTTCAAAATGTTCTCTAGCAAGGTGATGACTTTTTTGCGTATGATTAGAAATTCCCAGTGGTATCCCATTAGCTAAGGGGATGGAATAATGTTGAGACAAAACTGCAGCATGTGTCATAGATAATTCATGCTGATTTGCCAGACCTCCCTCCAACTGTGTCCTCAAATAATGACCACTGCCATCATCATCACCCGGAAAGGGTCCTCGACCTCCATTCTCCTCTCTGACATTCCCGCCAATCGGGTGCATGTATGGTGGAACTGGATGATACCCATCAAGTGGAGGCAATGTTTCGAGTCCATTACCCAGATTACCTCTTCTGGTTCTACTGTCTTTGATCTTACCAACATCTCTTGAATGGGGTGCGTATTGGTCACCTGCATCTCGCAACGCTTGGTCCTCTTGTTGTTGCCCGGATGCATTGCCACTGGTGTGATCATAGCGTTGCTGTTCAGACCCCTTATCGTCCCTATCAGCGATTTCACCGTAGTCAAAAACTGGGACAGGTGTTACTGGTGTTGATGCCTCTGATGATAACCGCCTAAAGGTTTCAGGATGTCCCTCTGTCTGTCTGATATCCAAACGTTTAAAACGGTTGTGACCATATGTGTCCCCCTGAAAAGACAGAAAAAAACAATAATACAACCTTGGAAGATTCCATAAATACACTAAAATTAATACATATGCTTTTTTGGAGAAAAAAAAGTTGACAATTGTATTAGGGAGTTGGAACAAACTTTGGGAATAATCTGAAATGGCAATTGCAAACTTCTCTATTCAAAGTTGTCTTTTTTGTAGTATTCTCTGCTCTGTGATAGCACAAGTGACATCATCATGCAATCTGGATATGGATTTTAAAAACTTACGTGAGATTTAAAAATAATCTATTTTCAAGCACAAAATTCAACATACTTAATCTACACATAGGTATGAGTGGGAAGCAGGAATAAGTTACATTGATATGTAATATTTAATACATCATTATATGCAAACTTCTATTCCATAAACTTTAGCATCGCATGAAGCAAACCAACAATGCAGCCAGACAGCACCATGTCTTTATGTCAATGCAGCCATTAAAAAGTGATCAAGGTATTTGTATGTTACCAAAACAAATGGTTACAAACTTGCTGACAGACTTTGGTAAGTTATTTTGCAGTCATGACTAAGGGCAAAAATAACAGACTGGTAATTTATACACAAGGCACTGTTCATTACGACAAAACAAAGGCCATCACTTTTCAAGTTGATCGTATATTTCAGTGCTTTTTTATCTGTTCTTGTAACAGAATAGTTCTAAGCAATTTATTGAGAAAACAAAACAAAATAAAGACAAATGAGTATAGTTTTGCGGAGAATGTACAAAAATGATGGTAAAATAACAACACATCATTGCACGTACAAATGGTTGATTTGCCATACCTCTACGCCTCTGACCCTCCTGGCTTCCTCCAAGGGGTGCATTAAGGTCCCCCCACCAGTGACAACACTACCCTCTGAGATGGTACCCGTCTCCATGGCATCACTCCCATCTGTGGTAGTCTGAGATGAGGCAGCTCCATTTCCACTGCTGAGAGGATGCTGGGAGAGCTGTGATGAGGGCTGAGATGAAGATACCTCTGATTTATTGGATCCACCTGTCACAGAGGAAGGAGTGACATCAGATGATGTCACGTATGAAGGAGTAATGGAAGTGATGGAATAAGGTTGCGAGTCGACTGACTCTCCTACAAGTTCTGCCTTCTTTCTGATTTTGTGATCTTGTTTCTGTGAGTGTATTTTCAAGAGCAACTTCTTCAGAGTATCTGTATGGACAGAGAAAGAGGAATAGCATATTTATATCAGATTGATCAAACTACAGCAAGGGTAGGAGAGAATAATAGTATTTCATTGCAGTCACTTTACACTCAAAAGTGGTGCCAAAAGGAATTATTAAAAATGAATGTCCTCTTCAGTTTATATAAAAAAAACTACCCCAAATATTGCAGCAAAGCCATGCTCTGATTGGGAAACATCAGGGAATTCATTTAAATCAAAACGTTGTCTCGGCTAATGATGAACAGTTTCACAGAATACCACAAATAATCTGATTTATTTTTCAGGTAATCCGAAGGAAAATGTGTGAACAAAGTTGAACATAATACCTTTCTTTACTGGTACAGGTTTTTTGCTATGATCTCCATCCAGACCTTGAGGAAATTTTCTGGGTATTTTTCTGCCTGGTATCTGGAACTCTTCTCCAGGTGAGTCAGAGGATAGATCTAAGTCTGCCTCTACTTGGGGTAGAGCCGGCTCTAGAGCTAGCTCCAGGTCTCCAACATAGTCTGTTAGAAAAGACAAGGACCATAAATGGATACAAAAAGAAATATGGCTTATGAAGCGGTTCTGCTGGAGTGAGATTGATTTTAAAGCTTAGCATATTCTCAATTAAAAGGCAAACTTTGAATATACTTTCAAAGATAACAGTTTCAGTAAGTTGTCATTCTCATTGTATTTTTCCTTTTTTTCCTTTTGTAGTTTGTAAATCCACGTAGTTATCGTGTAAATAAATGATACCCACACAATTTTCCCTGAACCCCAAAAATTGTCTTAATTCCTTCAAAAATGAAATTCTAATGTACTCATTAGCAATTTTTGAAACATTAAATCATTTAAAAAAAACGTTGTACAATTATCTCCAACTATCAGTTGTGTTTCACAGTTTTTGGTATTAGTCGGGTATTTTAAGCAAAGAACATTATCTCTGAGAAACTATTTGTATATTAAAGGCTTTAAAATCACTGTTAATCAACATGGTTTGTACTTCTTCATGTACCTGTTTTGGCCATGTACATGTTTTCAAAGGCTTCTTCTAAATCCTTCTGGTAATCTTCTTTCTCTTCCAATCTCTTATGAGGAGGTTGGAATATTTGTTTCTACGATGGACGAAGGAAGAAATAAGAACAGTGCGATATCAAATAGATTGAAAGGAAGAACGGTATACTTGACTTGGCACAAAGGAGCGTCAAATTTAAAAATTGTTTCTGAGAAAGATTTCTTTGTAACACTTGGCTGTCCTTCAAGGATAACTTTGGCCATTTGCCCTTAAGGGGTTAGCGTGCAGTTTATATAGTCTTATATCTGCATTCGACTAAGTTTGCACTTCTTTATAAACTTGAAATTTTCAATAGGAATTTCAATATGACAGATGCCACACTATGCATGCTACTCCCTTCATTTTATTGCCTACTATAGCAACCTGTGGCAACATTATACAATAGTCTTATAACTAATTCTAAACTTCATTTCTCTCAAGATAACAAGACTCACAGGAATATTAGAGACAATTAACTGCCTCCTCCTCCTGTCTGCTTGCTCCATCTGGTCCAGTTCTTCCAACAGATCACTTTTGGCCCTTTCCATCCGTTCCTTCTCCTGAGCATGTTTCTGCCTCAGTGCTGCTTTCGTCTGTCTCTCCTTCAACTCCTGTTGCCTCTCTCTGGTCTCCTCCTGTAACCTCTCTTCCTCATCGACGGCAGCCTTTTTAGCGTCACCCTGAAACACAAGGATCACCAAACAGGTAAAAATTATTGAAGGCCCAGAGGCATACTTAGAACATTGGGGCCATAAATGTTGTGTCTCTCAAACTGGGACACCTTACAGAGACATTATAAGATTGAGCTATGTTCAGTTTGATAACATCAACAATAGCCTGACATAATCTGAGAAGTAAAATCATGAATTTATGTCCAAGATTAACATGTTACCTGTTCCTCAGGATCTGCTCTCTCAGCATATTCTGTGGGGATGGTGTAGTGGGTCGTGGAGAAACCCTCGTGGTGTAAGACTCTTGTGGGTTGTTTAACTGGATCAGGTTGACTGATATCACTGTTACGATGAGGTTTTTTGGCTATCAGGGCAGCTCTGGCTCTGTTGGTACATATATAAAGATAAGTATATATATATATATAATTAGTTTCAATTCCTGCTACTCCTTGTCACTTTTGGTGATCATGCACTGAAGAAGAGCTAGTTTTGCTCGAAAGTTCTGCAAAAACCAAACATTGGCTGTTTCACTTCCAATCACTTACCTAATTCAATTATTGTATCTCACTCGAGATCCAGCCTTTCTCTAAATGCAGCATAGTTGTTTAACAGTTCTGCCGTTATTCCTATATATATATATATATATATATATATATATATATATATATATATATATGTATATCAGAATGATAATATGTTGTGTTAATGAATCAGACTCATCCAGCATCAGAAGAAACAAATGCATGTTAGTATGGTTAGTTTTTGCAATATTTAACATGGATCAAAGTTTTTGTTTTAAAAAATATATTCAAAATACAGAGTAAGTACAAAGAAACATTCATCACACTTAACTTCACAGCTTGTTCCATTACCAAGACTTAAGCTATTGAAATTTATTCATTTTATTTAGAAATGTACATTTCACCATAGTTTGTGATGTCATATACAGTACATACACAATACATCAAACTACCTTCGACCAATTGAAATCACCTGGTTAAATTTGATGACATCACTTACAGTAATCATACCTAAAAATTGACTCTTGTCACGAAGTTGAATTATTTTCAAAGGTTGTATGAACATTTGTTTTTCTAAAAGTACTTTTTGTTGTAGTCCATGTATGACACTACATATTATTGAGAGATTGTCTCATCTATTAAACAAAATATATACATGTCAATATTTCATATCTCACTAACCATACAAGCTACTGTATGAAGGTGAGAGTTGGATCAATGTAAAACTATTTTACACAAGAGTTTCATATACCTTGTTGAATCTCAGATTTCATTCTTTTCTTTAAAGTGACTCATTGCTTTTCACAGGCACCAAACTCAGTACCTGTTAGTGTAAGTTTGTGACATTTCGAATACCTATCAATAGTGATACATGGTGTAGAACACCAGGATTCTGAAGGTAGATTCATGAAGTGTTATTAATGACATGTAAAACGCATAAAACAGCTCCAAACCTTTCTATTTCAAGAGCTGTTTTCCTGGCCATGATATGAGCAAACTCTTCTTGAATCTTGTCTTCGTCATCTTCCTGTTGTTTCTCAATTGCCTTCCGTCCCCTCTCCTTTGCCTTCCTGGCATTTTCAACTTTTGCTCGTTCTCGGATCTCTTGAAGAGGAGGCTGATGTGGAGACAAACGGGTAAATCATCAAAAGCTGAGAAAACTCGACCATATGAAAGAGTACCAACATGTGAATACAACCCAAACCCTGTTTAGAGAAAACAGTTATAGTATTCAAACTGGAGATAGTCAAACACTATAGTGACTTAAATGCATCTATCTATACCACATACCATGTAGCTCAAGCATATTTAAGAACATTTTGTGGTAAAAAATACTCATAGTTCAAATCATTTTTACTCCTCCCTCCTTGATACATGTGCCTGTGAGAGTGTTGCTCCTCTCATAACCTAATATAGTACAAAATATTGTTAGTATTCACTTGTTCCTGAGCTGATGTGTGAGCTTTGCCAACTGTCTCCAATGTTCTCCTATAGACCTCGTCGAGTGTTTCCTGCTTTTCCAGTTTCGTCTCTAACCATTCTTGTTCCAGCTGACCGGCTAGGATACACAGCTCCTGTTTCCTTTTAACTTCAACCTGCTTTCTTACCAACTTGGCAAAGGCTCTTTCTTGTTCCCTAACCTGAGAGAAAATTTCAAGGAATATCGTGTAAATCTGTATCAAATGTTGTGAGTAACACTTGCTAGTTTAGTAAAAGCCACAGGTAATGTAAATGCTTAAGCTGCTTTATAAATTTTTGTCTACAAATAGATTTGGTAGGCCTATGGTAGTCATGCAAAAGTACTTGCACTTCCAGAAGGGGCTATATAGGCTTACCTGTTGAATACGCAGTCTCCTGCGACGGTCTCTCTCCTTCTGAAGAACCAAAGCCTCTTCGTTAGGGCTAAGCCTGAAGGTGACTTTACTGGTCTTCATTTTCAGATGACAAAATTTATTGTCTAATGAATGATGCAATTCTGCAAATTAAAAATATATTTTTGTTAGGGTTGTCAATAGGTACATGTGATTCATTACCTTTGAAAACTTGCATAACAATTCAAAGAAAAAATACCTTAAGTACTGTACATTCTAGCACAAAAATTATGCTGGCTCAGTCACACACTATACAGCACTAGCATAAGTATTCCACACCAAATTTTTCAATGCAAATACTGTGATATTGTAGGACCGCATCATCATTAGTGTTGGGCAGAGGGTAACAGATTAGGAAAATTATCCTGGGATGGATTAAAAGTAAGGCTATTCAGCCTGTAAATTACATACTGATTTGCCACTTGTTCAAAAAGTTCTAAATATTTCCAGCTTCAGAGTAGCTACAGTATGAAGGACTTACAGAATTATTTAGATTACCATATTTTGCCATATACAGTATATTTGTACATGACAATATGTAGTTGAAACTGTTGATTATAACATAAACATAATTGCTAAATAGTCATAGTATTGTGTATATTCTAACCTGTCAATGACAACAGAGCAGAGCAGGTAGAGCACTGATACTTCAATGAGCCATTTACTCTTTGTAAAGACTTCATGGTCATACATTAATTATTCAAATGCATCAACAAATTATTATAAAGTTTCTTACTTGGACTGAAATTTTTTCAATTTCATACTTGTCACTGTGAGTTGGCTAGTCTTATGCCAAGATGTGTGGTGCAGGTGGGGGGGGGGGTGGTTATCCCCTCCCTCATTATGGTGTTTCAATATAAATATCACTTTAACTTTATATATCAATGAACCTTAAGCATTGGGTAATACTTTCAGCTTGAATCTTATCTAGGCTAGGCCTAGGCTAGTACTAGTACTAGGCCTAGAACTAATCTACCTAATCTATCAACCAAGCATATACCATTTGCATGACATTCAACTTAAGGCAGCAAAGTTAAGAGAACTGTCATTCTTGTTCTATATTCTATGGTGGATACCTGTTGCGGTGTATATTATTCATAAAATAAATTTAGTACCTAAGATAAGATTATTTAGGCAAATTAACGAAGTCTAGGCCTAACGTTATGCCATGGTTACACATTACTCATTGGACTACAAATTTATGAAAACAAAGTACTGACTGTAACGTAGGCTAGGCACAACTTACACATGGTTGAAATCAAGCGAACAGTCAGTCAACTATTTTGAGAGTTTAGTAAGTGTGAAATTGCAACACATCTTGTAACTTGCTGGTCAAGACTCACTACGGTTTGAAGTACTTTTATTTGAATTTCGTTCAATCGACCTAAACAACATACTTGCTAAAAGTCGTTTCAGTGTGACGGTGTGATTTCATGTTGGATGCGCCCTCTATCGTCCTTTTACGTTCCAAGACTCATCGTTGAAGGTAAAGGCTACGACACTCCTATTTATACTTTCGATTATCGCGGCCTTTCTTGATGATCATGGAATGTTGCTGAATCCATGTTTTTTCCAAATGATAAAACGTTCCTCCGATGATGATATTATTCATTTCTGGTCTAATTTCGTGGTAAAAAAGTCGTGGACTGCCACACTGCTACTATTACAATATTACTTGATATCAACCATATTCACAACATGGCCTAATTTGCTTATAGTGTTAACGTTAGGCTAATGTAAGTGAAAAATGGTTAGGCCTATGCCTAGTACTATTGATGTTAACACTGTTCAGTATTCCCCACATTTGCATGTTTTCACATGGCCAGTATTACGACTCAGGACAGCAGACTAAGGTTAATTGGGAACAATGTAGACTATTCTACATTATTATTTAGCCTATGCCTTGTCCAAGTTACACTCAGCCAGTTATACTGTGAAGTGTGAGTAGGCCTAGGCCTAGCACTTATTTAGCATACCTAGCCAAACATCACTTGTACTGCACTAATGTTAAAGTAACCATAGGCATAGGCCACCATGTAAAGTCAGTTATAATTTCAAACTTTTATCCCTTGTTAAGGTTTTCCCTTGATAGCCTACAGCCCTAACTTAAGGCTGCTCTGGAGTTACAACATGGCAGAACATGGAATGTAATACTTTAAACAGAGCAGCCTTTCTATCTGATACCAGCAACCTTTTTGTTCCTGAACAATTTTTGCTTTTATCATAGATCAATCATGGGTCGTGTGATCAGAGGTCAACGTAAGGGTCGGGGAAGTGTCTTCAGATCCCATTGCCACCATAGGAAGGGACCAGCTAAATTGAGGTCCCTTGACTTTGCTGAGAGGAAAGGATATATCAAGGGTGTTGTTAAGGTAAGTTTTTCACCATTTCCTTTCTTCCTTTGGGGAATCTGAACTCCTGACAAATGAAGTCTTAGTGTGAGATATTAGGAATGTAGGAGACAAGACAACATATGTTACTCCTCTGGAAGTAACATAGGCCTATATTGAATTAAATAGCATGGTTGTGTTTTCACTAACATATTTTTTTATTGTAAAACAGCAGCTTTGCATGGTTATCAAATGCCATTGACAATTTAATCAAACATGCCAAAGATTTTCAAAAGATTGCAGTCGATCAAAATTCCCTCCCCCTATATCCTACTCAAGTAATTTTGCCATGACTTGGATGTTGGTAAACTCTGTCTGAAATTATGGTACTTGGTTAAAATTTGTTGTTTATCAGACATTTTGTACATAACCTAGGATTTTTTTTTCTTACATACAAGAGTAAATCAGAAATTGCAAATTGTTTTTCTTTCCATTAAATGTTTGAGATAAAAAATGCATGCATTTAGTTGCTAATTGCCATCTAGTCAACTTAAACAGCATGGGTACAGGAATGTTGCAACAAATGATTTGTTAATTTACCAATATCAGTCCAAGAATCTGGATTGTCTTAGTTTGATTTAGTGTTCAGCTCAAATTTTTTAACGTTTGTCCAGTTTTCTGTTCCGACAAACAAGATTTGGAGGTGGTCAGCGGATGACTAGTGGTTAACTGTACATAAAATTCAGATTGCATTTATGTAAATGCCTAGCCCAAAGTAGGTAAAGTGATAATTGGTATCGCCCTCAAAAGCTGGTGTACTACACAACACATCCACACATCTCTCCTACAACACAGTGTGTACATAATGGCATTGTTTTTTTGCTACGTTTTTCGAGCAACTTAACTTGTGCTTCGGACAACTGAAAAGTGATGGATACTAAGGGTCATCATGATTCACGATACCATTCATAATACATCTTCAGTGAGTCAAATTTGATTTGTTTGTTCTGTCAGGACATCATCCATGACCCAGGTAGAGGTGCACCCCTGGCTACAATTGTCTTCCGCGACCCCTACAGGTACAAGAAGAGGAAGGAACTGATGATTGCTGCAGAGGGAATGTACTCTGGACAGTTCATCTACTGTGGGAAAAGAGGTCAGTGATTCATATCAGTGCACAGTATAACCAAGGAAGAGCTTAGGAGATCAAAAGTCTTTTACGGCAGTTTCGGGATCTATCGTCAAGTGTTTCTTCTCACATGAAGAATTAAACCATATGTTTTTGTAAGAACTCTGGAAGGAAGATTCACACACAAGACTGTGTTGACAACTGAAATTGACATTAAAATGTTTCATTGCAAATTATGTCAAAATGTTTCTTAAAAGTTGTTGATAGTGCTATTTGTGGAACCATCAAGACAGACTTTGGATTTCATCTACATTGGGATAGAAATGCATTTAAATTTATTTTATCATAAAGCTTATCTTCTCTAAGAAAGAATATTTGAAAGATTCTGGAAGAAGTGAATTTAAACATGTAAATTTAGTGTTGTCACATGATATTTACACATTAAGTTTTCAAATTAATAATAACAATAGTGTTATCTACAAACTATTTATGTAGGCTCTGGATTTCATGTACCTTGACAAAGTACATAATCGAATTGAATTTGGATTATTCTGTAAATGCCTCCAAAATCATAATCGCAATATTTCTGATGAACCACACAGCTACCCTGACCATCGGGAATGTCCTACCCATCGGTCAGATGCCCGAGGGAACCATCGTCTGTTCTGTGGAAGAGAAGACCGGAGATCGAGGCAAGCTGGCCAAGTGCTCTGGCAACTACGCTACAGTGATCTCCCATAACAGGGACACTGGCAAGAGCAGAGTCAAGATGCCCTCTGGTGCAAAGAAAGTGATTTCATCAGATAACAGAGCCATGGTCGGTGAGTACAAAAATCAGAAAATGTTTATGTGCGGGTTCTGTATATAAAAAGAAACTGCCTTTCAGATTTATTAAAGCACCAGTGAAGAGCAAGTTTACAAAACCTTCAGTTGAGAAAGCTACCTTAATATTACTTCTATATTACAGTGGTGTAGAGAGAACTGGAGTAACTTCGATATGGCCTTAAAGAAAAGCTCTTTGTTAGCTCAAGTTATTTCCAAGCTGATGGAGTTGGGGGTCAAGGAAGGTCCAAACATGAAAGAAATCGTTTTCAATTTTTCACTTACTAGGGATTTGAACTGACATGGTGGCAATGTTCAGTTGATGACCGGACATAAAAGTTATCAACAAAGGTCAAAGTTCTGTCATTTTAGGTTATAATTGCCCTAAATGGGAAATAGGTTTCAACAAATTTCCTTTATAGCACTTTGACTTAATTTTTACAGATGTTGGTAACATGGATCAGTTGGAAGTGGGTTAGAATAAAATGCACAGGATTAGGAGGTCAGGGAAGAAAGAAAGATCCATTCAAACCCATATCTCTGGTCGAGGCTTGCTAAGATTCTCAGCAACTTTGGTGTAAACAAGTCAATTCGTGAACATTAAATCATACAGAAAAGTAGGTCAGAGGTCATCATGTCCTTGTTAGGGTGAAAACATGATATCAGTTGCAGCATGAAGTTATTTCATTTGGTCAGCCTTTGCAGCTTCTCTTTAACAGACCCGGTAATTCTTCTCATCAATGTTGGGTGTATATATTAAAGAGAAACTGCAAACATTTGTGCGATGTGTCGAAATTGGTCTCCCATCGTTTACTGTAGTGTATCTCGTGCACCAAATGCCACTCCCCTCTTTGCAAATTACATGATCTGACAAGCATTACAGCACTTGGTCTGTGTTAGCCACTAATACAATTTAGCCACCACATGGCATTAGAAGTAGCAAACGTTACCAACATGTAGTTACTTTTACATTAAAACTGGAATTTAAATGACAGGAAACACAGGTGAAGGTGCAAGGTTTGAAGTTTATCTGCTGATTGAATTTATTTGGAGTAAATGGTAGCCTTACCTAAACGATGAATTGTTGTAAGAATACGTTTTTATGGATACTAAACATGTGAAACTGATGTATGTATAAGTTGTTATATTGTAAAGCCAGCAAACTGGCGCGGCCAAAATCTTCATACTGCTGGTATCCGTTTTGCAGGCCATACCAGTAATATGGTTTATAACTGCCTGACAAAATCTTGAGAAGTATATCTCTTCCCAAGGAAATGGAGGTTTTTCCATATTTTGTTGTAAAAGACAATAGTATATCAGACTTTGGTAATTTCTGTCACAGGTACAGACAGTCCACCCAAAATGATTATTGATCATGGTGTGTCACCCATGGACATTACTGCTTGTTTCTTTGCAAAAAAGTGAATTCTCATTGGTGATGTTCTAGTACAATCAAAGGCAAGTGTGTTCTTTGATTGAGGAAACTGTTATACCGCCTTCATTTCCAACTAACATATGGCACAGTTTTTGTCGCCTCTTGAAGTTAAATAATTAAAATCTCTTTTTTCTTTCTTCCAGGTATTGTCGCTGGTGGAGGAAGGATTGATAAACCTCTCCTGAAAGCCGGACGTGCCTATTACAAGTACAAGGTCAAACGTAACAGCTGGCCAAGAGTACGTGGTGTGGCTATGAACCCTGTTGACCATCCCCACGGTGGTGGTAACCATCAACATATTGGGTCTCCATCGACTGTACGCAGAGATGCATCAGCTGGTCGCAAGGTAAGTGAATCTAATTTACATATGGCATCCTTTAAATTTCCAGGCCCATTATTGGGCTGGGTGGGCCTATATCGTATTTCCACCATGAATGCATTATGGCACACACATTTTTTGGGCTCGAATTTGTGGGACCATTTGGGTTCACATTTTCTTTACATTGCATTAACTCCACAACCTTAAGTTGGATTGTTATACAGTTGATGGATAATAGCAGGTACATGTAGGTCAAATATTTTGGGACCATCTGGGCCCAAAAAAATTGTGACCTATATTTGGGTTATTTTCATCTCAAATGCATTTTGGGTCTGAATTTGTGGGGCCCAATATTTTTGGGAATATTTGGGTGCAAAATTTTATTGGGCCCAATTTTTGGGGAGGGGCCAAAACTTACAAAATTGCAGTAACTCCACAATCTCAAATCAGATTGTATCCAACTTGGAATACAGTTGTTGTGTAGTAGCTGGCACTTGTGTTCATAAATATTATGATATTGGGTGATGACATACATTACTTTTATATTCAACTAAGCAAGGAACCATAGGGCACATTGGAATCCTTTGAAGCAGGTCTTTAGTATGGTTTGAAATGCAGTTGGAAGTTGTTGGTGTATATTTTGTCATTTGGATAGAAATCAAGCTGGACTTAAAAAGGCAGCACATTGGTTTCAGGCTCTGTGACATATGCTTGGGTACTACCTTCTTCATGCATTTGGATGTGTGCATTGTGTGAGTGTGGTTAATCCAATAGTTCTGTTTGGAAGTAATGAAGGCTATTGAGACTCTTTACATGAAGTCATTTGCCTGTTGGTCCCCTGTTATGCTCGCCTGGTTTTTCTGACCTTGGCTGGAATAGGAAAGGAGTAATTTATCTTTTGCTCTCTTCATAGGTCGGTCTGATCGCTGCCAGGAGAACTGGGCGACTGAGGGGAACCAAGAAGATCAAGGACAAAGAATGAAAATAGATGAGAGACCATCAACCAGACCTGTTGTTATACCTCAGATGATAACATCTTTGCTAATGATAATTAAAACAAGATATCTGTGGTGTTTGGTCATACACAAAAAAGAGAAGTAAATAAAAAATGGAAAAATGACAGTTTGACTTTTTCTGGCTTTTTATTTTTGTTTGCTGTAATTCAGATATAATTTATGCAGTTTGTTGCAAACAGGAGGGAGTTTGGCCATGCATCTACAAAGGCCATAGTTAGTACATTTAATGATGATTTTCTATAACTAATTAATTTTACATAATTTTGATAATCTAGATGTCTTGTTAAAGCAGCATTCACAGTTTTATTCTAACTTAGCAATAAAAGATCAGTTTTGCTATATTATTCACATGCAAACAGTGATATTTCCTTTTTGACTTCAAATTAGAAGAAAAAATGTTTCTTTTTTTGTGGCCTGTCTCCATCGAACAGTATAAAATATGGTACTGTAATGTCTCTCTCACCTGAAATACAATTTCTCACCGATTTTACTTTCTATGAAATGTTGCTGCATGAAAATGTCATTGCCTTATTTTAAATTTATTCTGAACCCTGACTGCTGCTTTAACAGAACACCCAAGTCGTTGCAATAAATACAGAAGTATCTTGCTGATAAAATGAATAATCAGATACATATTTGTGAAGAACACAAAAAGTAGAACAATTATGAACGAAATATTCTTAATTTATTTTCTATGTTCGTTAATTTAAATTGAAGCAGCACTTCTGTTGGTTGCAAAATTACACCTTAATACAAGTGTGGTTGCTAAGAAAAAAAAACTAATTTCTAGATTTCTCTTTTCAACTAGTCCAAGAATATAATCCGTCAAAATTCATTAAAACTATTTACATTTCAAATATCGGGGTTCCTTTGAAAACCTTTATTCAAACATATAATACAAAATCTTACCAACAAAAATTAAGAAGATCCAGTTTGAGTTTATCTATGAGTATTATGGTATAAATATAAAAGTCTTTGAGGAGAATAAAGAAAGATGACATTTTTCATGAGTATAGCAAGGTGCAAAATTTCTTTTACAAATACTGCAAGAGGTTTAATGTGGATGAATTTCTACTTGGCCACAAATTGATATGTTTAATTTTTTAATTTTAAAACTTTTTCAATTTTAAAAACTTTTTCAGGTCCAATTGTTTTAACCCATTCCCAACTCTATAAGTTCTCTGTGCTCCAACTACCTTAAAATCTTGTCATAAAACTCATAAATATTCTTCTCAATAACACTTCCATTTCAACTGTAAAACCAATCCCACTCGGTTTTGATTTTAATTCAATAACTACATAGAACTATCAGAATAATTTACTTGCTATAATAATTTATTTCTTGGATCCCAACAAACTCTAGGTTGACACCTACCATAATTAAAAACTTACGATAGAAGTTAGTGATCACACTGTGTTGATCATATTTCTCTTCGGGTTGAAATTTACCATAAATTTTATTTTATCCATAAAATATAAAATCCATCAATTCTATTTACTAGAATAACATATAATTAATATATTCTGTTACAAATTTGTAAAACTTTATTGATTCAGTTTTACTTCAAATTCACCGCAAAAATTGTACCAACTCCAACTGTATTGTACCACTCCATTGTACCACTGTACCCCATGGAGTACATATTTAATGATTTTTTCAATTTTTGGCCGAAATCGTGATTATTTTAATTGTTCCCAAAACGAGCCCACGTGATAGACCGGTCCAATCTCTTACCAACCAGGCAATAAAAGTGTCACAATAGGTCCATATCTTATAGAAAATTAAATAATATTGATATGAATTTTCAAATGTCATTTTTATGAAAATGATAGCTCAGTCAACCGATTTTTATGGATTAAACAACAGATATGAGTTACGGGAATCGATATAATCCATACTGATCGAAATCGGAAAGAATCGATTTTTGGTCGAAATTTGATATTTTGGTAAGGGTATAGCCTTATGATTTTTTTTCAATTTTTGGCCGAAATCGTGATTTTTATAATTGTTCCCAAAACGAGCCCATGTGATAGACCGGTCCATTCTGTTACCAACCAGGCAATAAAAGTGCTACAATAGGTCCATATATTATAGAAAATTAAATAATATTGATATGAATTTTCAAATGTCATTTTTATGAAAATGATAGCTCAGTCAACCGATTTTTATGGATTAAACAACAGATATGAGTTACGGGAATCGATATAATCCATACTGATCGAAATCGGAAAGAATCGATTTTTGGTCGAAATTTGACATTTTGGTAAGGGTATATTGTACCACACTCAATTGTACCACTGTCAACTATTCTAGACTAGTAATACAATGAATTAATTAATTAACTTTGTAACTTTGCTAGTTATGTTCCACCTCTTCAAATTCACCTTTGTACAATTTTCATTCTTAGTTGTAGTACTAAGGCATTGTATTGTATATACGGTATCCTTTAAATACAATATTGGATGTACAATCAATCCAGCTCTAAAATTCAACCTCAATATTTAACCTTATTTCACTGACAACTTGGCTGCAGTTCCAATTTTTCGTAGTCTTCCGCGAAATGGCTTCACATTATGATCAACTCACAATTTGTAGCCATTAACACAATTCTTCTTTACAACAAATCAAGATGTTTTGCTTTTATTGGTCTTTGGTAAATTGTGGCAAATTCTTTCCTGCCGTCACAAACCGAAGGCAACTGTTAAGCATTTTTTTTTTTTTGTGCCACCTTGTTTATAGGTTGTAAAGACCGTAGGAAGAAAAACATACATTAGGCATATGCATATGATGTTATAGGTCTATCATGCTCTAACATACATGAAATGTTGTAAACAAGTGTTTACATCAGTACAGGAAATAATATGCTATATCACTTACATGCTCTGTACACTTTAAAAGACCAATCCACTTTAAGGTAAAAAAAATACATGCCAAAGAGTGTTAAATAGCCCTTTTATACAATCCGGGTCTTTTAAAACCAATATAGAAGAAAAAATCGACAAGAAATATAGCAACATATTTCTCTGATCATAATTGAACAGCTGCACCAACTTTGAAACCAGTTGGGAGGTGGATCTGCCTCGTAACATACCTCGATATTCTAAGAACAGAACATATCTGAAATAGTTTCAGGGATGTTTGATAGTCTATTGAGAACCTCTGACCTAAACCTTTAGCGGTTCTAACTCATGAATTATGGGAATAAATACTTTTAAAACTTTCCGAAAAGGTGTGACGCTAAGCCGATGTGACATTTGGCGACTTTTGTATTAATCTCACTTCCATTCTTGGTGGTTCCGAAAAGAAACCTCCATCATAAACAAGGTGATTTTGCTTTTATCAACCAAATTACCTATTTCGAGTTGTAGTGACAGCAAGTATGACAATTTACATTTACATACAAGTTATTCCTTATTATGCATGTTATGTACAATCATAATTGGCATAATATTTAACAGAAGCGTCAATAGCCAGTGACGTAATTTTCAAAACAGGTAAAGCCAACTGCTGCAAGAACATCCACTAAATTGAACAAAAGCTCAGTTGAAAGGGGTTTTTTTTTTGTTTTTTTCTTTGTTTCAAGTTAATATCCATTTGTAAAATAAGCACTACATACGACAAGCGTTATATTAACTCGAGGTTCTGATCGGTGGATTAATTTCGCGTGTCAGCTGGTAAAGTCAAAGGTTAACCGGAACTTATATTTGATGTTGATTTGCTGCTCGTGGCCCATGACTGTCGAAATAACCGAATGAGACTCAAGCGGTCGTTTTGCTGGTGCGGCCTGCGGAAGTCTTGGACATGAAACCCAGTTTGTATACCTTTTTCTGCAAACTTTTTCGAACCTGAGGTGAAAATGTAAAAAAGCTATTAATTATATTGCACGTCCCTTTCATCAATTTGAGAAACGAAATATGACATGAAAATCTTTACAAATTAATCCAATTAACGTGTACAACTAGTGACAAACCCACGACAGCACGAAACGCTTACAGATGAGTATGTTTGTCCCAAACGAATGTTTATTTCCAACCCCATCCCATCCCCTTTCCAAAAACATCAAACATAAAAACTCTATTGCAAAGGCCTAATGGGTTTCCATTGTTCTACATATACAGAGATGATTGAATGTGATAATCTGAGGGGAAAAAACAGGTTGGTAGTATAGATTTTATATCACCTACATTCATAGGACCCTTGTACTGCAGGACAAGTTCAGACACAACCATAGGCTATACCTTTTTAAATTACCATTACCCCTCCCCCCCCCCCACTTGGTGTCCCCCTTTTTTCATGAAGAAAAAAACAAACAAATTTGGCAACGACTAAAATTTTAACGAAGGATGAATATTTTTTGTTCTTGGAGAGGATCCTCCTCTGAAATGCAAATTGTTTACTTTTCTATGGAAAATGAGGTTGATCCTCGACCTACTTCTAATTATCCAGAGGACCACAATACCATATCGACTCATTTTAATTATTGCAGTTTGGGTAATGATGTGGGTATGCGATTAGTATGTTAGAATAAGGTTAGGACAACTCATGAGTCGACTTATCAACTCATCATATTCGACATTCGATCCAAAGAAAGTAGTACACTTACTCTAAACTATAAAAGAAAAGTAAGAATGAGTTTTATGCGAACAGATTCTAAATTCATCCGACTGTTTTTTGTTGGCACTTTATGGAAGAGCTAGAACCGAATCAAGATTCTTTATTGAAGGGGGTGTTACCAGGGGGGTAGGAGCCGGGGGTACTGGGGGAACATGCCCCCCCCCCTTTATTTCAAACTAGCAAATGTGCCCTACTGGCAAATAAAATGTTCCCCTTTAATGAAGAACTGTCTTTTGGATATCTAAAGCCTTTGTTAATTTTAATAATTTATTTGAATAATTTATTTTTAGTCTGTTCATGCTATTTTCAAAATGGCATCCCATATCTTTTTGTAGCACGGTTAACAATAAACAATCTCAATAAATAGTATTGATAGCATATACTAACACATCATATATATTTAATTGATATGGCCGGTGTGTATCGGTTTATAGCATAAGTGGTTGTGGAATGAGAAAGTGCCCCTCTGATGTTGTGCCCCCCACTTTTTGGAAGCTTCCTACCCCCCTGGGTGTCACCCTGGGTGTGACCCTGGGTCCTTGAAGTTGACTATTATGTAGGACGGTGGGAGAAGTCTGGGGCTCCTTCCCCAGACAGAATTACAGACGTCAAATTATGCATTCTGGGCATTTTTAGACTATACCTTAGGTATATAATTAAGTATAAATGCAAGGCTGTGCTAATAAATACTCTTTCAGTTTTGTGTCAGGTTGTAAAGGGGTTGGGTGGGGTTATACTCCCGGATGAGTGGCCTGATGATTGTGATGAGGGAATGACCCCCTTGTTCCCCTACCCCGTTGCTCACGCCATTAATTCAAATACTAAAGACGAGTCCGACATGCAATACTAGTAAACAAAAGAGTAATAATTAATTCAGACATAATTACTGAAGAAAAGAAGCAATATTAAAATAAAAATAATGCTTTTGGTTAAACGTGAATGGAAGACTTTCTAAGGATTATTCTGTTATTGACATGAGCAAGTTACCATGGTTACGTCCAGCTGGCCTCAGTTGTTAGTGTTGTTATCACTTAGTGACGTCAGTTTGGTGAGTGATAGAGGAGCATCGGTAATGAATAAAATATTACAGTAACTTACGATATGATTTTTGAGATCGTTTCATAATCGATCTTCTCACCTCATCATTGAGAACACAGTAGAGCACGAAGATGAAGACGCCCTAAGAATTAAAAGAAGATGTAGATACATCGTGTAAATTAAATAAACGGCTGGTCACGTTAACCTATACAGGAACTCCGTTCTTAAGATGGTTAAAGGTGGGGGGGGGGCAGAAAAGAGCATTTTAGACTTGAAGTGGTACATTATGAGTCATATTTAGGCTACGAATTAGATTTATAATTAGGTTTAAACGGCTGGTCACGTAAACCTATACAGGGACTCCATTCTTTAGATGGTGGAGGGGGGGGGGGGCAGAAAAAAACATGTTAGACGTGAAGTGGTACATTATGAGTCATATTTAGGCTACAAATTAGATTTATAATTAGGTTTAAACGGCTGGTCACGTAAACCTATACACTCAGGGACCCGTTCTTAAGATGGTTAAAGGGGGGGGGGGGGGGTAGAAAAAACATATTACACGTGAAGTGGTACATTACGAGTCATATTTAGGCTGCAAATTAGATTTATTTTAAGGTTTAAACGCAAGGTTGTGCTTATAGCTACTATCATATAATATAATAAAATAAGTAAAACAAACAGAGAAATTAAAGGGAATTGAGCAAGAAATTAATAAGAAGAAAAACTTCCAGGTAGACAACTTGACTTACTTGGAGTGAGTTGAAGATAACAAAGAGATATTCAAATACAACCACTGTGGAGTCGATAGCAGTCAGTAATCCAAACAACCAAGTTAGACCAAGTAACGGGAGCGTCAGTAGCATTGCACGTATAGCCAACCTGTGTTAAGAAATAAAAGAAGATATTTAAGTAATATAGTATTATTCCGATGATATTTAGGTACCTTTATTAAATTATGTTTTCAGTGGAGAGGATACAATTCCTTTGAGATTCATTTTCCCGTTTTTGTTCGTTTATTCGGACCACTCCGAGTCGTGTCAAAACCAACTATTACCGATGGTACCAAAATAGTTTTGAAAAAATAACTTTGTTGGGTCCCACCCACGTGAAATTATATTCACCGGGCCTCGGTTTTATAGCGGTGGGGGGGGGGGGTTACATCCATGAGCATATGATTTTTTTCTGAAAATGAGAACTCATTATTCTTTATCTCTCCGGGTCCATAGCTTTTGAGCACTAACCATATCACCACCTCCCCCCCCCCCCCCCCATCCAGTCAGGTATGAGCACAAGAAGGCAATTACGTTTCGCATAGGTAATTCCTGATCACACCACTGGGTTTCATCATCACGTGACTTCACACACATTGAAATACCACCATGACGTAATCGTTTATTAAATCGGCCATTAACAAACATTGATTAAACGTATAATCACGACGAACTGATTGTTCGTGCCCATGCGCTGTAACGTTACCATGTTCGTTCGACTTGTTTCTTCTTCATATTAGCGCGAAGACTCAAAAATACCCGGATGACATTGGACAGCATAATCATGTTGACCTGAAATGACGAAACAATTGTTGATATTTTCAACAGGTGTGAGTTTATAATCTTAAGTTAATATTAGAACATTATAAGCAATGTTCTGACTCGCCTGGTCGAATATAATCAGAAAACTTGAAAGAAAAAGCTGAGGAGGAAATACGTTCCCTGGTCTCTATATTATGTCACTGTATTACTCTGAACTAGAGCTATCTTGCTCAACATCGGGTCTGTTCATTTGGGTAGGGGCGGTGGGGGGGGGGTGCTTGGCAGCAAATGTGTCTGCGAGATTTGGGGTCCCTATAAACGCCTTTGGTGCCAGTTAGCATTTCACTGACTCAAGACAGACAGAGCAAGTCTCAAAGTGTCATTTCCGGCAAAGAAATCGATATTTTCCTGATCTCAGTCACAACCAAGGTAGGGATGAGATTATTGGTGATATACTTAATTTTTGTCAGGGGTCAGTAAACATTTCTTCTTCCCCCCCCCCCCCGGTACCCTCGGGGTCCGTGGATGAACAAAAACAGAAACCAATGACCAGTGAACTAGAAAATGTTACTTACAATAACAATCACGATTGCTGGACCAACAAACGCCCATATTCCACCATTATCAACACGTAACCAACATCTGTAAAGAAATAGCAAAAATGAAAACAAAAAATGATATAAAAGAGATATCATTTGAGGTGCAGGCGGGGGGGGGGGGGGGCTCTAGAGGTGTAAGCCAGAGAATAATTGATGGGGACATTTGGTGACGGATCAATAGCTGGAATTGCGTATAATTGTATTTTGACTCCGTCCTTCATGCAGTTTACGTGTAGGTTTAACTTTAAAATAATTCAAGGTGTACATGTGTGTTGGGCGGGGTGCGGGAGGGGGGGGGGGGGTGATGTGATAAAATCATGACAATGCAAGCGTATATTTCGATTCAACAGAACAAATGAACTTTTCGCAGGTTGAAAAGGCAACTTAAGCAAAGATGCTAAGGGGGTGGGTGGGGTGGTCTGGTGTGGCTTTCAATTTTTAAAATTTAAAATGTACGCTTTTTCATTAGTGTGAGCACGAAAGAATGACGTGCGCTGTAAAAGTAATGATGAAGCATATAAACACAGTTTAAAATACGTACAGCCCTACCACGGTCAAATATATAACATATTTAACTGAGAGTTATCTTGAAATACCAGCGACAATATCAGCGATTAATAAAAATCATCAGTACTGGCCCGAAATATGCTATACAGACAAAGAATGGTCACTGATGTTCCAACTTTCAGAATCATTTTACTACTTACCCTCAAAGTATATATTTTTTGGCTGAAACATTTCTTTAGTGTAATTTCACACTTTTTAAATTCTGGAAATGCAGAACCATCAGGGAAGAGATTTTTGAAAACTTCTAGCAATTTTTAGCATGTTAAAATTTGCGGCCAATACTGATTATCTTTAAGCAGTCTCTCTATATAGTTATTACTTACTGCTTTTCAGTTCCGTAGGACTCAAAGGAAACGCCTGCCGTTATACCAACAACTATCAAAGGACAAACTGGTAATAAAAGAAAGTTAATAATTTATAAACGATATCGTTTTTCTATAGAATTAGTAAGAAATTGTATGCATCAATGGAGATGATTGTCGTGAAAAGAGAATCATTAATATCATTCGTGACGAACGTGACAAAATAAAATTATGCAAGAGAAGGAGAAGAAGAAGAAGTTGGGCAATTTTCATCAATCATGAATATCTGAGTAAAAATGTGACACAAACCCAACCATATACCTTTAGCTTATATGACAAAGAACTTTGTGATGAACAGCTATATTAAGAAGAAACAAATCATTTGCGAGGATCCTAATTTGAAATTCGTGTCTGGGGTCTGTCATTTTGTAAGTCTGTGATGCCATGGAGCCAGTAGGATAAGGGAACCTTTTTGTTTAGCTCTGCCCCCCCCCCCCCCCTCATATTTCAAGGGAGAATGCTAACATTGTCGAGACTTGGAATCAATGTCATCGTTTAGGTCCTGTCAAGAGTTTTAATAAATTTAGATTCGGTTATTGCAAAATCCATCTCCAATTACAGAAAACCATGATAAGCATAACCAAGATCTGGGAAATTAACACAACTTGTGATTGAAATGTATCCTGCTAAATTGACAAAATGAATGTCTTTTCCAATTGGAATCATTATCGAAGAAATTCAGTTTCTGAGCGGTATTTATGAGGTACGTGGTGTGGGGTCTTGGAGACCCAAAATTCTTAGAATACCGAGAATTCCTTCACTACGTTATGACGTCGTATGTATTAACTGTATTATATTTACTTTGCAAAACAAACCACTTTACAATCGTTTTGTAAAGATAATGAAGAAAACGCTAAGAATAATAAAATATATGGGGAAGAAAAAGAATGAGTTACTCACTCCATCCCACAAACAAGAATGTCGGCATCTTCAAAAATTTGCTATTCTGTGATCGAGTCTTAGAGACGAGATACATTCCCTCGTTCAACATCCAGAAAAATGAGCCAAGAAAACAGAAATGAAGAGACATCCCGATGACTTTACAAACGATCTGGGGAATAAATAGCTCAGAATGATGTCAAAATAGCCTAAAGTAGCCATATGGCACAGCTTATGAAATAACAGAAAGTGATGTGACTATAGCCGAAATAACCTATGGCATAGCTGATAAAATAGAAGAACGTTTTGCTATTGTAGCCTAAAGTAGTCTATGGATATATTGCTCCTGTAATAGCATAGAAGGATGACAAAATAGCCTAAAGCAGCCTTATGGCACAGCTTGTGAAATAACAGAACGTGATGTGAATATAGCCTAAGTACCACATGATGAAATACTAGAAAGTTTTGCTACTATTGAACCTAAAGTAGTCTATGGCATTTATTGCTCCTGGAATAGCAGAGAGTGTTGTCAATATAGCCTAGATTAGCCCTATGGCACAGCTGATGAAAACAGAAAATGATGTGACTATAGCCGGAATAACCAATGGCATAGCTGATAAAATAGTAGAAAGTTTTGCTATTGTAGCCTAAAGTAGTCTATGGATATATTGCTCCTGTAATAGCATAGAATGATGACAAAATAGCCTAAAGCAGCCTTATGGCACAGCTTGTGAAATAACAGAACGTGATGTGAATATAGCCTAAGTACCACATGATGAAATACTAGAAAGTTTTGCTACTATTACCTAAATTAGTCTATGGCATTTATTTCTCCTGGAATAGCAGAGAGTGTTGTCAATAAAGCCTAGATTAGCCCTATGGCACAGCTGATGAAAACAGAAAATGATGTGACTATAGCCGGAATAACAGATGGCATAGCTGATAAAAAAGTAGAACGTTTGCTATTGTAGCCTAAAGTAGTCTTTGGCATATATTGCTCCTGGAATAGCAGAGAGTGTTGTCAATATAGCATAGAGTAGCCCTATATAGCACAGCTGATGACATAAAAGAACGTGATGTGACTATAGCCGAAGTAACGTATGGCATAGCTGATAATTTACTAGAAAGTTTTTGCTATCATAGCCTAACGTAGTCTATGGCATATATTGCAGAGAGTGTTGTCAATATAGCCTAAGTTTTCCCTACTGCTAGTTGATAACAAATATGGTAAACGGTGTTGTCCCTATTGGCTGAAGTAGCCCTTAAAATTGATTTGTGTTTGGATAGCAATGTATCGTGTCATATTGCTTAGATGCAGATATCTAATACTTATCAAATTCGATCGCAATGTTAGTCGAAATTATGCATTTGAGTGACAAAGAGCCTTTGATATTCGTATAAGCTATTATTAAACAATTCGGATATTACTTGTATACGAGTTTGCAGGTGGAACATTAGTAAATGATGGGAAATTGTAGGCCTACTGCACGGTGTGATGAATATTCATTATATGCAAATTAAACACATTTATATTGACTTACTAATCTTAGAGGAATATGTTTACCTTTCTTCTTTTTTTAATTATATACACACTTAGTTAAGGAAGAAGACATTGTGATTAAACAGCAACCCACCCACCCACACACACACGCGCGCGCATACATATAGCACAATGTGAGTGACGTCACTGATACTTTACCTCCGTTTCTGTTCTCTCGATAGCGACCAGAAAGAGCAGTTGGCCAATCATCAGAGATAAAGCTAAATTCATGTGAATGATGTTACGATCAGATCGGAACAACCTGTGAGAAGAAACATGAAAATTGTACCAAATGTTGTGATTTAAAGTTCATTTTATTTCTATATCCGTCTCTGATGTCTTCGCTGATTATTAAGGGTCATCTAAGCTAATGGTATTTTGTTTTAATAGAAAATGCGCAACTTTTAAATCATGACCTTTGGGTTATTTTTACTATGACCTGATGAAAACTCATCTGTGAGAATAAATTCAACTTTTATCTGATAGATAACTCACCTCAAGTTTTTTGTGCTGACATCATATTTACATAAAGCCTATGTCTAAGAGTAACATTTAAAAACTCGAAGAGCCTTCGGGGTAAAACAAACATCTTAAAAGTAATACTATTCATTGAAAATAATAATTTAGTCTCTTGCTATCCTCTACGACCTTTCATGCATTTCCTACAATGCGTTGCAATATTCCACTGTTTTAGAAAACGGTTCTGAAAGTTAGGTATTCGACTTACCTCTGAGCAGTGAACACCAACAACATTAAACCAAGACAGAAGATTGACAGCGAACATCCAATCAGAGTCATATAATGAATGACGTCACTCTCTGTTAACGTCTGCAAGAAAGAGAAATTCACAAAGTTATGTTTTCCGATCGGAAGTTTTCTTGGACCACTCACGCTCAACGTGAATTCCTGTGTGGTTACATAACGATGTACTGCCACATTATCATATACTTGGCGCACACAGCGTAAGTTTGGGGCGCACACAACGTAAGGCTGGGAAGTGATTACCTCACACACGTTCATTACAGGGCTACGGCACAGGTTTGAGGTGGGTGTATGTGTCCTGGGATAAGGGGGGGGGGGGGGGTTAGTCTAACCAATTTTTGAATAGTGGTGAAATTGCGCTTGCGTCGAAATCATCTTTGTAACCGGAATTTATTAGGGAGGGCTTGGTTCCCCCCCCCCCCCCCCCGATCCCACTGTTGTGCTGGCTCTGCAGTAAAGAAGACTGAGTTATTAACTGTACACAGTGCTATCTAAATTAAACGTTATAACATTCAGTTACTGCGAGTTTGTCTCATAGTCTCAACTCTGATCGACAAGTAGGGTGAGTTTGTAACAGATTCAGTAATACATCAGTTGTAATCAGTACTTCCAGTGACACTAAATGCTGTGAAATGCGCAGTGTTTCAAAGTTATGAAGTATTGTGCCTCATCACACATAAATGGTGCAATTACTACTTAGCATACAATTATTAGTTATTTATAAGGGGATATACCATCGACCCATTCATTATTTGTCATTGAACAAGGGGATATACTAACGACCTATCAATTATCAGTTATTGATCAAGAAATATACTATCGTCGTATCATTTATCAGTTATTCATCAAGGGAATTTACCATCGACCCATCAATTATTTGCTATTGAACAAGATGATATACTAGCGACCTATTAATTATCAATTATTGATCAAGAAATATACTATCGTCGTATAAATTTTCAGTTATTGATCAAGAGGATAAACCATCGACCCATCAATTATTTGTTATTGAACAAGGGGATATACTAGCGACCTATTAATTATCAATTATTGATCAAGAAATATACTATCGTCGTATAAATTTTCAGTTATTGATCAAGAGGATAAACCATCGACCCATCAATTATTTGTTATTGAACAAGGGGATATACTAGCGACCTATTAATTATCAATTATTGATCAAGAAATATACTATCGTCGTATAAATTTTCAGTTATTGATCAAGAGGATAAACCATCGACCCATCAATTATTTGTTATTGAACAAGGGGATATACTAGCGACCTATCAATTATCAGTTATTGATCAAGGGGATCTTCGTATCGATTCCAATGCAAACTTCTATGGATATCTATGGAATCACTGATGAATAGTGCAATGCGACATCAACTTCTGATGACATCTTACAAATTCAAAAAATATCTGACATATGGCAAGAAAATTCATAAAACAATCGTTGAAAACGTGCTTCGAATATAGTGTTTAGTTGTAATGACCATTTTGCTTAATCTTATAATGAAGATGTGCAATTAACGAGGCCGGGAAAAATCCTATTTTTGCTTCTTAAATTACACTTAACAGGCTTTACAGAAAAATAATAAGTACAAAGAAGTCAAGAATGGATTATTTCGTATAAAATTTCTCACAAAGTAATCGTTTAACCACAGGTCATTACTTGATGATAATCATTATCATTTATTTCAACGCTTTTTTCCCTTTCTTTTTTGGGCAATTTGTTCCCCTAACGTTTATACAATACATTTCCCATTCTCTCGTAAGCAGGAGAACTGTTAGTGTCCAACAACAACAGAAGAAAGGAAAATGAAAATAGAATGCCGCAATTATCATTAGTATACCCATTTCCATGGAAATAGTAACAACAAAACAAACAAGTAACCTCTCAAAGATGCCATTATAGTCTATAACGAGAGTAGATTTACGATTTAAACAAACCTATTAGCCTCTTCCAATGCAGATAAAGAATTATGTATAGTCAAGATTGAAAGTTTTATTTTCTCGCAAATTTGAGGGAAAGTAAACAATTTTGGTCAAAAAACCTACGCCGGCATTCCCGGTGAATATTAAGGCACTCTGGAAAATGTATAATAAACTTTTACAAGGGCATGGTTAAGATTTATCGTGACTATTCTCAGCTGAAAGTAATAAGCCTACTTTAAGTAGATATGGGCTCACATGGTAAAACCTATAATTGTGCTAAGTGAAATAGCATTTCGTTGGACACGTTCGTAAATCATTAGCATAAACAGACTTGTCCAGTTACTGAAAGAGGTAGTGTAATTTTAATATACTTCCGCATTTTCAACGAGTTTTAGCTTATAGACCTGTTAAAAATCATGAACAATTTATAAACTTAAATATTCTCTGCATTTATATGATTCTGATGACACTTGCCTCCCGAAGCTAAAGATGGAAATCACGTTTTCTCACACGTATTAATCCATCATCAAATGTATAGATTAAAATTAAATATTTCCGAAAGAATTGGGGTTTTTTTCATGATACATTTTGCTGTACGTTGATTATATTTGCACTGCTCAAGGTGTCATATATATGATCTCACATTTCACTATCTGAATTTTGGGAACCAAACTGCTCAAATCGGCCTTTAAGATCATTCGGATTTATACACATAAATAATAATTTACATCCTGGAAGGAATTAATTTAAGTGGGCGGGAATAGGGAAGAAGGGGGCGCAATGCTTACATTTTTATCAGGTATATGGAAAAGGTGCAATAATGGGAGTAGACAGGTAAGTGTCATCGAATGATAAAACCATTCCTCACACAGCTGTGCAATTACTATAAATATTATCCTACTAGGTAGACGCCAAGAGCAGGGCGTTAGCATTTACGAAAGCTTTTAATAAAGCGAGCCCTCGTTCTACCCCCCCCCCCCCCCCGCCTCCCCGCGCCAACCCTATCACACCAAAGTAAACTGACACAAACAGAAAAGCAAAAATAAAAAAGCGAAGAGGACAAATATTATCCGGTGGTTACTCTGTAGCCTACCCCTGTACAGTAAAGCAAAGAAATAATTGCTTTCTGATGATCCATTTACGAGAGCCGCAGTAAACAAAATTACTTCTTCGATTTTCTTTTAATTTCTGCTCGTTTATGCATTATTTACGTCGATTTTCCATTAGTAATTTTCCGTACCGTTATCATGATAACATGACGCAACACGAAGTTGACTTAAATGTTAAACCACGAAATTTTTCTCGGTTCATGTTCTTTATACTTCTTCTCCTTCTTTGAATTCTGATGATAGCAACTTAATTTCTCATAAATAATTCCAGAATTTAGGTTATTGGAGCAGCATAATAATGACTCCGTTCGTAATTTACAGACAATTAGACTCCATATGTATGTGGTCTACTTGCACTCAAAAGTAGAACAAAATATGTAGAAAAAGATAAAAAAAAATATATATTTAAAAAAGTACATCGTTTAGGATTTAAATCTTGCCCTTCAGATGTACTTTCTTGTAAATACTTAAAATGAGACCATTTTTAAATGCTTTTAAGCGCAATTCACCTTTCACTTGAAATAGATTAATAATATTAAAAAAAAAACACTGAACATAAGTGGGATTTTTTTTTTATCTTCTTGACTCGTAGGTGTAAAATAATGAAAAGAGAATTTATTGAGGATGATTTTAGAGAGTAATTAATGCTTTTAAAAAACAATAATGAGAATAATTTGCACATCTAAATTTATTATTGCGTATTGCGTATGTAAGTAAAAATGCAGTTTTATCATTTTAGTTAAGCAATCTCTTACATAACCACTCTTGATTGATTTATATTTTAGAACAAAATTTCACTTCAACGAAGATAACACGTTTCAATCTGCTGCGTCTGCCTATAGGGAAAGTCTTTGATGTTGAACCGTGGCAGTCAAGTCATACTTTACCAGATGATTATATAAATCATGTGAAATAGTGGCGGATATTTCTTGTATATTCTATGATCTCCCCTATCCCATCCTACCCTTTCCTGCCCCTTCCCTACCCCCACGGCGTCTAGCTCTTCAGGAGGTACATGGCCCTGTGGGTCCATTTTATCATGGGTACATAACGAAATGGTAACCGATACTATATATATTTGTTTTCATTTTTTGACTTACCTCTACAGGTCGAACGCTCATGAGTACGGCAAAGCTTGTGAGGTGATAACACTCACACTGGGTGTGGGTTGAGTTAGAGAAACCCACGAGGCAACCCTCATCAGACCAAACACCACCGTCACCACTACAAATAATAATAATAATAACATAAATTACACCGTCACAACTACAAATACTAATAAAAACATAAACGACACCGTCACCACTACAAATAATTATAAGCATACAGTATAAAGAAGGTGAAGTCATATTTGGATGGACCTTAAAGATTAGTTACAAGCAATCTTTACCACAAATCAAATAAAGAAAACGCATACAATCTGCATTTGTGTGTATAGGCTATGTTTGTATGTATTTTAGATCCTCCTGCAAGCAGGAACTCGCGAAGAAGCCTCATTGGCTTATCATGGCCGCCGTAGAATACCCCTATCGGACGAATGCTTTTTTATCTAGGGCAACATGGGACGCATTAATACACGGCAAAAGATGCGACTTTTTATACTCTCAGGGAACTGAAATACAATTCTATAACAATACTGCAGTCATTGACGTCACTCACTGCATTACGTATTGTGACGTCAATATGTCCGTTTAATGGCTGAGTGTCAAATGGTCGTAAGCAATTTCGGTGGCTCTTTTGACTGATTGCTAAAAACTAAAACCAGTGTGAGTTCAAAATGAAAATGACCATGAACTGTTCCAAAGTTATCGCTTGTGTACCTAAATGTATAGTTTTACCTGTTTACAGATGAAGCTTATTCCAGAGGGGGGGGGGGGGGACATTCGTTAGCAACTGCCAGTTTCCAAGACTCGTTAATTTATGTAGTTGACGGGGAATTGACTTCTCGAAAGACCGAGACAGGTTTTCATTTTCTAGTAATTTTCTTCATCTCTGGTCAATTCTCCGAGGATTGCCAGGATGTAGTAAATAATATATCGATAACAATCCATGAACAAAGAACAATTTTTAGATATTAAATGTATTATTCAACTTTGAACGAATGTGCAAGATAGTTTACTTCAAGCATTATGACCTAAGACTGAACCAAATGCTTTACGCAAGTCAACTGACGAATAATGCTCCAAAAATTCTTTCAAATATGCTTTTAAATTAGGCCATTATACTCCGTTGTAACTAGTAAAATATGTAAGTGTAACTAAAAATTGACCAAACTCTGTTGTCCTTTGATAGATTTTAAGTAAATGTAACACATGCAGGTCTATATGAGAGGTTGTGATGGCGTGGAGTGAAATTTCTAAACTTATGTAAATCACCAAGTTGCTCTAACGCCAAATTTTCACTCAAAATAATCGTTGCACAAATATCACAGATTTAATTCTTTCTCTACATATGAATTATTGAAGATAAGATCAAATGGGGCGGGGGAGGGGGGAGGGTTAGTTAGCAAGCTATCGACTGCTCAATGCAATATAAATCAAATTATGTCTCACCAATTTAAAGTAGTGTATTGTTAGAAAGTTAAATGGGAAAATCTTTGTTCTTTTACACCTATAATTTCACTCTTCATGGTTGTTTCAGGTACATTCTCTTTCTCAATAAAAATGGCAGTAGCGTCGGGTCCGGGTTGCCAAGGGCACGTTCCCCACCCCACCCAACCCCACCCAACCCCACCCAACCCCACCCCAGAATAAATCTTTAAAAAAAAAACGTCAAAAGAGCACCATTTCACATATAAGAAAATTTGTTGAAAATATGAAAATAAAATAGTACGGTACTTAATAAGTGCCGTTTTGAGGAAACACATTAAAATATTTGAATTTGTGATAAAGCCTGCACAGGGGGTCCAATTTTCCGGGATATGCTTTCACAAATCAAAGTTACACATCCCACTGACCCCTTCAAACACTCCTACCCCCACCCAATCCCCACCCCCATCTCTCAGATTAAACACCCTTCATGCAGCTGCAACTGAATGGCGGTATATGCTACCGGTAGATTGTGACAAAATCAACGCAATATTCAACTTTTACAGTATAAAGTATGATGCTGTTCCATTTATGCGCACCCAAAAAATCTCAAGTTTGGGCTTGTCTCATCATGGTACATCATCGTACATCATGGTCTCCAAGACCTGCATCAGAAAGAGCTCCCAAAATCGTGATACAAAACTTTCTTCCTGTTTCCTTTATTTTAACCTAGTGTCACTTTTCATCAGACGAAAATTATATCTCCTCCCATGCATGAAACCTATACGTACCCCCTCGAGACATTTTCTCCTCATCGGGTTTTCTTTGCTTTCCATTTTTTTCCAAAGATTTTCCTTTTCTATCTCAAAAACTTTCATCAACCACTTTAGTTGACAACAAAAATCAAAAATAGAAAAAAAAGTAAGGTTTTACCTCTCCGAAGGTTTCCAGAATCTACAACTTGGGACAAGTTTGTCATCCGAGGAAACAAAATCTGGTCTCTAGGAAGATAAAATAAATGATGCAATGTTGATTGAGCCTTAGGTGTTTTACTTTCAAAAAGTTTTTCCAAGTGTTTCCACTATCTCTCCTTCCTCAAGCTACAAATATAACAGTGAAACGTATACCCTGATATTTAATATACATTAAAATGCTATAAAATATTCCATAATAAGCGAAAATTCAATACTGCCTACAAGGTAAATGATAATCTTAATGACTTTAATTTAGTGTCTTATTGAACATGATGTCTTATGATTCTTTAAAGGAATGATTCCTCTTATTAATTTGTATTAAAAAATTTACCACTTCTCCCAGGGCAGATTTTATTTTTTGCACAGGGTTTGTTAACTTTCGATGTTATTCGAAACTGCAAATCTAATTCTTTTCAAGGGTGTAACTTGTCAAGTTTCATTTCAAATATATTAGCAAAAAAAATAAAAAAAATCTCTTTTTGCAATTTGTGCATTAATAATGAATGTAAAGAAAAAAATAATATCGTGGTGGTGAAGACAATTTTTAGAATCACATGACATCCTCATTTGCTCACTAATTAACTGAAAATATTTGATTAAGTTAATATTTCAATTAATTGTAAATTAAATTAAATCATTTTACTGTAAACTCCCCTGAATAGGCTGCCTCAGGTTTAAACAATTGTAATCTAATTATAAGTAATATACTTGGTAAGTTGTGAAAACTTCTGATAATTGCGGGCGAAATGCAAAACAAAAGAACTTATTTTAAGTTCATTAACGAGCAGTTACTCTTAAGATTGATTTAATCAAGTTAATTTTCTGTTATCCAACAGTCAGAGCAAGGAATTGCCATCGATATAACTAACATTTTCGTGGAAAATAATGGAAAAATTCAGACTTATGTGTAGACTAAACAACTTTATATTATCATTTTAATACGCCTTCCTTACATCGGTTCTATGGTCCCATGGTGAGACTGGCTCCCTTTTTGCGTATTAAATTTGATCCAAAACTCTTTTAAGCATATATAACAACGTTAGCTCGTCTGCAGTAATAACAAGCACAGCTTTCTTTTTACACGCATTTGAACATATCATGGCCTATCATTTTGTACAACGAATGAAGGCGGATAATTCTATACTTCAACCTCCAACAGTGTAGAGTTGGAGTCAGTGGTACCAAGAACATTCCACTCCACCACACGCCCCCCCCCCAATTCCCACCCATCAGAATGAGATGAAAAGGGACTTTTTATTCTAAATTATACCCTCACAAGCAAAGAATCTCGGAAAAGTGATTGGTCCCAAAAAGCTGCAAACAAACATGATCACCATGAGGCAACTCCTTCCTTCCTACGTGACTTGTTTCAAGGAGATGACGAGCGGGGGGGGGGAGGGGTGCGGGAGTAATGGAGGAGGGAGGAGTTGGCAGCAAACCTCAGGGGGTACTTTGGACATGTCCACCTTGAGTCCCCCTCCCCCTCCCCTGCCCCTCCCCTTCCTTCCTTCCTTCCCTTCTCATCTCCCTCTATATACGACATTGTGTACAAAGTTCACACACGTTTCTTTTTGTATTTTTGAGATGAGGTCATCTTTACCTTTGAGGTTGAGAAAGAGATCTTCAAGGGTTCGTCTAGTCTCTCACCGAGGTTGTCCCCGTCTTGTGACCGTAGTGAGATTGTAGCGACCAAGGAACTAATATAAACCCTAGAGACGCCTTTCGTCCCTTCATCATCTTCATTCTCTGCGTCTGAATCTTCCATGGTAACAGGAAATGAATCCTGGCCTACATCTGCTCCAGACATCGCCAATGTGACTGCATGGTGAGATGACATTTGTGATGAAATATGTTAAATTAAGTAAGTAATAGTGTAAATTAAGTAAGTAATAGTGTAAGTAATAGTGTAAAGTAAGTAAATATGTTAAGAAAAGTACAATAAATGCACAATTCTATCGAAATTGAAATCGATTGAAAGGTTGAAAAATTGTTATTTTCTTCCATAGGCCTATATATATATGCATATATATATATATATATATATATATATATATATATATATATATATATATGAGAGAGAGAGAGAGAGAGATGTGGTGACGTCAATGCCTTTATAAACAATGTATTTGAAAGTGATGAGGAATATTTATTCACCTCCTGCCTGTTTTATTCCATCAGGTAGATCCAGAGTAAATGTTTGATTTTTGACCCCTCCTCCTAATTCTTCAGATGATGTGTCCTGACTTAGTGGAACTACTTTAATAACTGTTAGAAAAGAAAAAAGGGAAATGAAATTCCAATATTATGTACATTAAAATTGAAATAAAAATACCCAAACAAACTAGGGTAATGAAGTAAAAAAAAAAAAAAAAAACACAAAGATGTAGCTAAAAATAAATGTCAAACAAAGCCTGTAAAATATGCACGAATACTGTTATATTAATATTGCAAACCCCTTCAACTTACCCATTACTTGTAGAAATATATATTAGACTCTATATTTATCATATTTAGTACAATTGTCAATCTTGACAAATTTGACCAACAATATTTCGAAAATTAGATTTTGAAGTAATTTATTTCTTCCCTAACTCGGCATCCTTTTGGGTGTTACTATACATATCTATAATGTAAAACAACATTAACATTAACAACTTTAACATTAACAACAACGTTAACGTTAACATTAAAAAAAAACGGTTTTCCAAAGCTGACAGCTATATCGTGCCGCTTACAGCATACCGTTGATAATAATATATATCCGTGCTTTGTAACATCATACATACATATTACTTGACCATTAAAAACTGTTGGACGCGGACGACAATTAGTCAATTTGAGAATCGTACTTTTAGCCTTCTTAATAGCCTCTCTAAAATTGAGAGAATCATTCACATAATGGAGGAGAATTGATAACTGGACTTTAATGGATGCATTTGATGCACTCAAGAAACTGACATTATTACGCCAACAAAGATTCAAATGTTATTTTAATGGGGCCCATTCAGATTGATCCGTATTTTTTTCTTTTGCCATCATTTTCAAGATGAACTTCAGATGAACGTCTGTTTTAAAGGAATGGTGGAAGTGTTGTGTCTATCTTACAGTGACGTGCACATGATTTAAAATATTGGAGAGATGTGCCGGGGGAGGTTGCCGGGGAGGGGTGTCAAATTTGAAATTTTGCTCGACTGAATTTTGTTAGGGGCATGAACATTTGTGGACGTGCTGAAGGCGGATCAAACATATTAGGAGTGCGGGTTTGTGGGTTCTATAATTAGGTCTATCGCAAGGTTCTGCTAATAAATCCTTTGAATTATAAACGTATAAGTCTTCCGACTGATCGCTTCAGTTTATGAACTCAAAGTAAGATAGCAGTTCATCTTATACTATAGACCCATCCCCCCCCCCAAAAAAAAATTGTTTGGCACCAGATCAACATTTATGAGTCATTTATGTGATACATGTACATGATAAATGATAACGAATAATTAATGGAACTTTAATATTGATGAAGTGGATTCATCATCACTTTGTCTCCATCACATTTGATCAATTTTATCAAATTGGAAAATTGTCAAACGCTTCGACTTTTCTTTCATTATTTGAAACCAAATTCATAAGAGAAGATAAAATAATACTAATGACTTAACAGTTTTGTTACATCGTCTTACATGTCTTGAACAGCATAAAGATTGTGCATCAAAATCAACTTAAAAACAGTTTTAAGGATGTTTGTCTTAGAGTGGGACAAAATCCCTTTCGTAGTACTAGTATATGTAACAATGGTGACCATTATTCGACTGTCTAGCATATTTTCGATATCACTGATAACTTATAAATGACGTAATATACTTTATAAGTTTATATGTTTTGTTTTTTCTCTCTTTTTTTTGGGGGGGGGGGGATTTTTTGATCAAAGATGAGCTCATATCATACACCAAAACCAATCAAAATAAACCAGGTCGGTCGTATAGCGAGTTAAATAGCCGCATCTCGTTTGTACAGAAAAAATCAATGAATTTTTTCTGAAATTTAATTTATTTACATTTACGACAACAGAATTGCCCATGGATAGGTCATAATTGTCAGACATTTTAACCTAATTAAGCTGATGTTTCGCCGACGAGATTCTTGAAAACATCTGCTTTTTGTCCAGAGGCGACAATCCTTATTTTTTTACATCATGATAATAATCTTTTCGCCAAAGAAAGAATGAAGGACAGAACTCAGAAGAGGGGGTGAAACCTGTTCCCTCTGATAAATTATTCTAGCCTGAGGGACATGACAGAAGCGGGACATGTGGTCAGTTGCTTGTCACGCAGTTATATTTACAGATGTGTATACACTATGGGTTACCACATCACAATGACTGCTATTTGATAACATTTGTGATTAAGGCACAAATTCTAGGAAGCAACGATGAAATGTTATGTTATTTATTCCTTCTTTTATATGAAGTTATAAATTGATTTGGGTCTAACCAGAATTTTGTGGTTTCATTGCAAAAAAAATCATACATCTACTTTCCAATGTAATAACAATGTAATAATGTAACAATGTAATAAGTTTCTAATGGAATACAATATGCCATGCATACTTTATGTATAAACTGTCTTATTTATCTTTAACAATTAGCATTATTATCGTTTCGTTCGCAATTCATTAATTTCCCGTTTTGATTTCTTATAATCAAGTTTGCTTTACTCCACTTCCCCCCCCCCCACCCCCTGCAAAAACATCAGATTCTTCCCGATTTTCATGTCATGGCAAGACTCCTTTATTGGCGGTTGCTAGTTACACAATGCTGTCAGAAATGTCAACAACTGAAAATAAGAAATTGGCAGTGTGGGCCCACAAGAGAAAACATTATTCTAACACTCTCATGGCAGCAAACTTCGAGGTACAGTGGAGGACACGTGACTTTGACTTAAAGGGGGAAACGATATAGTTACCTCAAAACTTCGCGATCATGTTTGTGCAAAAAACTGGCACTTTTTTCTTTTTTTTTAATTACATGCACAAAGGCACTTTTACATTATCTAAAAGGAGAAGTGAACTTTTCAGAAAGAAAAAAACAACCGCAAGCACTTTTAATAAATTATTGCACCCGGAAGCTTTGAGATTTCACAAGGACTCCGTAGCCCTTTTGGTAATTAAATATGATCTTTAAGTTGGGAGTATGATTTACCCATATGTTTCTGTATCTTCTGATGGGCTATGATGTGCAAGCTATAGAGGTTGTGTTCCATTCATTCTTCAATAATTAAATCTTATCTTTACAACTTCCTGGGTTTTAATCGTTGCGTTTTATTAGTGTATAAAGGAATTTGAATGTAGTGAAAAGACGGTAAATTACCCAACGATTGCGTTTCCACGGTAAGAGGTTTGGCCGCTTTTTGACTTTTAGAGATAGAGTTGGCCAGACGGTCAATCAATGAGTCCAAAGAGCTGACAAGTGGTGAATTTGGCTGCAAAAAGTAATCAAATTATTGGGTGAAATAGTATCAATGACATTTTATACTTTGATGGCATTATTTGCATTAGATCTATAGTGAAAAGAAGCAACGGGTGGTGTGTACTCAATCTCGGATCAGCTAACAGGCAGGTGAGACAGGTGCCTAGTGGACCCAGGGTCAATAGGGACAAAGGTCAAAGCGACCCAAGGGTAGTACCTTCAGAGGGCGCGGTTACGGAGAGTTACCATCGTTTTGTTTTTAACTTAACTCAGAATAAATTGATTAACTATTAAAATTATGAGCTAAGATAATTACCTTCTTTTGGTCACCAATAGAGGGCGTGCTAACCTGCGAAAGACAAAAATAAAAACGATCGGTACGTTAACGTGTAATCTCAAAACACATTTAATGAATACATAGCCAAGGTACATAGCAAGATAATGAATATATAAATATTAATAAGTTCATTAAAAAATATCATTTTTTAATATCAGAAGATAAATAAACTTATCAATAGTGCGTCTTGTTATCCGTGAAGCGCTGAAGGTTAAAAAACCTGTTGTTAACCGGTAAACCGGTTTATATACCGGTAACCCAATTTGAGCTGAAGATTTTCGCCATTTCCTTACTTGAGTTTCATGTACCCTATAACCATCTTTAAAGTGTCAAAAATAATGGAAAGACTACGGATTGCATTTTCTTTGTTGTTGTTGTTTTGTTTTATTCTGGAGGGGTGGGGTAAAGGCAGACGAAAATTGTCAAATTTATTTTCTTTGAAAATTTGTTTACCTTCAAAGCAAAATGCAAAAAGTAGTTTAAGAAAAAAATCAGAAATCCCACAAAATATGATATTGCCCACCTGTGTGCTTTTTTCAATAGCTATAGGAATTTTCCAAAAACAGTGTAGCTACAGAGATATGCATATAATGACCGAGAAAATTCAGATGGCTCGGAATGCCAGTTTATTATTATTACTCTGTGCGAAGGTGAAACCCTATCAGAAAGGTGAAAAACTGACAAATATTCCATCAAAACTGATGGTCCCCCCCCCTTCTTTCCCCTTTGCTATCTCTCTCTCCACCTCTCTCTCTCTCAGGTTCCACGAGGAGCCGCAAAGGCTGTTGCATGTACGGTGAATGATTTATAGCGGGGTACGTAATTAGAACGAACTGTCGAATTAATGATCTTGCCACTGTTGCAGAATTGTTTATAGCATTAATCAACGAAAGAATCGAACCAAGGCCAAATTAACTACGGCTGCAAGTCGACTTCTATATATCAATATATATATATCAGTACAGAGATGAGTCTTTTGTTTTTTGGCATTGACCTTTATTCTGACGAAGGATTTTTAAAGAAATATTCCCAAATACTAGTCTTCCGCTAGATGAATGCGTTGACAGTTTATGTAAACAATGAAATATATACCATCTGTCATACGTTGAAGACAGGGGAGGGGGTAAGGGGATAAGGGTTCGAAGGATTAGGATTAAGGGTTGGTACTTCGCCCCAGTTGCCATTTTCATTTCATTTAATAATTTCTTTCAAATTGAACAAATATATATATTTTTTAATAAAAAAGCAAAATGAGTAAAACCTGTTAATTTAACTGTCACATGAACTAAAGAAGTAATCAGAGAGTACCCACCCCCCCCCCCCCCGTACACATATACGTAAAATAATGGCCTTCGTGCCACCATTATAACATCGATGTAATACGTGAGGTAGAGCTATACTTGATTAGAACCTCGGTCTATGGAGTAAACATTTATCACACTTATTTTGGTGTGTGGTAATTTGGTGGATAAATTCATTTCGTACGGTAACTTTTCACTGAATCACTTATTTTCAATGTATATAAATAACTGGGGTGTGAGGTAAGGGAGGGCGGGGGTGAGGGAAAGGGGTAGTAGGAGTACCTAATGCCCCAAAAAATAGATACAAAATTCAAAACTAGAAGACAAACGTGTCCAAATTTGAGCAAGAAATTTTTTAGACCATTTAAATATATATATATATATATATATATATATATATATGTATATGTATATATATATATATATATATATATATATATATATATATATTAATTATTGGTACATAACTAACATTACACATTAATGCAAGATTGATGCGCATAGAGTAAAGGTGTGATGCTATACCATGTACAATTGCTGCACTATAGAAAATATTTTAGTCATGTATATAGGGACAACACTGAGACAGGTTTGAAATACGGAGTTGGAGGAGGGGGACTCACGCGACAATCATAACTGTGAATATTTTTTGGGGGACATGATACCTCCTCCCCTCCCCCTCCCCATGTACCGGCGTATAGAGGGCCCTGCTGAGCAACGTATACGTAGGTATACTTAATTAAACGCTTCATTACATCCGAAAAACTATCGAATTATATGACTTTATCCAACTGTCAATGCACACATTTTAATTCATCTGTTACCAAGGTAACAATATCAATAGGTATTCCAACACAACAACAAAAAAGTTTAAAACATGCGTTTCTTATAGATTAAAACTCTGCATGAAGTATTCCTTGTATAATATAATCAAAGCTGATCATTAAATTATAACCAAACGCCCCCATGGCATTCTGAGATATTAATAAATACATTAATAAGCAACGTGTTTAATCATTGGCATGAAACACATCGATGAATGCAGCAGTTAAATGTTCCAATTTCATATCTATTATTAATTTTTAATTTTTTAATTTTTATTTGTTTATGTTTATCTACTTTTAGATATCAATAATAATCATAAATAATCAAAAACCGTCGAATATGTTCGTGAAACAATCGCTCCACACACCTCTCTCTCTCTCTCTCTCACCAAATTTATTGGTATAATTTGAGACTTGCTTAATTAATTATTCAGTGCAATTCCGCGAAAATTATAACTTACTTAATGAGTAATATCAATGAACGAAATATAATAAGCCATGGAACGGCCATAGAGGACAAAAATAGGTCATAAATTCTACTTATAGAGAAACTTATCTTGCTCCTCGAAACAAATAGCACGTGCTTTTGACACTTCAAAGTTTGGTGTACGTGTCCCATGTTAGATGATGAAAGTATTTATGTCATTTCAATGTGGTAAATCTTCCACAAGTTGCGGAGGTTTTCTAACTATACCGACTCCTTTCATATGTGATGATGTTAAATGTTATTTGTGCTAAAGGTATATGTTTTACATATTTCATGGAATTTGAGATGAGATGAATGAGAAAGTGTGACGGAGAGAGGTGATAAGATGTTTAAAAATATGAGAATCAGATCCCGTAATTCGAATGCGGTTTGGAGCGGTGGGAGTGACGTAGGAGAGCGTAACAGTGTGCTTCCTCTTCACAATATAACGGTTGATATAAAACGTTTGAAAGGAAAATTCTTGGTAGTAAATAAATTAAAGTGCAGACCATCAAATTTGAAAGAATTATAATCAAAAGTATAAACATAAAACCTTATATTACAAGCTCTGAAAGTTGTGTATTTGTATAGGATAGATCGGAGTGCGTCAAGTCAGTGAGGTGTGATGTCAATTAATGGGGCCTTCACTAGTATAGGTAACCCTGAATTAATGTTCTTCAATACCATGATGCATATTTTATTACGAACGTTTGAACGTACAGTTAATACGAGTTATAAATATTCCAATAGCACTTTTAGAGTATACATGGTTTGCTTCGCACGACATACGCAAAAGGTGGAAAAAATCGTAATTTATTTACTTATTTGTTTGAACCAGATCGAGTTGGATAATGATTGAAAAGTGTATATTTCAACACATTGGTCATCGGTATGGAAGGCCAAAGGGGAATTTAAAGGGTGTCAAACTGAAACTTCGAATGACCATATATACCCGATGGATGATTTTAATTAGCCTTCGCTCGGGTCTATCACCTTTCACTCAATGCGATTTATCTCTCGTTTTACCCTTTCTCTTATTGGCATTATTGTTATATCCCTTACAACTTGTTAGACTACAGCATATATCGCATTATGTACCAATGCAAATGTGTTAGCTGAACTATATCCTTCGTGTAGAGAAAAAAAAAATTATTCGTGGAAATAGTTACCAACAATCTATAAGAAGGGAATTAACCTTGGGCATCGCAACGATCTTTCATGTATACTGTTTTATGTATTGTGGTACGTTTACTATAACTATTGCAGCCAGGTCTGTCCGAGGGGACTATTATGTCACCCTTCGTTTTTGTATTAGGAAAATGAGAATAAGTTATCTATTACTCCCCCCCCCCCATCCTCCACCGCCAGCCACCATTGACACTGAGCCCGGGCAATAGCCCTATAGCCCCCTAGTTAGACTGATAACATCACTTTATGCTATTAAGCTTATATACAGTTCATATTGCCACCCCACCCCAACCCCACCCCGTCCCCTTCTCTTCACCCAACCTCTCTAGTAAGGTGTGAACGAGAGGTCACACCATGTTATAATATTAAGTAGTATTAGTTTTTCCCCTTTGGGGTGGGGTAGGTCGGTGATCCAAGATTCCAAGATGATTCGGAGTGATCTAAAGAACCAAATAGAGTCGTGTTCTATTAAAAATTGGATGCGTTTAATTTGTTACCTCCCATGTACGGAAATAGAAACTCACGAGGTGACTAATTCATTGTTTATCTTTTGTTCCTGTTTGTTTGGTTGTTTAGTTCTTTTTACTCATGGTGGTTTACATGTTTATGTCGCTTTACTGCACACTTTCAATTAACCGTCACGCACCCAAGTAGTTTGATTTCATGAATGAATAATAACGACAAAAGTGTCTGGGCGACGAGTTTTGTATCATCGAATGTATCTTTAAAGGCATTGAAGACTCGCCCCAAACCGTGTGCCGCCCTCTGAAAAAAAAGTTAACTTTCCGTTGCTTGCAAGTGAAGTTTTTTCTTGTCGTTACAAAATACAGACAGTAATGAAACGTGATACCTTGTTATCTTTTATCTGGACATGAGATGTCCATCGCTTCTATGTACACTGTTTTGTGTGTATTGACCTTAGCTGCATGTATTGACTGTACACTAGTGTCTAATTACCGACGGTAGCAAGCTGTGTGTGTATTTTCTGGCATCGATGGTGGTGTCTAACACTTCTGTTACACCTCATTCGAAACTAGGTCAGATTACCGGCATCAGACGTTTCATTGTGCGCGAGTTTTCACTCCCTTTAAAGGAAAACTTTAGGGGCAAAAATTAGTTTTGATATGATGCAGTCCGCCAAACAACACTATCAGTCCAGGTAATATTGCTATACCATTGTTAATTCTTGAGAAATGACCCTGTAAACATATGAGAGCCATCAATTAAAGCGACTGAACTACTAAGTCTAACACACACGCACATACACTAATAGGTCAGTTTCTTAGCTGCAACTCAGCTGAAAAACATTTTCCAGTGGTAAACTTACCAAAAGGAATTGCATAGTGTATTTTACTTTAATGTAATTCTACCAGTAAATACTGGAAGGGAAATATTATGAGCGTCATGAACGACAAGTGAAAAGAGGAAAATAAGTAAGACATTCTGAAAATCAGTCTTCATAAAAGCCAAGGGAGACTTTCAAGGTTGAATTATTCAAAGCAAAATTGATTAAAATTACGAAAACCTTGTTAAAATCATATTTTATGGAGGTATATATTTCTTATATATTTTTATATGTTACTGATTGGATTATTTTTCATATTCGGTACTGGAGCCGTCAGACAAAATTAAAAATGTCGTGCATTTATTGCGAGTGTTTCCTCGTATAAATAAATTAGTTTTGACGTGAAGACTGTTTAAATTAAAGAAAACGAACATGACATTTGAATAAGAGCTTTACTTCTTCAGCTTGTATTTTACAATTTCGTATTCTAGACAGACACACGAAGCCGAAGAATTCGTTTTTCACACGCATAATGATGTTATACTCATGCATAATATATTCATTCGTGCGGTATGTGACAGAGACACAAATCAGGGTGTGGAGTTCAAAGATTGGAAAATTATAAAAGGGAGAATATGGCTTGAATTTACAAATCCATCATCTATGTGGCAAATTTAGAAAAGAACAACAGAGGTTAACTTAATATGATGAAAATGAAAAAGATATGTATCTGTGATAAAAAAGAAGAAGATTGGTCACGTGATATTAGGATTATAAATAGATATGGCAGCATACAATTGAATGACGAATCTTCCTTACTGTTTTCGAACCTCTGGACATATATACACACTCAGTTTCCATAGCCTAGTTGTTTAAGTTGTTCGCATATAAAGCGTGAGGCCCGAGTTCGAATCCCAATGGAGACTGGAAGCTATTTCACTTTTCTGGATTTTTCCAAATCATTGCCGTCTCAGATATATAATTTGATGAGTCCTGTGGTTACCTCTTTATCTTCGTTGCAATTATAGCATGTACAGTACATGAAGAAGGACTCAACACTTTGCCAATAGGGGAAAAAACCTTTAAATTCAGACTGTCACACACAGACCATCATAAAAAAAACACACATCGTCATCGCACGATTTCTCATTCGAATTATACGGTCAATTATAGTCTTTTGATAAATTGTTATAGAAGTGAAGTGAAGATTACTCTTTACCATTAGCGATACGTGATTTCAAGTTACAATAACAAATTTTCTGGACGTAAATATTTACTTTCAATTTTTTTTCCAATGACGTAAATGATTTCAATCAACATTATTTCGTAATACAGTGATACAGCAAGAAAGCTTGATAACACGTTCGGGGGTTGTAAAAGGCATATAGAAAGGTATTAACAATTACCAAAAATCGGTAAATTGAAAAAAAATCCCGGGTCTTCACTTTGCCGTCAAAGCTGAGAATATAGACTACTGTTGCATGCTACTCGATGAAAAGTGTAAAGTAAAAGTAAAAATTGGCGTACAGTTGTTCCAATTTCGGGACTTCTTTAAGTCATTAATGTTTAAGTCACATCAGGTAATGCGTTATACAGAGCAGTTTCTTCCGGAGTTAAATCCTTTACTATTCATTTCTGTGTGTGAAAAAAAATCTGAAAATGTCCATAGAAATTATTTCAGAGATAATGGTGGATAATTTAAACGTTATATAGGTGTATATATAGAGATACCTCGAAATGTCCACATAGGCTATGTGAGAGAACTGATGAAGAATTGAAATATTTTTTAGCTGTATGTTACCAAATCTAAAAATGTCCACGTCATGTAGGTGTCTGATAGAGAATTGAAATAAACATTGATCAATATTTATCTGTGTGTAAACAAACCGCAAAATGTCCACATATGGTCGGAGAACTGATTGTAAAATTTGAGCATTATGCAAGTGTATGCACAGAGAAACCTCAAAATATCTACATATGTAAGTTACTGGTGGAGAATTGAACAATTTTTTCTTTATTGTCAAGAATCGCAAGTCCACACATATCCACACGAGCAACACATGTCCACACAAGTTCATATACTTGAACAACTGTTGAAGAATTGAAACAATATAGATCTGTATGTAAAGTCCCCTCAACATGTGTACATATGTCGGAGAACTGATTCATGGAGAATTGAACAATATTGGTGAAATATAGAGATATATCGACATGCACATAAGAATTGTGGAGAATTGAGACTATGTTTATCTAGTTCCTATAAATGACTTCGATATGTCCACATACGTGGATACACTGTTGGACGATTGAAATAGTATTTATCTATATGTAAAGAAACCTCAAGTGTCTACATATGTGAGAGAAGTCATGGAGAATTGAAACAATATTTATATTTATGTAAAAACTTCGAAATGTCCACTTAAAACGTAAGTGAAACAATATCTGTAGTGTGTGTATAAAGATATGTCCACACAAGTAGGAGAACTGATGAAGATTGAAACAATATTAATGTGCTTATACAACAAATTTCCCAATTTGAATTGTGATGGAGAATAGCAGTGTATATAGTCATGCATGTCGCTTTAACTGTTTATTAGTTTTAACACATTATGGAAGTCGCTGATGAAAAATAGAGGGGACAGTCGTGAAATACTTCAGAGAGTTGTTTATATCATTAACAATAACTTACAGGCCTGTGTAGGCTTTCAGTATAAACGGAAGGTACCTAAATGTCTATGCGCATTAATGATTCGATAAAGTGAAGTCAGTTTATTGATAAATTGTAAAAAAGTAATTAATTACAGTCAACATGTTTATGTGACTCCTACGCACAGGAAATAGATATTTGGTTAAAGAAATGGGGGGTGTGGAGGGGGGGTGGCTCGCGGATGAAAGCAGGTGAGAGCATTTTCTACATGTTTATTACAGAACACCATATTATTTCTTTAGTTTCAATAGAAAAGTATTATTTCATAAGAGTATTTACCCAAGGGGACGTGAAGTTAATAATATAACAATGACCATAGTGTATTGTATTCATACATTGATCCTTTCCAAGTCTGAACCAGAAACTTGGATGCAAATTTTAGGAAATTCATGAGGCAATGTTTGTCAGTGTGTCCCAATGACATCAGACCTTGTTTTGTTCTCGCTTAAACTGTTGCAGTTCCAATTTTAGTAATTTCTCAAAAACGTAATGAAGGAGTTGAATTCAAAATTCCAAAAAGTGGCGCATAAATGATGTTCCATTTTTCTCACCTGCCAAAACACAATTGTCACCTAGACTATTTGTTTAATGTGTACATATGACACCACACCTGTTTGCTTCAAGATTCATATTTACAACATACTGAAACGCACCTATCTTCACATCCTGTTATCTCAACAACAACAATAAAACCAACAACAAGAATAGCGACATATAGGATTGACAGAGCTCGGATGCTTCAAGATATCTTCCTCGTTCACTTCTCAAATAGATAGATTTTTTTAGGACTATACGCTTCTTCCTTTTTGGCGTCCAATACGAAATATTTGTTTCCCGCGATTTGTTTATGCATTTGCATACCGTACAAGCATATGACTCATTGTTTTTCTTTAATGATCGATTAATGATGAATTCAAAGTGTAGCTTATACAGATATACGAATTCTTATCATATTTTGATGAATTGATTCCAGCAGTCAAACTAACATACGAATCGGCAGGAGAGGAGTGTTCTGCTATAGCGCCATCGATTTGTGGGCACTACTTTGAGTACAAACTATCTATATTCCGTATGTAAGAAGTAATTAATGTACGCTGAATGAATTCGGTACACATAGAAACACAGTTGAGTACAAACTGAAACACATTAACCGGCATGATATGTCATCGGGTTGGGTCTACAAGACTGAACAACCCAATTGTAAATCTCAAAAAGTGAATATAATAAATAATAAACGTTAAGAAAAAAAACTTTCCTAAAATCCAAATTTTCATAACATTAATATTGGATGGGTATGGTTAAACCAATACTTCAAAAGATTAATCACTCACTTCAGGAATTCCTCCACCCCCCCCCCCCTTTTTAACCGGTACCGCGCCGTGCACCCGCGTCACCTACACGGTTATCATTGGCGCAATGTTTCAACAGGTAAAAGTAGTCAAGAGACTCACGTTTAATGCTTCAAAGTATTCTTCAATCTTGTTTTGGATTTGGCCTAACTCCTTTTTGACTTTTTCTTCTTGTGTCTGAAAACAAAGCAAAATGCATAGAATTTTTTATGAAAAATTATAATTGACCTACTTTTGTGTTCAATTATATAAATTCTTGATTATGTTGTTGATAGTATATATATATATAAACATATATATATAAACATATATATATATATATATATATTATATATATATATATATATATATATATATATATTTATATATATATATATATATATATATATATATATATATATATATATATATAATAATAATAATAATAATAATAATCTGCTTACCTCCGTTTCGTATCCTTCCAGTGTAGTTTGCTTTGGTTTTATAGTGGTTGTCGGTTGGCGATCTGTTTGTATCGTCATCCTCTTTGTAGTCTCTTCTGCAGCCGTTGTCATATCAAAAACTGTTGTCGGATCTTCGGTGGTCATATCCAGTATAGGCGTTGTTTTGCATGACAACTGCTTATAAGCTGCAGTAGTAAAAAAAACAAAATAAAAAGGGGTTAAAGGTCATTACCAAAGCATCCAGAGTATATATTCGAAAAACTTCTACTTTTCAAATGGCAGTGTCCCTTTCAGATTACAATAATTAAGTTGAACAATGAAATATATCAATAGCTGAAAATTCTAGCTTGAACTCCCGTTTGAGGTTTGAATGAGGTTTAAGGTTTAGTTGGGCCCTTTTTCTTCAAGGTTACAAATACAATTTTTAATTGCTACAAGAGCTTGTGCTTTCTAACGCTTTTCGAGACTATATGATTTTAACATTATCTGTGACTGTGTGACTTGACAGCATTTATACATCTCACATTTTTTTCCTTTAGTTGAGATGTGACTCTGTATATGGATTTCAGTGTCAACCTATACAGATACTGGGGAATTTTTAGTCCATTCAAATCGCAAATTATGCCCAGAAATATTACCCCCAGAGATTTTTACTAATTTCTGTTTTATTTTAACTGACTTAATTATTTGCTTCCGTTTTTTTATTTCATTTATCTCGGATATTAAACTCTATAAATATTCTGGCAAAGTCTGAGAGAAACCGCGTATAATATATATGCTATTACAGCAATTAATGATCTATCTACCTCTCACTTCCTCTTCAGCCCCTCACCCCCATGCACCCCTGTTATACCATAGGCTGACACCTACATTCAACCGGAGAAGGAAAATAGAAAGAATAATACAAAATTGAGCACATATATGATAAATAATCAATCATAGACACACTGACCACCCCCCCCCCACCCCAACAGCTTTGCGAATCTAGTTTCGAAGTGATTTCTTTCTTCCATGAAATCTTTGCATAGAACATGCAGTCGGCCTTTAATTATGTGTAGATTGAAGTCTTTCCAAGACGAGTGAATTCGGCCAAAACAAGGTTGTTCATTTAATTATATGTTTGTTCTGGTTTTGTATTATATTAAATAATACCATAAAGCTGTTGTACCACTATATATACGGACATGAAATTAAAATACTATAATAGTAAAAGGAAAAAGGGGGGGGACATCAAGAGATTCTCAGCTGTATCTTTGATCGGCTCGTTCATCGATTCAACAGACAATTAAAAACGCAGTGAATGCCTAGTATAACACGAGAGGTTTCTTTAATATGAATCAAAGTGTTCTATGCATTTCCATGACAACGATGTAAGCAAATTGCTTATTGATTTTTCATGTCTTTTTTTTAAATTTTTTTTGGTCTTCTCCATCTTCCCAGTAATGCTTTCTCTTTACATTAGAGACAATAATGAGAACATAATGTATTGTGTGCTGAGTAATATAAAATAGAGCAGACACTAATTAAAAACAATTATAACCATGAAAGGAATACAGCAACAATATAATGGCTCCATTAAAAGCTATGAAATTGGGGAGGCCTAAACTGGAAAATAAATTGTCAGTCATTAACAGAGTAAATTGTGTGAGAATATTGAAAAAACACTAATCTTCTTTATTGTGGCAGGTCAATATAATGAAATGATGTCTCAGTTTCATTGTAGACACAGGTTTTTACGGCATATGGTTGGGTTAAATGTACGTGCGACACGCTCTCACGCAAGCACACAAGCAAAGATACACACACGCACACACACACACACACATACACAAAACAGGGGATGGGGTCGAATAGTGGATGGACTCAGAAACAGACAGAAGTACTTAAAAACTGAGAGAGAACATTTGGGAAAACCCTTCTGTTTTTTCTTATCAATCAAAAACGAGATTACATGCATAATTAAATATATACCTTGCATGGTACACAGTACTAGAAGCTCTTCTGAACAGGTGGTCGGTTCGCCTTCCAGGATTCCGTTCAAATTTCTTGCAGATTTACAAGTCCCTGATAGAAAAGAGATCATGACAAACATAAAGACCCTTAGAGCCGTATTAAAATAATAATAACAATAATAATAATAATGATATATTTTCACAACTGACACATAAGATTTAGGAAATATCACGTGCATGAACACACAAAGCCGTTTCTACGGCACTGTTAGGACATATACGACAGCGCCCCAAGTACACTTCCATGATGATCCCGATTACAGCGATGTCAGCATCTTGTGGCTATTATTGATGACTTAAGGTACAAAATTAATATTGCTATGTTGTAAATCGTTTAAAAATAAACTGCTATCAGCATTTTACTTCTTGAGAAATAATTCTTTATCCAGCCGAGTTTCGTCAATGAAAGTAACTGAACTATACAGTACAACGCAGAAAACCAGTTCATCAGATGCAACACGTACATATGACTTTTATATGACCTCAAATGACGTGTTAACATGGTTTAGAAAAGTACTTCACTTTCATGGATAGCCTACATGATATCATGCAGGCATTACGTAAGTACATTTTTTGGGGCCACAAACACGTCTGAAAAGCAATCACAATTGTAGAGAAGAATGGCTTATGGGAAGACAGAATAGGACAAGCGGTAAGACTATAGGGGTTGGGTAGGAGTGGATCAGTAGGGGTAAGTATTGTAGGGCAGCGGTAGGAGTGGGCTATAGGAGTAGGAGAGAGTGGAGGTAGCGGGTTAGGGGTAGATGTAGAGGCACGGGCAGGTTTTTTTTACCCGCTCCTTTTCAGCCCCACACAAAAACATAACATTACTTCAGTATGCACCATTTCACGTCTAAAATTCAGTTTATTGTTTTTCTTGAGGAATTAACCCCCCCCCCCCCCACCTGTCCCTACTACATGGGCACCATCTTCTACTTTTTAAAAATCTACCCCTGGATCCACACCTGGGTTAGGTTAGTACTAGAAGTAGGAGGAAGGGTTGAGCAGGTATATATTTTAGGGTGGGGCTGAGTGCTTGCGATCCCAAGCTCACATCAGGTATACACGCGGAGCATATTATATACCAATCTTACTGTGCAATGGTCTTTAAGGACTTCGAATGATGATTTCTCGTATTTGTTCTTATTCTATCTGTCTTCTCTTCTCCTATTTTTTTATTCCCACTACAAAGGAGTTTTGTGATAGATTTCCATCCTTGCGGTTTCATTATAACAGTATAAGAGACGTAATGTTCATTACGGAAATGGACAATCTGTTTGTGGAAGAACGCTCCAACCTGTCCTCTGATTACACAAATTTGACGGGAAACCGCTTTTTAATGTGAAAGTTCCATTGCCTGGCGTTCAGTAAAAATCATTAAAAAAAAAAGCACTAGATGATAAATGGCTGATGACGTCAGCAACTAACGAGTCTTTGCTTTCATCGCGATGCTAAACTATAAAGTCTCCTGTATAAATATAACGTTGTACCGTATTACATCTGTTTGGTCTACAGTAGTATAATTCTGTCAAGTAATATGAATTATGGCTTCTTGAATTAATCATTAGCGCCATCACCCGGTATCATGTCATAAAACATTATAATATAAGGGTGGGGGCCCTAACGGATGTGGAACATTAAAAAGTTATCAATAAGAGCCGTTATTTACTTCTGCAAAATATCAAAGCAGACACAGAGATTATTCTTCAGATCAAATTTTATGATAAAAGGTATATTTTGGGGGGTTTTAATTTATCACATTACAAAGCTAAATAGACAGGCTCGTGCAACGGTGTTGTGGAGCAACACCAGAGCATTAAGAGCATGTGTTTGTGTGGTGAAGATGCGGTAAATCTTATCATCTGTCCCACGGGCACACGTAACAACTATGAACACAATAATGCCAAACGTGAAATGTAATAGATATTTAATCTTTCCTTTTAAGTAGGTCACTGAAAAAAATGTAAATTGATATAGAGTAACTAGTTACGATGATAACCGAAAATAACTGAACTCCTATACTATATAGGCCCTTAACTTTCTCGAGTAGTCCCAATAACCGGACATTCGTGATCGATTGATCACGTGTTCCAATGTCACGCATTTGCGTAGTTCACCTGATATTTTCTCATGGAATTATAAAAGTTTGATTAACAAATAAACATGAAATCAAAATAATAACCAAACCAAATCTGTTTCAAATTTTCCAAGAAGGATATGAAAGATTTTTTTTTAATTCTTACATTATCATTATGGGAGGAAAGACATCCAATTCGTCCTCCCCCTCCTCCTCCCCGTCCCAGTCCCCCCCCCCCGCCCCACCACACGCTACCTAACCTCTCTTACTTTTAATTGGAACTTCAATCGCTATGTCAAGAACATTAGCGATTAGGCTATAAAGTGATATGCAAGTCCAAATGAATAGTTAACGGTACCAATCGTAAAGCAATATAGACAAGAAGAACTTTTAGTGACCGTCAGCTATGTCAGTTCATACACTAACGAATATCTTTAAGGTCAATGACTTACATATGATTACATCATTGCACAAATAAAATACCTTGTAGAGTTGTAAGGTATACACAAAAACTCACCGTTGAAATTGTACGAGGAAAACTGAAAGAAAAAAGAAAGAATATATTATATAGATATATATATATATATATATAGGAATAACGGAATATATATATATATATATATATATATATATATTGATTTATCTCAAAGCTGGGAACATTCACTGTTATGTATGGACGCCTAAATAATCATCTCTGAGTGTTTATCAAGCACTTGTAGGAGTATGTCTATATAAAATGTCAGCATGTATTTATTCATATACGCCTGCAACATTATAGTACATTATGAAATTGCTCAAGTGATTTCATGCTCACCTTCAGATAGAACTCGGTCATGCACATAAGTATTTGTTTTTACAGCTTCGTTACTTAAGCCAAAGTGGTTGCTCTCTGTTGTTGTTTTTGTCTTTATTAATTTCCGATCTTTATAGTTTATAATTACTACAAGTGTCGCCATTGGCAATTGATTAGGAAAATTCAAATATTACAAAAACCTTGTGTTTAATCGTTTCACTTGTGCATGATTCCTAATAGTTCATTACTTCCGAATTATTAAGAGACCGTTTGGAGCGAAGGATTTGATGATTATAATATTGGCTTCGTTTTCTTTTTCTATTTTTTTAGTTTCTATTTTGTCTATTTGTAGCAGTTAAATGTCACGCAGACGGACAGACTTAGAGGCAGGTAGAGAAAGAGAAAACTGTAACTATGTCTGTCTGTCAATCTGTCTGTATGGTCTCTCTTCCCGCCCACAAAGAGAATGATTCATTTTAATTCCGTCGTATATATCTATCCATCTGACGATTATTTAAAATTGACTGAAGTCCTTAAATGCCAGACAATTAAACGAGAAAGATTCATTTCTTGCAATATCTTGTTTATGTATAGTGTTAAAATCCTCAAGGGTTTTGTACTCGTAACCATGACAACGTGAACAAATATACTTGACTAAAGCGATGATGTTTATATAATCCTCCATTTCGGAGAAAAGAGGAATAACCTAAACAAAATACGCCCTCTATTATTTTACAGTAATTTAAATTGGACATGTACCACCCACAAGACATGTGTGTATGTCTTGTTTCGTGCATAGTGTGACAACACAACATAACACGACACAACATAACAACACAACACAACATCAAAACAACATAGTAGTTAGACTGTAAACTTTCAAATATTTAGAAGCAGTTTTATTTGATATATTTTTTAAAGTTTTAAGCGGAATCGCGATGAAAACAAGGAATTACCTATTGACCCTCAGGTATAGGCACTTATTTTTTTCATTCCCTCCTTCCCTGTATTTCTCCACCCACCACTTCATCACTTGTCAAGTTCACATGGAAGGCTATCAGGGACAATATTCGCAATTTTGGTAGCTAAACTTTCACTCGACGGTTGATAACTGAATGTCTTGCAGCATCGAATGGCATAAGTAACATCATTACCTTGGTCATAAGACAACATAATTAAATAAAGAAATATCACAATGGCTGACCACTTTCGTTCATCCTTAAAGCAATTTGATTAATCTCAACCATGGAAAGCTGTTTATGCCAAAATTATGAACAAATATTGAGACAAACGCGTGTTCGTAGGAACTCCGAAGCATTTATTGAAAGGCCACTGGACGACAAACATGTCATCGTTTGTTGGTCGCCGACGCCTACAATCTAACTTGTAACAAACTGCAGGAGAAATGTTTCATCGTCGACTAGTGATTAGATAGACATATCGCCACTTGGCTTGTGGAAGTTACTTTTCTAAAGAGGCCTACTGTAGTCAAATATTTGCTATATAGTACATGCACTGACGGCAGAACACATGTATGAACATCCTGATTCGATGAGATAAACAGTAAGAATATGCTTGTTCGGATTGTCAGTAGGACTACTGCATTGAAGCACGATATGCAGAGCGCAGTAGCGTTAGAAAATTGACTCAACGGACTGCAATATATATATATATATATAAACATACACATACATTGCTGTTCATGTAGTTGATGTTCCTAAGTTTATGTACATATCCATTAGCATGTGGAAATATCCATGTGCATTTTGATATGCATATGCATGTGATATGCATATGCATAAATATAGACCTATGCATACACATTTACATGCACGTGTATATTTTTATGCATACGCATATTCACATGAACATGGATATGTGCACGCATATGTATATGTACATTTGCATACATACATGCATGTATAAACATATATGACTTAAGTAATGAAATGTCACGAGCCTCTTCCACATTAGAATTTAACTCTTACCGAATTGATCCAAAGTCTTTCGTTGTGATGTTCTGATTGGTTGACATACGCCTTATCTCGCTTACTCTCTCCAATCAGTTCAGCCTCTATCGTGTTGCAGGTATTTACAGCCTGTCGATAGGTGGATGCGGTGTAGTTCCTAACACATAGCCCTTTGTAGTAGTTGAAACCTGCCATGCAGTACTTCTTTGCTGTAGAATTTGAAACAAAGTATAAAAGACTTGATTATATCAGGGAGTTGTTATGGCAATTGTTTGCGTGCCATCTGTAGAATGGACCAAAACACTGCCTTGTAGCGTTTGTTTTCTTCGTAGCCAGTAAATACGACAAGGATACTGTTGCGATTGGCAAATATAGCTGTAATACCGCAGTTACAAATTGTATACAAAGGTGATTCTTATGGCAATGAAAGAAGGGGAGGGGATAGGGTTTGGAGTGGAAGGGGTTGAATGGGAGGGCTCTCTTGATATATCTGCTATATTTCAGCATATTGCCTTTTTTGCCACATTAAAGTAACATGTTATGAACCTCAATAACTGAGATGACCGTCCGTCCGTCCGCATTCATTCATCGTGCGACTACTGAACTTCACTGCACTTGCAGTTATTTATTGTCGCAATGATACATACAAGTCAATGGAGGTGTTTGACCTTATCAATTGATAAAACTGTATTCCTCCAAGCTGAAGCATAAGACATGCGCAAAGAGAAGGTTATATTACAGCAGTTGAAAATTGAAGAATAATACCATAATTGGTATAAAAAGCTCCCCCACTCTGTCACCCCTCCGGAACTAATGAATCCATCAACTTTATAATAGAATATTTATTTCCAATCGAATTTAATACTGCCCAACGAAACATCATCAATAAGGGAAAGGGGAGAAGAAGAACAAATAAGTCTCGGAATTATGAAATGAGTTCCAAAGGGTGAGAAGAAAATATGTCCATTAATATTCAATTATTGAAGCATATTCGCGGCTATATGATATATCACTGCGCGTACATGTATGGAAGCTTCTACATATACAAGACACTATCACTGCCAAAGGCTTCTTTCCTAATTGGTTTGGAAGTAATTTGAATATAAAGCAGAAATTAACAACGTCCATGATCATGCCAAGCAATCATGATGACATGCGAAGGAAGAAATAATTCTTTAAAGAAAAATGCTTTTCAAAATATCGATTCAAAAATTACAAAAAGTATGAAAATGATTTTATGAGGAACGATTTGTAAAGGTTTCAGCCATCACAGTTACGATCGTCACGAAACCCTTGGCTTTTTATTAATAAAAAGAATGGTAAACCTGCATGGTCACTGGTGCGAAGCATTTTATTTGGGTGGGGGGGGGGTCTTGAAAAAGGTGTTTACAATTCACGATCCTAACAAGATTATAAATTTTAATAACTAATGATCTTTTTTTCATCTTAACATCGTTAATATTTGATAATTGACATCAAAGAAGGCAATTTATCACTCATTTGCCATTAATTTATTTCAATAAGAAACTGATTTAATATTCAAATTGCTTCCTACGTTGAATCCAAAACAACCTTGCAAAAGCAGCTTTTGTCATTAAACATTAATCCTTCTGGCAATATCTGCACGCGACTAGTAGCTATCAAAGGACATTGGTTTATGGTCGACAATTATGCTAGAATGTAATAAAATAAATAATAAATGGTCACAAATGCTCAAATTTCCACAAGCATTTTACTGTCACCATCTAATTATTTCCCTCACAATAGACAATTAACTTGTCTAACTATCCCTCACTTCCCTCCACCCCCTCCCCCTTACCACCACCCACACAACCTCCCCTATCATACCCTACCCACCGCTCCTCCTCGGATCAGTTCATTCCATTACTTACGTTTTTCATAGACACACGGCCAAGTTAAGGCTTCCACTTCTTCATTTTTGGTCGCATTACGGTAAAAACATTTGGTTATATGCTCTTCTATCCAACAGGACATGTAATCTCGTGTGTTTGCGTCACGTGATTGGGCGACGTTGTCCAAACTAAAGTCCGCTTTCTGTATCAAACGTGGGAACGAGAGAGAGAGATTGGAAACGAACGTGGCAGATTATTTTCTTTGTGTTTTATAACCTGTTCTCAAATTGTTTTTCAGTAAGTGTTTTTTTAACCTTATTATCATTTGTAATGATTGTTACCATGATTTATTGATTGAAATAAAGTTGAATAAAGTGAAATCGAATATTCGTTTTCTTTTATAAAAATTGTGATTTTGATTTCTTTGGTTTTGTGTGAGCGTGTGTGTGTTTGGGGAGGGGTGGAGGGGGAGATTGGTAACACTCCTGATATGATCAGTTTACGGCGATCGAACGGATTTCATACATAACTTCCTGAATAACTTTCATTTGGTGGAAAGTCCATGTAGGGTACAGCTGTCTTTGATCCATTACCGTCTTATTTGAAGAATAAAGTACTTGGCAAGCACGTTTGATAAAATTGTCGTTTAAACGCAAATACGTGTTTTTAACGGAAACCCTCCTCCTCCCTTTCTCAGCCCTGCCCCTAATTTCCCCCTCACTGCGACGCTATGATCTACTTTCCACCTCCGTCTAAGACTTGTTAGCCTCTGACTATTCATGACGACACTTGAAAATGAAACTCGACTTGATCCTCAGTAGACAAAGCATGCTGTGATGTTTCCTCTAAAAAACCTGTACATTTACATCCGACTAAAAAGAAAAACGTTCGGGTATATACCTGCTCCGAGATGAAATGGTCATAGGTTGCTTTAGCAAGTTAACATCTTACCTTAACATTGTTGTACAACTAAGATTCTTAAAACGAACGAGACACAATTGTGCATTTTCTGATCCTTGCTTAGCCATGAAAAGATGTGAAATTCGATGTGAGTCATATGGGAGTTAAAGATTCATTATTCAGTACATTTCCCATTCTTAAAACATCAGAAATTTGATATTCAAATCTGACTTACCAGGTCACTTGTTGCACATGTGAGATTTCTTTCCATGCATTCTAGATAAGCACCGTCATGTGGAATTGTCACGTTGCCATGGCAACCATCAATTTTCTTCGCGTCGTCGTCCAGTACCTTCTGCAGATGGAATCTGTTTCCATCAATTTCAAAGTGTATACCGCTCCCACCATGAAGATCTCTTACCATTGGTGTAATACATCCGCATATCTCGGCACATGGTTTAATGGTGTTATTGAGAGCATCGGCCTCCTAAGAGAAACAAATAAAATAACAACAACAAGAATAATAATAATAATAATAACATATTAAAAATTAGTTACCAAAGCTTCCGATATTATATGTAAATTTAAGAAAGTCAATTGAGATAGTGCCTTTATCTGTATGGGACACCTCACATATACATCACATCAGGCATTCTAGCTGTTATAACTACTGCTCTTAAACTCTTCAACCGCGACTTCACTATATGAGTCACAGCAATTCCTTTTGTTTTCCGTTGTATCAATTACAATGTGTGCTCATTGTGTTAATGACAACCGGTTCATATTTTGTAACTGTTGTGGATGCCTCAAATCCTCAACTCTGTATAGATTGGGGTTCATCTCTACGAAAAATTAAGAGAAGCTTCTCTCTGCATAAGCTTTGAAAAATCCAGCTCTCGTATTTTGGATGCTATTTCACAATAATATATTTCCACTATAATTAAAATTCTCTCAGACCTCATTAAAGATCCATTCGATCATTTATGAGTAATAATTGATCAGTCCTGTCTTCTAAGATGTTCAAACCCCTTTTCTCTTTTTTTTCTCTTTTTGTTATCTTAATCTTTTTTATTATATATTATTTTATATAGTTGTTGCTGTAATTTAGTCCACCGAAATTCCCCGAATGGATATCCTATTAGATAATTCTCAAAATCGAGTGCGCTTCCGTTTGTTCTCTGCTTCCGTAATAATATAGATTATTGCGGCGATAACACAAACAAAACACACCAAGTAAAACAAAAGAAAGTTTATTTCTTTAAGACTTTTCAACATGGAGTCCTTTTAAATATTTATAACATCCCGAGAAACAGTTTACTGATGGGATCAAGGAGCCTTAAAGGAAGATGTTATTTAGATGGCAAGAAAATTCGATGGCCGGTATCGATCAAAGGTGATTGCGGGAGCGTTTAATTGAGTCATTATTACGAAAACCAAATATAAAGAACTGGTCAAGAGTATTGATTGGACGAAAAAGAAAGAAGATTTCGAGCGTAATTTGATGTTAGTAATGTTTTTGTGACGGACTTAATAACGGATGCTCCATTAACTGAAGTAATCCGCTTGGTAAATAACCTACCATCTACATACTATTAAAGGTTTATTGTATGGTCAGAATTTGATAACATTCAAAAACAAAAGAAATAGAAAATGATCGCTGACGGGCTGAAAAACTGATGGAGAGAATTTACCAAAATGCTTGGGTTAGAGTTAGATGAGGCTAAAGAGATGTGTAGACTTAAACTTTAGTCCGGTCTGGGCTAATGAGATGGAGAATCAAGCTAAAAGCCCATCTATAATTTGTCACGCCATTCTTTTCTCATAAACGGTGATTCAAAGAGGCACTCTTGGTATATAGGCTGTTATATATACTCGTGAAATAAAAGTTGTGTTTTCCGGTCTATTTGCTTAATTACACTTAAATGACACTTTACGTTCTGAAATATTACATATAGTTTATCACTTTATATATTTCGTTATTGAAATCAAATCTCCCCTCCACCGACTGCCTGTTTCTGTCTGTTAGTTTGATTCGCAAACCCATCATAGTTATTTTTCCTCAACCCAAAATGGCGGAAGTGAGACACTATACCACCCTTGAAAAGTCATGTTAAAGCAGCTTTCCAAGTTGATAAATGTTTCGATACTATTCAGATAAGATCAGATAAGGTCGACTTGATTAAACCACATACATGGTAATTGAATCCTCGCATAAAACAGTAAACAATATACAACAATATATAAAGTTATAAAGACATGTTCAAAACAATCCTAAAACACTACAATGAACAAGAGAAGAGACCGGAACACAGTCCTAACAAAAGTAACCAATCAGGCAAGCGCTATCGATTGATATTTAAGTTATGACATTTTATGCATTTTGGAATAATAGAGGAGGAGTGTCGATTTGTACTGGCCAATGGCATGACCGCATTCTACCACTTCGAGGGATCACCGTTCTGTCCAGAAGCATGCAAAGTGTATGGCCATCATTACGCATAACCTTGTCTATAGTTTAACCTCTAGAGGTTTTTGGTAGGACGAGGCCAATGGTGGCTGACTTTGCCCGATCACACGACTTGACTGTCTAATAATAGCTTCAATACGGTGTTTATCTTCCTTAATCGCACCCCCACCCACGATACCAAATTATATTGCCGTACCCCACAAATAACATGGTATTGAAACACGGCACGAATACTGTTTATTAACATTGAATTGTTCATCATACGTAGACAACACATCCTATAGAGTTCAGTTTCTTCAATAATACATCTACGTGCTGCATGTCACGAAAGCACTTTATCTATCACCGCCCCCGAGATACTTATAATCATCCACCCTTTCAACGATATTTTCCTTTATAACAACTTTAGTTGAAACATTCATGGACTTCCGAAAATCAATCACCATTTATTTTGTCTTATAAACATTAAATTCTAAAACGTTTCGCGCACAATTGCTCACAAAATCATTGATCTGATGCATTTATGCAGTATCGTCGTTACCATTTGACATCAAACATAACAAGGCAGTTTCATCTGGAAAATTTGACCAAAATGAGCTGTTTTCATGATTTGACCTTGTATCCGATGTGTACAGAGTGAAGAAGCATAGTGCTATAGAACCGCACTTTGCGGTTCACCAGTGGTTTGACGTTACGACATTATATGCTGTTATAGATGTTCTGATATTAACATATTCTGATTCAGATATTAACATATTGTGACGTTGGTAAGGTAATTAAATATCCACAGAATTATAATCATGACGTACATTTATTTTCGAGTAACTATTTGGCTAAAATGTGGGGCTGAATATGTTGAATGAAAAATCTAACAAACAACCTGTAGCAGAGTGACCCAGATTTATATGCTCGAGATGTGAATACAATTTTTCGAGACTATTCGAAATTAACAGCATCCTCGGTGCTGCGCTTCGACCTGTACGCAAACTGCAATGGATCTAAATATTTATCCATCATAGGGTTTTTATAGCCCCAGAGCCAGGCGCTAAGTTTTCATTGCCACTAAAGTCAACCACGGGTCTTAGATCATTCATACATGTAATAGGCTATGAGGCTTCTTTTGGAATTGGTATAATGCATGACCTATTTCACACAGCTGGTTCTGTCTGAGTCCTGAATTAAAGATTGAAAATTATTGCAGAAATGTATGCAAATTGTTGATTGGAACAATCTTGTCAGGATACGAGGTAGCAACCCATCTGGGCCGGCCCAGCTGTTGATGAATTTAGTTTGGAATATTCATGACATACTTTCATCTGCAGTTACAACTAAAAATGGTTTAGAATTATGTCATACGACTTGATGACAATTTCTGAAGCTCTTCGGTTTTGTAGGAAACATCATGGCAATCAAACCGATCGAAAAACACATTTAGTTGATTTGTGTAGTATCATTTATATAGCCACTCATCATTGGCATACCAAGCCAGACTTGCTTCGTACTGTGCTCAGTCAAGTTTCTCTCAATTGTACGTTTGTACAACTGCTTTTCCTTCTATTCCTTAGTCAAATAATAATGCAATTCGTTCGTTTGACTATATGTCCCTTTAAAAGAGAATTTTGAAGGAAGTCGTTTCGTGGACATTATGAAGAGGAGAGCAACTTTCAAACGATTGATTTCCTCGGGTACAAAATCTATATGAAACGAGGGTCATGTGTTTGCATGGAATAATTAACAAGCAGAACAAAGATAAAATAGAATAAATTAAAAACTAATGTATGGTCATAAATTGAGGGCTAGAATCAAAGATCAAACGGGAAATATTAAGTTTTCTTTTTGTTTTAATTATGCATTATCTCTTGACGGCAATCAAATACTTATTAAGACAAAGTCACGTGGTTAGTAATTACTTCCTATTGTGTTTGTTCAAGAGTACATTTACCTTTTGTCTAATTAACAGGCAAATGCAATTAGTGTTTGAACGTGTTGATTCTTGCATCGATGTATATCCTCAGGTTGTGTTACATAAATGTTTTCTGTGTTCATTCCAATGTAAACTGTATATCTATATGTGCATATATATTTTAGAAGAATCTCACTTTGGAAAATTGATAAACTATCAAATAAATCTAAAAGCAAAATGCAACGATTTGATACTTCATGATAATGTTTTTTTTTTTAAATTATTTTTAATTGAGAAGATTTAAAAATGAGACAAAAATATTTCACAAATATAGGATATGCTCAACTATAGGGTATTGTTTATGTAAATACGTTCGTAACTGCGGCTGTTATAGTATGGGCCGTGCATGGCGAATAAACGTACAGCAAATTTGTCTGAATAATGCTAGCTATTATTTCATAATTTTCAGACAGTCCAAGACTAGTATTACACAGGATTGCACTCAGTTTATTTTATCACCCTCCTCAAATCCACCAAAAATGCCTACTTACAGCGGTATCAATTTCTCAAAGAATTTTTGGATGAAGCCGAGGATAAAGATTATCTCTTTATCTTATAGATAGACTAAAATAAGCAAAAGATAAACAAACTCTCATATAATTTTCAAGTAACATATCTTCTTCGATAAGCTTGCCCTAAGGTAAGTTTTTTACTTTGTTTAAAAATGATTCTTGATCTTATAAACCCATCTGTAAACTTTGAGATTTTATGAAATATTTATTTGTGAATATTATACCATGCAGTCATAGATTGGTACACTTTACTACATAATAAGTTGGATAGGCCTATACCCTCGCTCAGGCAATTCTATTCGAGTATACTGTGACCGCTGGTAGCTATTTACCTTAACTTGACCTTTGCACGTCAAGGGCGACTAATAGATTATAATCACATAGACGACTTCCACGAGACAAGAATTTGACAGACAGCAAAGGAAATTGAATCTAAGACCCAGTCCAGTGAGTTTTCATGTAGTTTGTGTTGTGTACACGTGTGAATGTTTTACGTTGTACTGTTAGTTGATATTTTTACTCCATCTTACTACAGTAATGTAGTGGTCATCTCCACCCCATCCCACCCCTTTCCCCACGGACTCCTCTCGTAACTTTAAATTAATAAATTCCTTCCTTGTTTTATAGCGGTAAGTGACGAAATCAGTTGTTAATCAAGACAATTCTTTGCGTCTGTTGAGCCAGCGTTCGAACGAGAATTAGAATCACTGGGACTGGTCGAAGCTGTAACCCACTCAACTTTATACAATGCACAAAAGCACGTGTTATGCTACACGGCTTCTACGTGCTCTGTGTAATCTGTAATGTGGAAATTTTCTTTGATCGAATGTATAACAAGCGGTGTTTTACGAAGGACACTGCTTCATTTGACCCTGCAATTACATATCGACCGACCCACCCCACGTGGACCCCTGCTGCCGCCATCTTGAAAAGACAGGTTGTGAAAATGGTGTATATGCTCATCGCTTCATTGAGATCAGTAATGTGAAAAATTTACTATCGAAATATAAGATTCGAAGAAAATCATTAAAGTTTTAATTCTTGCGGTCGAATAATTTGAGGAGAATTACGTCGGATACAACTGTATAAGAACACGCGGACAATGCGAAATACTTTTATGACTTTGGTTGTCTACTTCTTAAGAATTGCCATTGAAGTAATACTCCCCACCCCCCCCCCCCACCCGTTCTCCCTCCCCTCACCAGTTCCCACTCACCCAAATTACATTCTCCATTTTCGTCTAGCGTTTTGTTCCTTTTTTTTTTATTTGTCTCCTGTTACCCCCCCCCCCCTCAATAAAAACTAATCCCCAAACCGTTTCTATATTCATGTCACGTGCTTACCCACCCTATACTTTTATTTACGTCTTTAGGTATTTGTTCTTCTCTCTTTTTGGTCGTTCAGAAAACAGACAGATGGATGCATGAGTATTTATACATCAACGGAAGTAAGATAATTTGATAGGCGCTTGACATTTAGCTAAAATAACTTTGGGTAAATTTGCCAATAAGGGCCTCGTTAAGGGACAGACTTGAAAGTAGAGTACATAAGAAAACAAGACCAAAAATACAATCATGTTCTTCCCCAAAGTCATATCAGTTCATCTTCCTTGTACGAATGATGGCTTCATGAAAACCACTCTTTTTTGTTAAGTTAAAACATTGACAAATGTCAAAGCGTTGATGATGTCTATACATGAGATGAAACATCTCACGTAAGTTGATGAATCGAATGAACGAGATTGATTTGCTCGTGACAGCTGCATGTGCTCTATGTAATCATGCCAGAGCAATTAGATTGATTACAATGCATCAGTATTGCTTCCCGACCACCCCTTCCCTCCCCCTGCACCCCCCCCCCTTCGTCTCCAAACTACGCTAGAAATAATTAAAATGGTCACCAAATTATATTGAGGGTTTAACTTCTTTTACTTTTAAATACCGAGTATTCTTTATCACTGTTTCATCTAGCTTCTAATTTAACTTTGTTATAAGTATTACTTACTTTGACCAACTGAAAGAGCTTTCTAACGTAAAAGAATTAAAGACCTCGAACTTAGATTACTTGAGCAGTATCGCAATCCCTCTCTCCCCTTCTTGCACTCTTATGTAAGTTAAATAAATAAAGAAAAACATATTGAGAATATATACTTTATTTATAACGGTATCCCATATTTTCTCGGGCCTTCCATATTTTCCTGGACGCCTGATTGACCACGTGCTCAAGTTTGTAGCTCTCTCTGACCCTTGTGCACCCCCTCATGACACCCTGTGGTATGTCGTAGGTCACATACTAGTTATTCCCTTCAGTTAGCTTGGGAAGGAGGAAGGGGGTGGAAACCCATCCCTGGTGGGGCCTGTAGCTTATAAATAGTTGGTGGCGTGTCGGGTTATTTCTAACTTTATATGTATAAGAAGTTTATAACCTTAAAGCGGACACACACCCAATCATCATCTTTGGTGTGTATGGCAGATATCTTTGTGATGAATAACCCACCAAAACAGATACGAAAAATGTTGTTCCATTTTGGCGAAATCCTAGTTTTTAAACTTGATATTCTGGGAAGTCATCTGTTTGTAAATCTGTGATGTCATACAGTGCCACTAGGTTCTCAAACCTTTCACTTTCTTGAAGTTACGTTTCTTTTTATATTTTCCAAGGTAGAATGTTAACATTGTTGGCACTGAAATCGATGCCATCATTACGTGATTTTAAAAGGTTCGATATGTTAGATTCATTGTTTGCAAAAATCCATCTCCATTGCAAAGAAATAAACATTGAAATGAATAAAGAAAATCATACACAAGTGAAGCCCAGAAAATGGATGGTTATTAACATTTAGATGAAAAGGCACTCCCGACATCATTGGATAAAATTGAAAATCATTAAATCTATTATGTTTTTTTCTTACCTTGGATGGTATTTTAAGAAGAATCGTAAAACGAAAGTTTGCTATTGTGTCTTGAATCGAAACATTTCAAGTTTATCTACGGAAGTCTAACGCAGAGAGAAATTCAGATCAGTAATTTCTCTTGGGATTCGTAAATTACATAAAACTTTGACGATTTAAATCATATTATTTCATCCCATTTTGCGAAACACAGTGGCATTTCATTTGGTAATGAAATAATTTTCCAGATTAAAACCTTTCTGGGAACCAGAAAAGTTTGTTATAATTAGTTTTGACGCACAAATAAACCTATTATCAGGCAAAGGACGGTTTTATATACTTGATGAAAACCATCGTATACGATTCCATCATCTTTATGTACTGGCCACTTTACAAACACTAAATGCACGAATGCCCTAGTCTGATTTCTCTTGGGACGCCAAAGAAGCGAAAAAAAGGTCAAGTAGATAACAACTTTTCTGGTCTTCACAAATAAGATTGATTGATTACAATAAATTGAGGCATTGATTCTCTTTTCATTTTATTTTTTATTTTTTGGCTCATCTTCGTCAGAAATTAGGTCTCAACACGCAATTGTGAAGTTTCATGTTAGCAAACTGAGGATTATATCCTTCAATTTCGATTCCCCATGAGACAAGGTAAGGTCAGCTTATGTAGTCTGTGTTTCTAAAAACATAGTAATAAAAAAAGTGGTGCAAATCACCGATTAGATTCTACAATGTCGTTTGCTTACATTCTGAGAGAGCAAATTAATTTAGTATTTCCTTATATCTGCGTCTGTTTTATCATTATATCTTTCTCATTCAAGATTTTGGCATAACTGACATATGACATTTTACAGCCAACTTTCTTTTTTAAATAAACTGGTTATCGATTTTCTAAAAAGTTTGACCGGAAAAGGGGAGATTTTACCGCCACTAGTACAAACATTTTAAGTTCTAGTATTACATCCGGCTTATAATTTTGAACTGGAATTAGAGAGAAAGATCGCGATTGTTTGATTTACAGGAGTAAAAGCAAGCATGATATTGATCTGTTGTAGAGATACTTGTGACCAAAGGTTAATCACTATACGGGCCGAGGGGTGGGGAGGGGGGTTGTTACGTAGTCCTGATGAGAGGTGTAAGGGGAGGAGAAATATTGGTAATATGGAATATGCTAAGATACAACATAGTTCTATATTTTGCAACTTTTAGAATTTTTCATCTGTGTATAGTTTGTGCCGTACATACATGATATAAATTTATATATAAACTATATGCGTTAGGAACTTTATGTCATATTTTGGCTGTCAGTGAGAGCGGAGCATGGGGGGTGTTTTACTTTTATTCTAGGGAGGGGCGACGCTCCCCTATAGAACTATATGTGTTTATGACATCACAACACTCCAAATATATAAAGCAGTCCGTGCCAAGTTTGTAAGATACCGTATAATTGTCACCTCAGGAAAGGTGTCATTTTTGTAGTTGCGTGATTTCACAATGTCTCTAGAGGGTGAACGTCTGTGAGTTTTCGCCCCCTTTTGAGCTGAAAGTGAGCAGTAGTGCTTCTGAAAACCTAAATGCGATAATTTTAAAAACTTGATCTATATTTTTAACAGCAAATTTTGCACTTACCGCCTCTGTCACAAAAGAAATACAAGTCAATTCTAGACATGACCAAGACTTAAGTCTTAAAAGGGGGGGGGGGGGGCACTAATGACCTTTTACATTTATTAACTCCTCTCTGACACAAGAATGTACCGACAAGAGCAGGTATCAAAACAAGATTAAATGGCACCCTCTGTTGATAATTACGCTACCCGAATTACAAGATGCTCGTTGAATTCAAAACATAGTTATTGAAAATAATTAGTTGCAGCAAAAATAAAATGAAATAAAATACTAAAGAACCAATCATTTTAAATGAGGGTTAATCTACTGAAGAATGAGTTACAAAAAACAGAAATATATCAGCTAAATCTTCAGGGGCGTATAGATGAACAATTAAAAGGATATCAAACGAAATTGAATAACAATGGGTTTCATTGTTCCGTCATCAATTGTGTTAGATTGTCGGTAGGCAGGTGGTAAATGGGTTCATTGTCGGGTTTAATTTCATTCTAATTGTGTTTGATTTATGTGTACATGATGTTGCCTATTATTGTCTATCAAAAAATGACCCCCAGTCGTGTCCAACTTTAATATTTCCTTTAATAAATTGACGTATTAATAAAATCGACATCCGGCCAGAAATCAGATTCAAAATATACTTGCTTGATTAAGATTTCCTGATCTTCAGAGAAGGAATCGGGGTCAAATGTACAGTATAACATCTGACAAAACCCGTCAACATATAGAAACACATAGTATGAACTTAGGTTTGATTGAAAGAATATACAAAATTCAGGTGCGATATTATTTTCATCAGAAAATGGAAACATGATTAATGATTTGTGGCCTTGAAAAGATAATGAGAGTGATCCTTCTTGGAAGTAATGTTGGACTGAGGTCTGAACTATAGCACACAAATAAACAGTACAGGAGGGGGGGGGGGGAAGAAAGAAAAATTTCCGCTAGGAGGGAATTTAACAAACTTAAGTGCTGTGCTTTATCAACTGAGCGACATAGCTAGCCTTGAATTGGTAAAATTTTCTTTGAAATAAAGAATTTCTTTTAAAGATCAATATATTTGAATAAAAAAATATATCACCACCTATAACATGCGAGTCTGAACAGCATGCATGGGATAGCCTCTCTTTACATACAAGATACTATAGGCAAATGTGATTACTGTTATAAACAAGTAATTAGAATGTACCTGTACGATAAATGCATGTAGGGAGGGAGGGAGGGAGGGAGGGGAGAGGAGCAGGTTAGGTTCGTATCTCTACAGCGCAGTCAACTGTTCGTTAAAAGTGACCTCAATCACAAACGATCAATGCAGCGTCGAGTTTTACGCACTATATACCACATGCAGTTATAGAATAGTTGTAAACATCCGCAAAATCGGTTGACCATTGTCGGTAAAGGCCCACTTAAGGAGACCTGGATAAGTGGCTTTGCTAATTGCATGTCTACCAGGGGTAGGAGTCGGGGGCACTGGGGGCACTGGGGGCACTGGGGGCACGTGCCCCCCCCCCCCACTTTTTTCCAAAATAGCAAATGTGCCCTACTGGCAAATATAATGTGCCCCTATGATGAACAACTGTCTTTTGGATATCTTAAGTCTTTGTTAATTTTAATATTTTATTTTAATTATTCACGTGCACCATAATAGTATTGATAGCATACTAACACATCATATATATTTAAAGTGATATGGCCGGTGTGTATCGGTTTATAGCATAACGAGTGGTGGTTGTGCAATGAGAAACTGCCCCTCTGATGTTGTACCCCACCCCCTCACTTTTTGGAAGCTTCCTACCCCCCTGATGTCTATGGTTATATATATCATATACTTTATATATTCATATACTTTGAATGGTTGGATGTTGAGGAGGATAAAATAAACCACTGATGGTTTTAAAACACGGAGGATTCGTGGGAATTTAGAAAATGTTTAGAAATTTGCGCATGATTCCTGGCATGCAAACGACAACCCAATACAGGATATCATTGGCATTTCAAATCGTTGCCAATAGGTCTAATTAAGAACTCAAGTCAAAACAAAACTTTTCGTTTGAAGTTTGGGACAGGAATTCACTTATTAAACCTGACTTATTTGTTAAATTTAACTCAGCTTTAACTTAAGCCTTTATTTATAGAAACAAAGCTTTCAAGCCATCTGGTAGCAGTTTTGCGATCTGGATTTTTTGGTAAAGTCATGTGATGCTTTGAATATGGGAATTTATTACAGAAGCCTGTTCCTATATGTAAGATCGTCCAAAGGTGGAGTATGTCAAAGTTATCAAACCTAATCTCATGGGATTATTAGTTAACCTTGTCTTACCTAAGTAATAGACAGGAATTAACCAATTCAGTGACTTGATAACTTTAAGGTCGTTAAAGAAACTGTCATACAATTTTCAACCATTACGTTTATAGTGGGAAAAGAATAATAACTTTAAAATTAACAATTTAATTAAATTAAATTAAAAATTAAAAGTTATATATGAAGATACTGCATCGAGATACATATAAGTTGCGCAAATTTGGCAGAAAATAATACTTTTAGGTAAAATTGTCGTTACGTGGGTAACTCTTACAAACAAACAAAATATAAAAACACTTTTAGAGGTCAAACTCATCGAAACAATATTTTTATCAGGTTAATAGCTATTTTGATAAGGTAAGTTTTTGAAAATGTTCTCACAGTGTATACAGTTTCATTGCAAACAAACTAAAAAGGTTAGATGTGAAGTTCCATCCCAACTCGCGAAACTTTGGACATGTTGGTCAAACTTATAACGTTCGCTTTACAGTTTGCATGTGAAATCAGCCCTCTTTGTTAGTTTGTTTCACAATTTGATTCCACAACTGTATTAATAGTCAAAAATTATAGATTGCATCTTGTTCACTGACAACCAAAATCTACGTTTTTTCTTAAAAAACATGAAGAATACTTAACTAGTTATGTACTAGTTGGGTTCAATCCTTTAAATTTGCCCCCCCCCCCATCCCCCGGACACTTTTTCATTCTTCACTAATCTAAAGACACCATTGTTAATTGGCATTATTACAGAATTTAATTTAAATGTTGTCTAAAATTCTTTCCAAATTGTTCGCATGCAGAAATGAGACGTGGATTGGGGTTCCATTGTAATAAAAAATGAGTTAAAACATTTGCATCACATCACAACAGATCATGTAGAGCGTACCTGATTAAGTGCGTATGCACTACACTACTTCATGTTAAACTTCTTATAGGGACCTAACTTATAGTAGCCGCTTTTAAGAAAGGCATCTTCAACCTATTGACGAAAGTACATTCCGCAGAATTATCTCTATGTAATCAGTTATGGCCCGATCTCATTGGTGAAATTTCCGTTTCGCGCAGTTGAGCTCACACCTCTGTGGTTTATTTAAGATATTTAAACTTGAATGTAAGTAATACATACTAATGGAAAACCTAGTTACCGCTTTTACAGTTATCTCTGTACTCCTGCCGGATAAAATATTGGCCCAAGGCACCTTGTGCAACATGTTGAGTTGATAACGAGTTCAATTTGTTAGTTTATGAAACAGGACCGCGTAATACAAACTGATCATCTTATTGTCATATTAACTAATAATGTTCAGTATCATAGAAGAAACGCAGGTATATATGTTGCGTTATTGCGCCTGAGGCCTTTAGTAGATAATTATGTGGTATACTTATTTAATATCTGGGTTGTTAAAGGAGCTTTCTGGGTCTGCCTTTACCAATAAGACTGAACATTACTCAAAAGAAAAAGATTGTACTTTTGAACATACAAATACACTATACAAGATGCAGGTTAAGGAGTCATAAATTTGGTAAACATTTTTTTGTCGCACATACATCTTTCACGTTATATATATGGACTGCAACCCCCTCTCCTTCCCCCTCCCCTCCCCCCAGAAACAATCCTTTCTGCTGTTTGAAAATGTTCGTATTTTCTTGCATGTAATTGATAATATTAGAATGAGAAAGTGTCTGGGCGACAATGCTCTCCCTCTTTTTTCAAGGAACAGATCCTTTAAATTACTCGCTATAAGTCAATCCTGATGCGGTGAAAATTTTCTGGGGTGCGGGGTGTGTTAGTTACATAATTTGGCTTGTTATGTTTGGTTAAATAGGCTAAAGCCATACATTGACCAAAAATAATATCGACCTCTAACCAATATTAAATTCATTTGTTATTCAAATCAGTCGCACCACCAAAACCCACATAGTTTGGACGGTTTTCTCTATATACAGTACTTTTCATATCCGACTTCAATACACTCGACAGTTTGACAATATGAGCAGTATACATTAATGTCATGTTTATATCATAGATAAAGGTTAGGAATTTTGTTCATATCTTGTCGATAGGAGTGCTCTGTAGTATGATAATTGGAGGATAATATAGACGGGTGTCAGCACTGGGGAAATTGTCCCGACTGGCTGACAAAATAAAGAACATTCAGAACTCAAATTGTACCCATTTTATCGCTTCGGCGAATACCTTTCAATTCACGTAGGAATAACTTCCGCCGTCTGCAATCACATGACTACCGCTTGACCACATTTTCTGCCAAGACACGGAAGTATATCACCAGCGATTGAAGTCCATTAAAAGGTCTATATAAGTCCAATGCGAGTAAGGAATGGTTTATTACGATGGAAACCAGGAGGCCTCGGAAATGCCAGCTCTCGACTCGAAATCAAACAAGAATATGGAGCGAGAATTCAGAGGCAAACTTAGATGACGCACTGTCCTTAAAAAAACTTCTTCTCCCTATCACTCTCTTTCTCTTTCTCTTTGATGTTGTGTTGTTGTCCAGTTTGGGATTGAAATGTTACACAGGAATTAAGACAACTGTAACCACAACCATTGGGTCTCATTAGCATTCCTATTGTCTGGTATGGGAAAATGGAATACTTTGAGTGGAGGCGTGTGTAAAAGTCTTTTCACAAATGTCAGTATAGGGTGATGTAAGACATCTATGTATGAAACCGTCGCCCCTTAACGGTATTAAGAATAATTCCATAGATAGATATAAATAACAATACTAATAACACATCCACATCTTGAGGTATTGCAGTCACAAAATATAACACATATACAAAGGACATATTTTGAATTGTTTGTCTACGTTGATGTTTGTTACTATACATACCAACAATAATTTATGTTAAGCTTGGAGGTTTTCATTGGAGTGGGGGGGGGGGGCAGGTTCGTTACAGGTGGGTGCTGATTTCGTAGAATGGAGGGGGAGGGGGGCAAGAGCATATACATGGTAATAAAGAACGGACGTATCAGATCGGGGTTACCCTCATACAAACACTGTGCTCAAAATAATATGGAACGCCAAACAAGACAAAAATCCACACCTTAGATGGTTACGAAAAAGTACACGTTGACGATACAGAAGAACACAATGAAATATGTAAAACTATATATACAATAGAAAGTTGTCTCGCGTATAGCCTAGTGTTAAGTTAGTCTCGGGGGATGATATTTTGTAATATGGATTCCACAAAAAAAATTGTTTGAAGTTGTACAGAAAAGCGATATGTTGCAACATAATATTTTCAAAAACTTATTAAATTAGTTAAAAACCGTTAAGGGAAACTGTCACGGAGGATGAACTTTTTTTTTCTTGCATAATTCAGCTGTTTTTTATGGTATGAACCTATGTATTTATATGAATATAAATACTGTACCCCTTTAACAAGCTTTTAGTGACATTAATGTATGTTCAAGTGGATTTTAATGGCTTCCTAAGTGCATTCCAATGTGATAATGTGGTGTTGATCAAAGTAAGGAATGTAATGTTTACTTGTTAACATTACCATTATTAATTGAGACAATGTTAACATTTAAGCGTCCATTGAATTGCCATTTGATGTGAAATCATGACGTCAATTGAATAACATCCTTTTAAAGGGATACTTACTGAAATAAGTGATAATTTTAAACCTTACTCTCACATGGTAAAAGGTCAGAATTATAATAATCCCCTCCCTGATCTAAGTGTGGATGTCTGTCAACAAACGGAATGAAGGTGTTTTGATGGTCCTGTTTGCATACCAAGCTTCTCACTGAAATCACCAACACACACGCACACATATATCTCTATATATGCGTATAACCATGACATACATATACATGTATCCGTCGGCAAGGTAACAGATAATAAAAAACAAAGATATCACCGTGACATTATCCTGGTATGAATCAATGCAATACCTATGTAGGTTAGGACAAAAAACTGAAATCACATGAAAGGTAATACGGTTGTCTTATTTTACTTATCAAAAATCTACACTGAGAGCGCAGTTTAATACATTATTATCCAATGACGTCACTAATTGACATAACTCAAAGATTTCTCGACTAGACGGCGTTCCATAGCGGCAGAACATCAAACGCTGACCATACAGTTGCAATATTTGGCCAAAAGTTATCCTTTTCGGCTTAATCAATCAACATATTTCTTTTATTAATTTACTCATCAAAAGAAAGCCATTGTTCATTTCAAGGATAGGGTCAAGTTCATATATAATTTCGAAAGTCTCTAAAAAATTTAATTATCGATTGGTGTTTGTTCTTAAGACCGTTATTGCTGCGACTAAAAGTCCTTCGTTATACTTATCCCTTTGAATAACTTGAGTGCTAATTTCCTGAAATACGTTGTGCTTGGATTTAATGCGGCTCGGTCGTTCCCGTAAAATGCATTTGCCCTCCAACGGCCAGTTGCGTTTGAAACTTAGCGGTTGTATTTCACTTGTATATGCCAGCCAAGTGAATGCAATTGGTACCGTATGTAAATAAACTATGAAGTATAGTATAGGCCTATGTTGTATAAATGCTATGACAGGCGTAACGTGCGTCTATTGAATTTTTAAATTTGTTGATGCTATGTGATACGAAGATCCATAAATAATGTTGTTAAGATACTTAATTGGTCACGTTTCATTGCACTTGATGAATATAAGAAAAAGTCGACTACTTATAAAATATTCCAGTTTACTTTGTTTAGTACGTGTGATTAATACTATAGTCTATGACGAAAAGTGTCTGGGTATCAAAAATAAAAAATAAATGTTTGGAAACCGAACGGAATAATGTATTCCTTGCTCATTAATATTCATTTGCTGATAAAAAAGCTATGATCGATTTACGGCAGTCTTATATTGAGAAATACTAATTATATGTTTGGTAAAACTACGGTCCATGCAAACACAAAATCAATCCTGCTGTACAAATTCACATTGCTCTTTCAAACCAAATGTCAACATTTTACCATCGGCCATGTAAGTACTCTTTCATATAGCGTACAGCCAACTCTGCATATATAGGATAATGGTAGAATACGGTTGTGCTTGTCATCAACTGGTATTTAACAGCTGATTGCAACATTTTGTGGGGGAAAAAGGGGGAAACAATTCGAGACACTCATAAAGAACATACTATGCACTAACTAGCTTCTTCTTTTTCCCTCCTTTGTTTTTGTTCTGGAGTGAATCTGCTGGAATGTGAGATACATTTTATATACTTGTTTGTGAAGAGACGCAAGCAGCTTCTATAAAGTAAAAACAGTCCACTTTTGGTCTATATTCAGTGTCCACAAAACGCAGCATATCGCGTATCAACTTCACCACAATCTGCCGCGAATTAACAGGATATCATGAACTTGTATATTACTTCACTTTAATTTGGACGATGACTCCTTAATGACTTAATGGAAAGGGGGACAAAGTACCCTGTGTTAGCATATATATATCAACATTATGTAGCAGTGATGTCTGAAATGAAAAGTAAACTCCATCAAGAAAAAAAAATCCTATTTGTTTGTTTTTTCTGGGAAGCAATCATTTCGAGAGTATAAGATGAAATAAATAAAGGTAACAAAATAAAATTAAAAAAGTATCATTTCTATACGTTTATAATTTTTATAGGGCACGGTTTCTCTGTATTTACGAAAATGACCTATTAAAGGATCTATTAATAGTAAGTTAGTTGAAGAGCAGTTAGAGCAATCATGCTTTACCTCCGAACAATCAAATTAAGGTCATTTTTTGTTCACGATAAGGTATATGTGATTGCACAAAAGAGAAAAATTTTCATCTGTAAGTTTATACTTGAGTTCGGCCCAAACAAAAAACCAAACTTTTCATAGAAATTATCGTCCAACAGAGTTCGATAAATGCCTATCATTTATTTGGGATAAAGTTCTTCTAGAAAGTGGTGCTGTGAGGATCAATTACTGTTCCCACGTATATATGTATATATAAACCCTGAATATATCGTAAATCAAGAGTGGACATTCCTCTCCTCCCCAACATCTATAATTACAAATAAACTCTTTGGTGATGACGTTCCATGAAAGCTGACGTAATATGACTATTTAATGACGAACAAGATATGGCATTCACTTCATTGCCATCATATACTCGTATACTTAGTGAACATGGTGTTCTCAGTCGTTTTTCCGATCCGTGTAAATTCTGCATCTGTTTTGTTTTTGCTTGTATAAGTTATATACATACTGCATCTGCTCTAATTCTATTCAGTCGAGAAGACAATTTATCGCATGGACGTGGTTCTTTATATTGTTATTGACATCATTCGAATTTGCCGACGAAGTTAATTGACCGAGTCATTGGTGCGCCATACAAATGTTATGAAATACATATACGGATTGCAGCTGTTGATCAAATTTGCATAATTGGCCTAAAAATATACCTTCTGAGAATGACGTCAACATTACTCAAAAAAATTGATGAAATGTTTTAAAGGTGACCAGAATGAGTATGCAAAATAAATAAATAATGTGGAAAAACATCCTTCAGATTAGAGAGAGGGGGAGGGGGGGGGGTCACCTATGGTATAACTTGTACTTCTCTTTTAGAGTCACCCACTAACATAGGTTTACATCACAGTTCCGCCGCTCAAAGTACTGGGGTCAAAAGCTTTATTCAGAAACCAATTTTGGAAAGTTCTATCAACTTTTAGCGTGCAAAAATTCCTGGCAAAACAGATGACCTTTCAAGACAGACTTCCAAAGTACAATTAAGTTCATGCGTGAACTAATCTGGTTTCGGGGGAAAAACGAGAAGAAACCTGGATTTCAATGCCGTTAGTAGTACTAGTTTCTTATAGGATTGACGGCGTACTGCATAGACCTATCATTGTAAATAGTATATATGCCTGCAGCACCTTTCATAAATGCGAAGTATCAAAAGGCTGTAACATCCGTATATATATATTATCAGCTGTTTGAATATCTTAAGTTATTTTGCAATGAAAATGCCAGCATTCGTCATCATTTGAATCAAATCATACCGAAAAGTAATTAAATTAAATAAAACGAATCGAAACCAAGCGAAGCGAAACGAAACAAAGCAAATCGGAACGAAATGAAATAAAACGAAACAGAACAGAACAAAACCCATCTTTACGCACGGTTGTTGTCTTCTGTGCCAAAAAAAAAACTTAACTGTAGAGTAACATCACGTCTGAGCTGATGAAAATAAATTATGCTTACCAAATATTGTATCACTTGATTTCGTTATATTCAGACTTGTGACGGTACAGAACTTATAATTGAATAAAGCAAAATAATGTTTGATTGAGCTATATAGACGTAGACATAGACGTAGACGTAGACATAGACATATACATATATATATATATATATATATTTGGCAACTCTAGACGCCCAGATATGAACTTTTCAGGCCGTAAAGAGCACATGCATGGAGTCCGTAAGTTTACCGACTGAACGTTTAATATCACTGGACCACTCCTCTCAATGACCGCCCCCCCCCCCTTACCGGTGACAGCACCGGCCTAGTTACGTCACTTTTCACTTTTAAAGATTTATATGTAATTACAATCATTTGATTGGGACTCTTTATTGAGCTGTTTAACCGTTTAATACACAAAAGAGAACATTCTGTGTCCCACAAAGTTAATATGATGTTATATGTTTGACTTCCAAGCCTTAAAGGGGTTATGCCCTTACCATTTCAATCGCTTCTGTTGCCAATATGCTGAACATATAAGTAACATACTATGATTTCAGGTACAGGCTACTCCCCCCCCCCCCCCCTTAAAATTTGCTATGTATAATAAAACCGCATTGCATATAGTAAACGAAAATCGCATTTATAAATACTATCCACGACACTTTTGCGTTTTGTCCGAAGATTTTACATATATAGCCTTATAATACAGTTTACAATTTAGTCTTTAAACCGAATTATATATCATCCGATCAAGGTCAAAATTGTTTCATTCAGTGCCAACCATCCTACCTTAATATCACAATGCTAACTGTTGACACTGTATATGTATTTATTGATTTGTTTTTTTTTGCTTATTTATTTATCTTCATTAGCTTATTATGAATTATTAATTTCAACATAAATAGGGGGGGAGAGGAATCTTCAATATCCGGAAGTAGATCGAACAAAAAAAGGGCATCTTCAGTAAACCATATTCTACAGATAAAAAACCTTGGGGTGTCTAAAACTAAATATAATGAAAACTAAAACCTGTTAAGGGCAACAAGGAAGCAACCACGCTTTAAAGAAATTTACGCAATTATCCACGCTCCGTCTGTATGACGTCACGATAGACTAATTCATTATCTAACATTAAATAACAAACATTCAACATCACGGAAGGACTGACGCTGCGACTGACGGCTTGGAGGATCGATGTTACTTTGTTTTTAATCTGTCAAACTCGTTGCTAGGAAACGAGAGGATAAACTGTCCCGTGTGACCAGTCTGCCGACTGCGTGAAATGTCTATAGGCAGACATTTTGTCTCATAAAATATAAAGTTTTTCAAAGAAACTAGGTAAAACTTTCTCACATGGATAAAAGATAAACGGGTTGACTTTTTGAAATTCAGGTCAATTACTCATTCCGACATAGAGGGTAAATTTGGCAAGCTGTTATTTCAAGTCGGAAGCTGTACGGATGATATCTTATGAGATGTATACACCGATGTTTCTCACTTAAATTACATATTAGCGAATCGGTTATAATTAATTGATTGTTCTTTAACACGTGACAAATCCATCAATCTATCTTTACAATTCAGGATCTTGTGAATTACATAGTGTTGAGAGGTACGGCTATATAAATATATATATATATATATATATATATATATATATATATATATATATATATATATATATATATATATATGAGCTCTACCAGTCCGTTTTGGCAGTACTTTTTCAACACCTTTACCAAATGTATAGAAGCAGATGTGTTTATTTTCATGGCTAATTGACGTTGAGTCGTACACATATATACTCCTATCAGTGAAGGGGAAAGCTCGTCTAACTGTGACATGGCTAGCAATTACACTGCATTAGAGAATGAGAATGTGTGACGTATGTTAGTCATGTGTGTCCGGAGAACATTGTCTTAACAGCTTAAGATGTCACGATGTCAAAACATGAATGTTCTTCACAGAACTAGAAGTAGGACACACTTGTGATAGCAGAGTTATTCATTATACAATGTCGCAGAAAGATATAGGCATATGTAAGATACGACTCATTGTAACAGAAACATATAAAGGTAAACCTATATACACTGCATTTATGAACTTGAGAACACACGTACAGGTATACCACTATATATGTTTCTGAAACAATGAGTCATATCTATATAACTCGAAAAATTAGCATAAATTCATGTTAACTGTTTAAGCCTCTCTCCCATGTTCGTATAGGTTAAAGAAATGTAATATAATAAAAGAAGACGAAAATAAAACGTAAATTATGCTGTTTATCTCATAGTAATTAGGTTTAGGTTTAAGTACAAAAAGCGTGAAAAAACGAGGAAAGTTTAAAGTTACAACTAATTTAAAAAAAAATATACAGATGGAATTTCATGTGTAAACTCTATGAAAGTAATTTCCATTTGTCACCAATTTCCTTCTCGTTTTATATTTTAAATTTTTTTTCTCCATATCCTCCGAAACTTACGCGAGGTAGAGATAATATCATGTCGTTAAAGATATAATACAGTTTTTTTCTCTCTCTTTTGCGTTTACTTTGTTTAAGAAATTGACGATGAATAATATACAATGAAATAGACAAATATTAAGAAAAGCCCAACTCTTTCTGTATCTTATGTTCACTAATAATTCCATCCATTCCATTTGTTATGAACTTGTGAACTATCAATACCTTTGTCTATTTACCAATTAGTTATCAATGCGTAATAATATAACAGACTATTAGTATAGAAACAGTATGTCGTTGGTTTGTATATGATCGACGAGATTTTATCTTCTTCAACATTTTCTCTCCTTTTAGTTTTTTGTAAGTTCTTCTTCATCGTCTTCGTTTTATCATCTAGATCAGATCTTTTTTAATTTTGTATCGCCAATGGCCAATTAAGTCCTCGAATAATTTATCTGCGTCCGGAAATTGTCCCCTATAGTGAATGAAGTACCCTGGAATATGAAGGCCAACCTGTATGTCCAATAAAGTCAAGCAGCTCTCCACAAGCTAATGAAAATCGTATGATGGCTCTGAATTAACGTCAGAAAATATCACTTAATTCATGGACGACGAATCGCAGCCATTGGCGATTTTAAAAAAAAAGAAGCTATCTGAGACTATACGACAGGGCATGCACTGGAATCAGGGCATCTTTAGGTATATGTGACGGATCGTTTATTCAGTGCAGGTTGCAATTTTACTGCACTCCTCCAGCATACTGAAGTACCACACTCATTCGACTATTTCACCCATGTCTCCATGCAGTATGCATCAATACGTACTCAATTACTACTCTCATGCATCGTAGTAGAAAGTAGGGCTCACTTGAGTACAACACCCGGTGTACATCGAGTACCACACTCCCGAATCCCGGTGTTTGGATATTTGTTTATACCACATTGCTTCAAAGAACTTTATTCCCTTTAGTCGTCTAGTTGACCAGACCTACTCGATTAATAGTCAAACTAACATCGACATTTATTCAACTATGACCGAGACGCTTTTAGATTTGTTTCTATACCAATGAAGTTTATACAGGGAGTAATCCATAAATTCGTTCCGATCTTACATGTTTCGTCGACTCCCAGCACTTCTTCATAAGAATATATAAGCGATACGAAAAAACATGCTACTTGAACTTAATTATTTTGAGGCGACAATTTACTAGTCAAACTAAGATCCTATATACATAGGGTGTAGGTACACAATAACATCGAAAACTTGGTCGAAATCTTATGTTCAAGCTATAATGAATATTCGTTGAATATGCGTGGTCAGACTAAAAGTCCTGTTCGAGCCGTGCATGGCACGGCTCCTGTTGCAGGTTAATTAGAACTTCTTTTTTATTTGGAAAAAACAGACAATGGAGCAATTCAATATAACGAATGAAATGGAAGACAAGCAGTACAACAATTTGGAAGCTTTTGAAGAGAGAAGGGAGCTACTTAGGAAACTAATGGGAGGTTGCCCCAGACCTGGCAAACCCACCCTGCCGGGATGTACCCTTATGCTAATAAAAATAAAAAATAGTTCCCGGTGACTAGAGTGTTTCCCAAGGGGAGGACAATTCCGATGGGGTTTTACTGACTCATAAGTCCTCTAGCCACCGGGTTCCTAAACAAGGGGCCCCTCCCTCTGCCAGGGCTGAAGCCGCCTCCCAGTTTAAAAAAATCTAAAGTATCTAGGGAACTGTTTTAATTATTTTTTGCGTAGGTTTTGTGAACTAAGTATTAAATTAAGAGGTCGTGGATTAGGGGATCAACGTGGAGGGTGTTTTTTAAGGATTTTTTTGTTTGAGATAATTAGTTGTTCAAAAAGTGGTAAAGAGTTTGCTGCTTCAAGGAGCTTTCTAGTGTCGATATAGCTAGGGATATTGAAGCAAATTCTAAGGGCTTTATTATTAAAAATGTTTTTATTGGGAAATTTGAGATTTATTACAGCTAAGGAGGCAGATACTGCCATAGGTGATAATTGGTTTAATTTTCGAGATATAAATTTGTAATAAAATATGTGGGCATAGGGATATTAGATTACTTAGACTTTTAAGTGGGTTTAGGATTCTCCAAGCTTTGCCGGTAGTGATATTAATGTGTTTCTTAAAATTAAGTTTATTGTCTATGGTGATTCCTAGGTAAACAGCTTCTTTGCTGGTTGTGATGTCAGTCGTGAAAAGATTAATTCTGTAGTCCTCGGTCGAGTCATTGGAAAAAGGGTATACTTAAAGACTACAAGCTTAGATTTATTTGGATTAATTTTAGCTCTCCATTTAATACACCAGGAGCTTAGGGTATTGGAGAATCTTTGTAGTGCACTGATGTATAGGGAAATTCATTTAGTTGTATGCCAATAGCGAGATCGTCGGCGAACTGACTGCATTGAGTGGAGTTGAATATTTAGCAGCAGCATACCATTTTATATATATGCCAGTTGGGACTATGCCCTAATGTTAACTCCACTCCATACTGACCTCCCATATCATGCTTCAAAGCACTTGTACTGTCAGTATTAACAGTACCTAACCTTTATCCGATAGAAACATTCTATTCATACTACTCATACTGTCAGTATGAATGCTTTGAGAGCGAGATATGAAAGTACAGTATCGGCAAAATGTCCTGTGGATTATATGGAATCCAATTTACAGCAAGTTTAAAAAATAGTATAACTTGAAGAAATAAAGTACATTTGCGTCTCGTTTTGACGTCATCTTAGTCTACAATAGTCATCACATGACCCCCTTTCTTCCGTCCCTCTAGCTCCGTTTCTACATACCTCCGTAGCCGTGGATGTAATGAATAACACAAGTCAAACTTAAAACGGAAGTTTCCTTTGCAACAATGCTCACAATATATGTAGTTCCGCCTGAAGAAAAATTATTTAAAAGTATTTGCATTGCAAATGAGGAGTGCTGAGGCGGTAGGATGCATGCTGAAATCATGGAAACGTAAAGAAAGAAAAAAAAGGGTCTGTGGCCAAATCAAAGACCATGATGATAAATTTCAAATAGAAATGGTTAGAGTCAGGGTACAGTGATGTCGACATTATTACTTGACACATAAATCCGTTCGTACACATACAAAGGGAGGCCTCTTACTAAAAACTTTCAACATTTTCGTTTCCTTGAAGGAGCAAGAAAAATGCAAGCAAATCCGTTAGTGGTATTTTAAGGTTTCCCTTTTCTATCAAGAAATCTCTTTCAGGTCTACGATTTATGAGAGTTGATTAGTCTGGCACTGTTTATGGCCCTTAAAGGCCCCCATGACAAATGATAGCGACTCGGGTTTTTCTTCCAAACGGTCTGTTTGAATGTACTAACAATATAAATATATTTGACAACAGCTTACAAATCTATAACTAACAAGTGTGGCTCTACGATAAATAACTCCGCACTTCTGAAGGTGAAATATCGTCCGATTTAGTCCAGAAGGAAATTGTTTGAATTATTGCTGTAATGACCTAACAGTAAGGGTATCGCGAAGGAACCAAATGTGTTGCAAGAGGTCCGTATATATATATCTATATATATATGGTACCTATATGGTACCACTTACCTAACTTAATTATTGTATCTCACTCGAGATCCAGCCTTTCTCTAAATGCAGCATAGTTGTTTAACAGTTTTTCCGTTATTCCTATATATATAAATATATATATATATATATATAAATATATATATATATATATAAATATATATATATATATATATATATATAGATATATATGGGTGAGGATTTCAAATTAATGAAACGCGGGTTCATACTAGTGAAATGACTTTTTTTTGTACGTTAGCCTACCGGTGCTATTTTTGAACTTGCAGTCGTATAAGTGCTGTACAGTCAATGCCATTATATGGAGAGGAGGTAATCATAAAACTGAGGGGAAAATCATTTTATTGAGCCGCATCTGCAATAAACTTTATATGCAAGATAACACTAATGTAATATTATATTTTATGGCAACCCGTTCATCTTATAAAGTGACTGTAATCATGGGGAGGGAGAGAGAAACACATAATGAAAAACGTAAAAACCTGTATTTCCTTCAGAGAAGGTTTTATATTGAATATAAATTGAATTATAAAGCTATATAGAGACATTTTAAAGAGAAATTTGAAATATTTCATTTCCAAGCCGACACATCGTTTTTTTTTTCTTGTGTGTACTTTGTGTATGAGTCTAAGTTATCTTAAACAGCAGAATGATTGGATGGTTTTAATGAATTAAAGCCAAGAATTAAAAACGTGATGGGCCAACTACTTGCTTTATGTGTAGAACCAATCCATAAGAGACAACGTTTACGCCTCTTTATGGAAATGGGCTTCTTCAGAAAAGGGCCCAGAGAGGTTGAAGGGCCAGGAGGGGTTGAAAGGCCCGTAGGGGTTGAAGGGCCCGGACTTGGTAAGAGTAGTGTTGAAGTCATATTAACTTCATGTAATTTATTAACAGAGCATCTGTGGATAAGGTGTCTTTCAACAAGATTTAATGCTTTGCAAACATGTTTTGTTTTAGGTCATAAATGTCCATCGTTTGTGTTCCTGTAATGAGCAGAGCTAGAATGGTCCGTGCATGTGAGCTAGACTTGGTACGTCAGCCTCTTGATTAGTATGCCTCTAATGTTTAAATTGCAATTCATCAAAATATTAAAGTGCTACAACGATATGTGTGTCCTACAGTGACAGCAGATGTCTAAACAACACTTCCGATAAAAATACCGTATATTTATAGCGTACATATTTTCTAATGCTGTAAAACGTATACACTCCGCTAGCGATCCTGAATTTACTTCCAAAATGACCTTTAAGGAAACAAGAGATTACAAGATTACAATGATACATGTTAGCTTTAATTATTTTAACGAAACCGGGACGCGTGAAAGGTAGCACTTCATTAAAACAATTCTTGTAGAACAGGCTAAAGCTATCACAACTTTCTTTTTTGTTGCTGTTTAATTCTCCCATTGTATATAGCTGAAGATGATAACACTGACCGTATAATTGCACCCGCACTAGAAACACACACACGCCCACGCTAATGTTTCGTCTACTCGTGTATGATAGTGTTTCGTATTGCATGGCAGTGTTAGTGTTTCGTGTTGTATGGTAGTGTTTCGAATTGCATGGCAGTGTTAGTGTTTCGTGTTGAATGGTAGTGTTTCGTCTTGCATGGTAGTGTTTCACCTTGTATGGTATTGTTTCGTATTGTAAGTTAATCTATGTGTTGTGAACGTGATATTTGTTGGATGATACCTATAGTATGTTATGTCATATATGGTATATTTCATGTTGTATGGCAGTGCTTTTGTTTTGCGCATGGCGTTTGTGTTGTTAGTTATTGCATCGCGTGGTTGACTATAGAGTTTTGTGTCGTAAGAAGCGATTCTTGTTGTATGGAGTGTTTCGTGTTTTATGTATGCATAACCTATATGTTTATATGTGTTATATTGTAACGTCACCTGTACTTGTATAAACGGTTCGCATCAAAGCATCGATAGGTCTACTTCACCATCACCCCACCCATACCCGACCCCATACCCCCCACAACCCCCCCCCCCCCCCCCGATGATGATTACCAGCCACCGGTAGTAAAACTTACATGAGGTTTACTATGTATTTGGAAAGGTCTATATAAGGGTAAACTAAATATGCACACAATCAAGTAATTTGCTGCCTATAACTTAGCTGCAGTGTGTTGACGAGACGTTAAAACGCAAACGTTCTGTACAAATGATACTCATCTATAGCCACCTTGTCGCTAGATGATCGTCTAAGTTATTTCAAGCAATTTATAAGTGTAGGCCATCAATATTTACAAATTTCTCTTGGTAGGCTATATTGACTTTATTCCATGTTGTTACCTCTTCTCGTATAGCCTAATACGCGATTGATAATTGAAGCAAATACAAACAACATGTTGAACAACATTTTAAACCTTTAATAATGAAACGAACGAATGAAAGTGATTGTTTGCAGTCAGTCATTCAATTTATTGTCATTAGCCTTTAGAAATCCACCATTAAAACATAGATACGATGTAACGGCGCCGTGCTAAAATAGCTATTTATATTGTCCTGTGAACTAACGACTGAAAGAGTGTTTGAACTACACAGAAACCTGATAATAAATTTATCAAGACGTTAGTGACATTGTATAGGAGTACATAAAACATTAATCATGCTATAGTGTTGGAAAGCAATACGTAATAATAACTGTCATCCAGTGTCGGAACCGTATGTAAACACGCATACATTGTAATGTGATTTAACATGGCATAATGGCAAAATAAACATATAATAGGGGATTTGAGTTTGCGTCATTTTCACAGGCCATATTTTGATGCACACGGAACAATATAGGTTAACTACCGTATTTGAATAAATTAACATAACTGTGATGTCTGCTATAAGATCATATCAGGTAATCTACAGTGAGATATCATCTTTGCCCAAAACACATGTTGTTTTGACTTGTTAAAAGAGTTAAAAGAGTAAAAGCCGAAATTGTAACAACGCGGAAATTGTCTAATTATAGAGCAAAGAGTAACGTCCGGGAGCCAACATGAAATCTCGACAATTAGTAGTCCATAAGCCCATGGGATGAAGGACTGACCTACATCCACGTAAACTGTATATGGAAGGAACACGCAGTTGAATACCGCATTTCATAGCCTAGCGATCTTGACGGCATGGTATGTAGGCCTAAAGTCAAAAGTTGAAGGTCTATAGGCTTGTATCAAGGCAAAGGCCCTTCGCACACGACTTTACAAACAGTTAACCCCTTTTCAATGGTAACTTGTCACACTCTCACCCATATAAGCTCTACGGAACAAACAATGCTTCGCATCCGCGCGTGCCTTGGAGTGGGGTGAGGTGGGTTGGGGGGTGTGGGGGAGCTCCCCGCAGGTTGCAGCCAGGCAAGTTCATTACCTCGCAGGTCCCCATTTAAACACATGGGGTGAAGAGATGCAATGTACTGAAACATACAATCCTTAGATCGCGGCATTTGACCACAACGCCCTCTCTATAAATTGAACGAAAAGTACAAACTTATGTAAAAGTGTTATACACGTCTGACCTAATACACTTTATACTATAATAGTTAAATAAACAGACTGTACTATAACAGTACAAACAAGACATATATAGAAAAGTGTTTATCTTTAACTTTCACTCTCGTGATTTTTGTTTATATAATAAGACAACAGTAAAAACTAACAATGGAATAAATGGAAAATTATTTATGGAAAATAAATATTCCGTTCTCATTCTTTATTTTTTTTAGTGTAAAGTTCGCAGCCATAGTTTCATTCTGGGTTTTTTTTTTCTTAAATAAAAAGTAGGTCTCTTTATTATCCTTTTCCACTTGATTGCTCATTCCTTTCTATAACCGAACTGGATATTATTTTACTGAAGACGAACCCTCATTATTGTTCAAGCAACGCGTCATTTGAAGATGTTTAAGTGTTCTCGGAAGCGAACACCGGGGTGGCATATCATTAATTTTTACGACGGTTGAGAAAGGAAAGGAAGTAAGTTTATACACCTTTGAATGGGACACAAAGCGCAACCATCGATGTAAGAGATTTGTGTGAAGAACAACTCTCCCGCCAAACAGCTAAGAAAATCTTGCTCCGTTTGGGAGATATATCCTATACTTTACAAGCGGTGCCTGGGGGCTGTCATTTTGTAAATATGTGACGTCATAGAGCCAGTAGAATAAGGGAACCTTTTAGTTTCTCTCTGTCTCCACCCCCCCCCCCCCCCATTTTTACATATTATCAAGTTATAATGTTAACAGTGCTGAAATTGAAACCAATGCCATCGATGAGTCATCTTATAAGTTTCAAAACGTGAGATTCAGCATTTGCAAAATCCATCTCCTTTACAGAAAATAAACAATGTAATAAATAAAAGAAAAACATAAACAATTGAAGCCCACGCAGGGGGGGGGGTGGGCGATGATGCCATATTTTGACTTGATCAAGTTTTTGCATCCTTGTATGTCTAGAAACATTAAATTTGTGATATCTCCCGAATGGAAATAAGACTTTTCTTTGCTGTTTGAGGGAGATGTTCATGACAGTTATCTCTGTCACAAAGATTAATAATGAATTATTGACGGTCGGGGGGGGGGGTGTATATGTCTCAATCAAAAGTTAAAACAGCATGGTTGGTCTTCACTGGATATGAATGTAACAATTGATGACAAAATCAGCCATCTGGGACAATTTCCTAATGCTAATACCTCTCTGAACTGTCCTCTCATATCATGCTTCAAAGCACTCGTATTAAGAGTACAAACAGTTCCTAACCTTGATCTGATATAGAAACATGGATATTCGTACTGCGCAAACTGACAGTACAAGTGCTCTGAAGCGGGACATGACGGTACAGTATCAACAATGTCCCAACTGGGTGACAAAATCTTGAAGTGTGCCTTAGTTTGACCTAGGTTTGGTAAAATCGGCGACCGCCCCGTCACCCCCCCCCCATAGCTGTTTTAAATCAACATTAGTTTAATGAATATTGATAACGTTAACAAATATACATTACTCCTACGTTAGATAAGACGGGCTGCTAGGAATCTAGTTTGTTCTCTTAGTTTATACAAACTTATAAACAACAGAAACGTGACTAGATTGTATTTTAAACAAATTTTTGAAGAGAAAAGACTTCATAATGTTTTTTAAAAAGTACATGCTCACTACACTGGTTATTAGTTACTTCGTCAACGTTAGAGAATCTTCATTTTTATTAAACTTGTACCAGAAACGAATGGATGGATGGATGAACGAACGAACGAATGAATGAATGAACGAATGAGTGAGTGAATGAAATTCATCAGGTGAGGAGTCACCCAAACTTTGTACGGTAATAATATAAGTAATATATAAATAATATACAGTAACATTTGACGTGATACATGAAAAAAAATCACGTACCTTTGCAAACGAAGCAAAAGAACGGTATACAAACACCATGCATATATTGCAATATACTTGTTTAAGTGTAGCTCATGTCGAAAACGTCTTTTGGTATTTACCAGTTACGAATAGCCCCCCAACCCCTTCACCACCCCACCCCACCCCACCCACAGAAAAATAAAGTGTTTTCGGGTTGTGGTCCCTCTTTGCAAGTAGTTTACAGCTAAAATTTGTTTTAAAGTGATCACTATAATTATAGTACTAAAATATCAGTAGTAAAGTGAAGCTATGTTCCCACAGCAGTTTGTGAAGATGAGAAATTATCGATAAAAGATTGGAAAAAGGAAGAGTAAAATACTTCATTTCATCTTCCCGCCCCATCCCTCCCCCATCTCTCCAAAGCAATGTCCAATTCAAATAGTTTCAAAAGGAAGACCTCTCGTATTTTGATATATTTCAGATGGTTCCGAGACGCAGATGGCGCCGACTTTATATTGGTCGCAAAACTGTACTACCTTCGTCCGAGGCGTTATTTGCGGCCATTCTGCAACGCCCCAGTGTCAACGGTTGGAGTGCTGGGCCGGTATGAATTTATGTCCTAGTCCGCCCCTGATTCAGATATCATTTTACATTGAACCTAATGCATCCCGTACCCTTCGTTCAGTTCGCCCACAACCTCACCACACCCCCCCCCCCCCTACACACACACGTACCATGTTCTACAATTAAAATTGCTTGCTACAGTGTATACGACATTGCCACTAATGACACCGCGTGTTTTCAGGTTATTTCGGAAGGCGTGATAAGTCGTCTCACTAGATAAGGTCATTAACGTTCAGGAGAAATATCAGTGACAATGGAACTGTTAATGTTTAACATCATCCAGTGACATTAATTGAGATGTGTATTTCTGTGTTCGTTACAGTTTACATCAGGTTGAATTAAGAAATTCCATCCTTAGAAGAGAAACGGAAATGAGAGGGAGGGAGGGGGGGTTGAGGGCGACAGTTGCTAGACTAACCATGTAACGTTACCATGGTAACCTATAACATGACCCTTTTCGCGCGGGAGGCTTTACGTCTTAATATAATATTCTGCAGACCAGGAAGCTATAGGTCAGATACACAACATCGGATCAAATACCCATGAAACGCTTTGAACGTGGAGCTGACGTGACGTCATGAATTACCCGACGAACTGTTGATATTATGTACCAATGACGACATTTTGATGGGGAGGGCATACAATATTACGTTTGGGGTCTATATCCACTTACAATTTTCCTTTGTTATTAATTTATTTGATTTTCTCTATTTCCTTTGAGCGATGACGTGAAATTTTGCGGCGCAAAGTCTCTTGCTAAGATTAAGGTTTGTTTGTTGTCACCACTATATGCCCCAAATTAGATTTCTAAAATTACAAGGCGAAAAGTTTTCAAAAGTGCTCCTTGTAAGGTATGACTCTCCATATTCTGCCCAGATGAAGCAGTGTATATCGAGGCACGTCTCGATCAGACAATTAAACAGTTAGATATGAACAAAGCTCTGAGTATGGAATTATATTACCCTATGAGGGTAATTTTTTTTTAGTCTTATGATACTTGGGGTCAATACTTTTCAAAACTCTTCTGTATAGACCTATTCACTGGAGTTTAATTTTTTTTATATGCCTTAGGTTTTAGGTGAGAGCGTTGTGGTCAAGTGGTTAAAGCAAAAAGAAACCCTGGCCTTTTCTGCTTAGAGAATACCGTTTGCAGTACGCTCTATTCGACAGAAGCAACACGAATGATAGAAAACATTTCCTTTAACCTTAAAAATCGATTTAATTGTCTTCCATGACATTCGCCATTTTTGCTTGAATTCCGACTTTTCGTGACGTAAGCTCACATAACACCATCATAACGTACGCCACATAACCCATTTCAGCAGAAAGTGTTGCCAATTCCAAAAATAATTGAAATTGCACAAGGAAAAAGAAAGAAATATATTGTGTTAGACAAAAAGTTGTTTCTGTTTTTTCTTTGTAATAGATTTTAATTGAAAAAAAAAAATCGAGTGTCAATGTGTGTTTTATTAAATATCGAGGGTTTACAACGGCTGTAATTGACATTACATTGAAGTCTATCTTACATATATCCTACTCGCCGTTCGCGATAACTAAGGCAATATCCAGTCACAGTCACAGTTTTTCTTCCGAAACACTTTCCGGACTTGCGATTTTTTAGAATAAAAAGAGATCACATATGCATTTGGACTTGACTGCTATCAATTCGAGCGTGAATACACAGTGGAGGAACAGAGGCAATGAGACCTGGAGCTTGCTAAACAGACCGTATCCGTGGCCGACACTGGCAGTTACTATGATGATAGTGCTGCCAACACTGGTAACAGTTCTGCGACGGAGGGGCAAGACTGGTGATTTTGTGCCTTTTGTACGTTCTCATTTCTCGTGAAACCTTTTCCCGTCAGGAAGAACATAATATTGTTTTCCCTTCCCTGCTCCTTCCTACCCTCTCCTGTTTGCACAACCAGATGCTTGGCACTCCGGCGTTTTACATTAACTTCTGAACAATCTCCGAGAGCAAGAGTATTAATTCATATGCAGAGAGGGGAATTGTTTAACTTACGATGTGGCTCGCTGACGTCATTTTTGAAGCGCCCCCGTTATTTAAATTAACATAATTGCCGCCAACCACAGTAGGTGTGAAAATATAATTAGAAAATTCGGGGAAATTCGGGGAAAGGTAGTTTTGAGTAGTTATTTTACAGTAGGTGTAAGAATATTCATCTCTACTAGGAGGTCACTTATGATTTACCATTAATTTACTAAACGACTTCGTTGCAACTTTTCCACCAACGGAGAGGGAGGGAAAATGCAACTTCCTTCTCAAAACAGAAATTGACGCTCTAATTATTTGACCAGAATAAATAACAATTTAGGTTTTTGGTTACTCTGTTTTATCTTTAAATCCTCACCTTGAATTGAATGTGACCTGCAAGTAATTCTAAAGGTCCCCAATACATACAAATCGGCTGAGATGCTATAAAGACCATGGCTAAAATAAGTTCACAAGAGATCAATAGAATGGCCCTCTGTCTATATATACTGAAATATAGGGGAACAAAAATAAGCTCGTTTCCGGCTCAGACTATACACAAAACAATGTATTGTGCATTAGGGGGTCAATTTCACTCGCCATAATACATTTTTGTGCGTGTGTTTCATTTCTGATCTCCTTGTATGAAATAATCTATAAGTATTTTACGGTACACCGCGATTGGGTTTAAGGACGGTGTTTCAAGATACCGTAGTAGAGTGAAGGAGGGTCGTTCTGTATGTGTGTGTTTGTGTGTGTTTGTGTGTGTGGGGGTGAGGAGAGAAGGAAAGGAGAAGATGAGGGGAAGAGGGGAGAGGGAGAAGATGGTAGGGAGAGGGGAGACGGAGAGGGAGAGGGAGAGGAGAGGGAGAGGAGACGGAGACGGAGACGGAGACGGAGACGGAGACGGAGACGGAGACGGAGACGGAGACGGAGACGGAGACGGAGACGGAGACGGAGACGGAGACGGAGACGGAGACGGAGACGGAGACGGAGACGGAGACGGAGACGGAGACGGAGACGGAGACGGAGAGGAGAGGAGAGGAGAGGAGAGGAGAGGAGAGGAGAGGAGAGGAGAGGAGAGGAGAGGAGAGGAGAGGAGAGGAGAGGAGAGGAGAGGAGAGGAGAGGAGAGGAGAGGAGAGGAGAGGAGAGGAGAGGAGAGGAGAGGAGAGGAGAGGAGAGGAGAGGAGAGGAGAGGAGAGGAGAGGAGAGGAGAGGAGAGGAGAGGAGAGGAGAGGAGAGGAGAGGAGAGGAGAGGAGAGGAGAGGAGAGGAGAGGAGAGGAGAGGAGAGGAGAGGAGAGGAGAGGAGAGGAGAGGAGAGGAGAGGAGAGGAGAGGAGAGGAGAGGAGAGGAGAGGAGAGGAGAGGAGAGGAGAGGAGAGGAGAGGAGAGGAGAGGAGAGGAGAGGAGAGGAGAGGAGAGGAGAGGAGAGGAGAGGAGAGGAGAGGAGAGGAGAGGAGAGGAGAGGAGAGGAGAGGAGAGGAGAGGAGAGGAGAGGAGAAATAGGAGACGTCACAAGAGGAAGGAGTGACAGTACATTGTCTGCTGCATCAGTAAATGTCGCGCATAGTTTCAATTTTTGCTTTCAAATGCTCAGATTTGGGATGGGGGATCTTTTTAACATCTATACTTGGCGGTGTAGTCGCTCGTATAGCTGTGAACAACTCCTATTGTGTGACAACATTATCCTAATTATTCATTTGTAATATAACATCCATTCTCTCGTATAGTTTGTAAAGAGTTCAATGTCGATACATGTTATAGTCTAAGAAGAAAAGAAAACAAAATGTGAGCGCTAGTCATGTTTTCTCTAGGTAGTCTGGTTTTCAAGATATTCACTTTTAAACTATGTTACATATCTGGAATGCTCCTTTAAGGCTAATATTGACTGTGACGTCGGCTCCTCAGTACAGGCCTAAATGTTAATGTTAATCTATTGTATTATAAATTACAAAATCTCAACCAGAACATGTTCTTTTAACTTGATATAAGCAGCACAGTTTATACGCTTGGATGACATTCAACTCATTTGTTCTTGACAATGTGACACTGCATTGTAAACATGTCACATGATGTGTTAAAAGTCTAATGTCTTCCCAGTGTGATTTCTGACCTAATGGTCTGTGTACTAGACTATACAGTCCAGTCGCTTTAATTGATGACCCTAGATGTTTACAAGGTCATTTCCCCAAAATAGTGACAGAAACATAGTGTGACAGAAATACAACCGGGATAGATAGCATAGCAGCGTTTATTAACTGTCTTAAACATAGGAAAACTAATTAAGTGCTATATAAAAGTCATTCTTTAAAAGAGTACTACGGATGTTCATAAGAACCATCAATGTGTTATCTGGTGATTGTAATCCGTCAACGTGTGAAGTTTTACGATCTAATTAGAAGTGATATAGAAGGGTTACACACTCGTGTATATTTATAACGATCATGTATAGTTCCGCATGAGCGCCCATGTTGAGAATACACAGATCGTTCAAATTAATTATTACCAAACATCCGCGGTCTGCCTGCTGGAGCTTAACTTCGATTATTCAAGCCTTCTTTTCTTGATGTCTCACCCCGATGGAAATATTTGAACTTTGTTCTTTAATAGTTTGGCTTGAAACTGTGGATTAGAAAATTAACATAGTGCGACGAAGGATATAGAGATGAGTTAGATGTGATGACGTCATAGGTGCATTGTGACTGTGTACAGATCATTATCTCAAGGAGCGTGTTTCCGTTCAATAAACAGTTTAAATACTAAACTATCTTAATTTATTTCTATTGTTTTTTTTTCCCTCAGGATGACTAACTAGTATGGGATTTCACAGGGAGAGCGGATGAAACGAGATACATAACGTCATCTTCAATGTTGAATCATTGCCATTAATATGATCAAAATCTCATATTACGTGCCTATACTATCGTGGTCGACTAAACAATGTGATAGATAACACATAGATTCACATTCATGGCCAGCAAAATGTTACGTATGATCTTACTTTAAACCAATTAGGAAGTTTCAACTTGTTCTGACACAACGGTTATCGCTCCCTGAACAATCTACCATCAGGCCAGTTCATCTATGTTGGTTTAATATTGCAGGTTGCTAAAATTGTTTAAAATCGATGAAAGTTGTGATATTTTCTTTTTCTGTCTTTTCTATAAAGTTTGATATTAGGAGCTTAATGGTCTCAGTGAGGGACAATTATTTTTTTAACGTGACAGTACAAATTTTCTTGCTGAAGGTTGGAAAATATTGAACATTATATTCAATTCTAGCACATTCCGTATAGGTAATATATAGAGAATGGTCTTTTTATTGTGTAGAGAGGTATTGATCGCCTTATATAGGCTTATATACGCAGATGATAGGCACATCCATCAAGAACCGATAGCGCTAAACAAATTTCGATTGATATTCCTGTCAAATTCATGTTGATAGCATTTTATAATATCACCCATGTTCTCATATAGGTTTAGAGTCCTTTACAGACGTTGCATTCCGTATTAAGATGCACTGATACCTAAATGCAGGGACAGTGGCATTTGCATTTGCACAAGTTTTATTTTATAGAGTGCCATATGTATATACCAATCTGATAGGAGCAGAGAAGGGGGGGGGCTGTAGGGGGAATGTGATGCCACCTCTCGAACAATTGTGACTGGGTGCAAAAACAAAAGCAATAGAAACGATAATTTGACGAGTCTGTTTTAAATGATCTATAAAAGCAACACATGTTAAATGAATATTGGAACACTTGCATGGAAATAAAAACAAATGACCTTAATTATTGTTGAAAAGTTAAACAACATCTTGACGCTGATATTGTCACGTGCATGTCACGTGACGTGCATGTCGGTCAAGTTACATTATTGTTACTCTGTTGTTGACAAATAAATCCTTGATCGGATTCATGAAATAACGGCAAAAAACAATGCTTCCTGGAAACGTATATAAGGTACGACGAGGGAGGGGATGGGATGGGGAGAGGAGAGGAGAGGAGAGGGGAGGAGAGGGGAGAGGAGAGGAAGAGGTGTAGAAGGATGACATACATCTTACAGCCGATGCGTGTATATCTCTGATCAAGTGCATTTAATTTCCTCGAGAGCCAGTATTGGTGAGTTCACCTTTCAATCCTATCAACTGATCTCCCTAGACTTCAGGTCTAACTGTCTTTTAACAAAATTGGATGCGTGAAATTATGAAATTAATTTGCTAAATGGATAAAACAAATTCAGTACGGATATTTTCTCCTTTCGTACAAAGAGAGGGAGGCTTGGATATGTCATTGATCTGTCTCGTTAACATTCTGAAGATTTTTTTCCAACTCTGTAAATCAGAGAAGTCGGTAAGAATTTGAGTTTTTAAATGTTCCTTTGGGAGGTATTACCAGGTAAAATTTAGATGACTTCCCCAGCGTAAAGGGATTTTGAGAGGGTCTGTGCATGGGCTGCTGAGTCTCTACATTAACATATTGTACTCTGGGAATTTTGTTCATTCTTTCTTTCCGTCTGTCTAAAATGACAGATGAACGAATAAGGTGCAGACGTGAGAAAACGTCTGTACATTAATAAGTGTTATACTGTATGATTCTTAGTCGGAGATGATTCTTAGTCGGCAATGATTCATAATATTGAATATGGAAATACACCCCTTCCTCTCCCCAACCCCCCCCCCCCCTCCGTCACATGCACACTAGGGAAGAGTAGGCCGTGTTCAGAGCAGTGATTCATAAGCCTTTCACCACCACTGTTCATGGCCTGACTCTTACCTCCTTTCTACACCACTGTACATGGTCTGACTCTTACCCCCTTTCAACACCACGTACTATACATGGTCTGACTCAGTAGTACAGTAACAATAGTATAGTAACGTTAGCCTCTATGCATGGAAGGATCAGAGGCGAATGAATGATTGGCGAGGTGTGGCATTGTGGGTTGAAAAATCAAGAACAGTGAAAAAAAAAAACTTCCAGCCTCCACCGGGATTCGAACCCGGGCCTCCCGCTTTGTACGCAGACACCCTAACCACTAGGCTTTGGACGCTGATTGTATGTCCAGAGGTTCGAAACCGGTAAGGACGGTCGTAATTCCACTGTAGGCGTTTGTAACCTGTATCGAACAATACTAGTTCTGTTTTGGTGACATATTTTGCCATACTCTAGAGATCAAACATGATGCTAATCAACTCGAAATTATATATATATATATTTATATATATATATTTATAAATATATATATATATATATCTATATATCTACATCTATCTTTATATCTATAATATATCTATATATACCAACAATTAAACGTTATGTTTTTAAATTAAACCCTGGAGACAGGAATTCAGCAGTTGCCAACAATGCAGCCATCCAATGCCAAAGGATGACATCAACTTTTGTTTATTGTTGAAAGGAAAATAGAAGAGCCTCATATAATCCTTTGTTTACCAAAGTTAATGGTTTATTTATGTTTAATTGTTAATTGGCTCTATAATGACGTGGCTATATACGTATAATGAATCGTCGTCTAGCCAAATACTGACGTATACCTGCATTCACCGTATGGACTATAAACTTAAACGATTGCGTAACTTTGTTCTCCTCCTAGAACGCAACGTCAATAATCGATCGCCATTTATGACGAATTAAAATTCATGGTGGTAGGCCTAATCTAGTAAAATAAAAATGCGCTGAAAAAACGAGGTCTGGAATTATCCCTCCATGTACGTCATAAGCGGTAGGCTAGATATCAGTTATACAATGTGTATAGACAGCCTATACAAGTATAGATATTCTTAAAATTTAGTTATCATTTAAGAAGTTACAGGTTGATGAACTTTCAAAATAATGAAACATAACGTAAGTAATTTAATCAAGAAGACTCGAAGTAAGTGGGAAAAATTAAAAACATTTAAGAAAGGCAACTTTTACTCAACTGTATACCCAGTATTTAACACTGTAAATCTTAAAGTTTTGTACCAAAGTAAAAACTGTATCGTGCTATAAATCGGTAACATATGCTATTAGGATTACAGTAAGAACTGAGGATATGTATAATCCCAACAAATCCAGTTTGATACATTTGTTGGTATTATACATATCCTCAGTTCTTGCTGTGAACGTAATAGCACATGCTACCGATTTATCATATTTATCAGCACAATCAGGTCTTTTACTGTGGTACAAAGTTTTAAGATTTACAGTAGTTACTATAATCTCTGTGTGAATCGGCTTCGGGAAAACGTGTCATTACCCGTTTTAAAGTATACACTGTAGAGGTCAATTTCTATTTCTGACTGACGGAAGTAGAACATGTCCAACGACTCCTGGTAAACTTTGTATGCCTATATCCTACGTTCAGACACAGCGTGTGTATTCAGAACATTTCAACTACATATCTGACAATGCAATAGGTTTATAGAAAAATGAACTGTTAAGTTGTGCACTAGATCCCTGCACATGCATAAAATCTAAATTCGAATTGATCCTATACTTTGGTGTGCATTATGCAGAGTTTGCGTCCGCATAATCTTAATGTAATAGTACATGTTGGCATGTATGCCCATGGGAATGTACGTATCCATATCATTAATATATCCTACCAACTTTTGGACAAAAAATATTAACGTGTCAAAAAGAAATGATTTTCAGAAACTTGCTTTTAAGTTTCCTGTGACGTTTGAGAATGCTGTACGTAAAAATCAAAACGTCATCTTTTTTTCTAACGCACAGAATTATTATTTTGTTTTTTTTGCTTGTTTTCTTTTCTTTTCTTTTCTTTCCTTTTCATTCATTTATTTATTTAATTTTCATTGCTGCTCTGGCAATATATATATATATATATATATATATATATATATATATATATATATATATATATATATATATATGCGTGTGTGTGTGTGTGTGTGTGTGTGTAACAATGAGTTTAATTCGAGTATATTTGTATCTATTTTTCTCATAGAAAGGAGCGTGGTTGTCGAAATTATGCGGGTTTTCATATTGTTATTTATCATGGTACTTTATAGCCCTTCTAGTTCACTTTCAGTAAGTAAAGCTATAGTCCATATGTTAACTAAATTAATAACATGCCATCTACCCCCATAATCACTCAATTAAATCTTATACTGGTATAAGTATACGCGCTGAAGTACCTACAATGACTATTACTATATTATTTCTCGGTAAAGAATAACAAAGTCCATGTGAATCATATACACGTATAACTAACGATCGCCCTTGCTTTACTATTTATTTATAAATTGACGTTTATATTTACGTTTGTATCTATCTATATTTGTGTGTTTTCTTTTACATTTAGGACGTACTTTATTCAACTTGTAGTCGAGGCATATGACCTGTTGTGTTTTTTAATTTTTTTTCTCTCTCTTATCACATGTTTTCTGTTTTAAAGCCTTTTTGAAAGGACAAAGTTAGAACAAATTCAGCGTGTTGTGTTTTGGTTTCGAAAGCCAAGAAAACAGAACCACGATATAGAAATGTTTTCGCAAAGTTTTATAACCGTGAAGCATATTTCTGTTTCAGACATTCGATGTCTTTCTTTTTTGCTGATGATTAAGAAATTCATATATATATAAAACGGTTATGGTACTTACCAAAGGGTTTCTCAGCACAGCTATCAGTAAAAACACCACCGTAGGGTAGTAAACTTTCATGGTTTCCCTTAACTGTTCAATCCTTTTCTGAAGTATATATATGATTCAAAGGTTCCTTTGAGACGAGAGGTGCCAGTCACTGCATTACTGTAAAAGAAAAACAAACGTTAATTAAGAAACCAAAAAACGTATTTATTTAAAATCATTTTTTCCCATTCAAAAATAGTTTACAATGATGTAAATGATATACTATACTCTTAAAGATGATGACTCGTTGTGTAGATATGCGTCCGTTTTAAAACGGTGTTTACTGAATTTCTGAAGTTGATTGATAAATATAAATGTTTGAAATTCTCAGCATCTTTAGATCAAAACTGCAACCTCATAGCATTATGATTGGCGAAAATATATATGAATTTGTGAATAGTTCTGAAAAACAGCAGAGTTCATTTCGTCATCACGGTAACTAAGCTGTTTCGCACAGGAGTGAATAATTACATACCTTTGCGCGGTTATCGACTACCGGATACCGTTATTATTATCGGTTACCGTAACGCGTATATATTGTAATATTTTTCTCTTTGAACTTACCGGTCTGATGATGGGTTCCTGGTTTCTCATTAAAAGAAATGTTTGGAATTATTTGCTGAAAAAAAGGAAAATCCTAATATTTACAGAACATGAGTCCAAGTAATTTGTATGAGCTATTTTATTGCGTAATCAACTCGTATAAACGACATTAACACCAACAGACCATCTTTTATGTTTTCATATATATTGCGACCTACTTTTCCTAGGTTTCTGTATCCCTTTTGCCATAAAGATTAAAACGTAAATAAGTTCAAGTACAGATTTCCAAATTATCAATCAGAAGTTGCAAGAAAGCAAATAATTGAAGCGCAAAATAATAGAAACGGAATTCAAACTCAGATCCTTTCGTTTGAAATTTTAATTGCAGTTTGCGTGTGGTATGTTATAATGTGATAAACAAACTGTAAATTAGCAAGATTTATGGTAAACAAGTGATTCCAAATATTTGATAAGACGGAAACCTTGGTAATGTGAAACTACTTCTTTCTTTGTTTACCAGCGATTGTAAATCTTTTCTTGATTAGTAAATTATATTTCAACAGGTAAAGTAATACGGCTAATAGCTCAATGCTCTGTTTAACTTCATTTAATGTAAGATAATGCAGAAACATATATACATATATTTTAAAAGAAAGAAATGTACATAATAAAAATATGAAATTAAATTTTACAGATTTTTCTTTGTGCGGGTGTAGGTCTACAATAACATTTCGAGAGCTATGGATGATATTGGCTCCAAAATTATGTAGATTTTATATATTTTGAAAAGGAATGAATAAAGTCCTTCGTGTGAAGGACTTTTGTCTGTGTCTTATACTCTAGAAGTCATAGTCAATCATCTGTAAAAACGTTCTTCCATCTGGTTTCAAGGAGGGGTGGGGAGGGGGGGGTACAGGGATAACCGATGTAGATTATTCCCATTGGTCGATTTGCGTTGCCTTTAGCAACAGTAAACAAGCAGAAACCTAGGTAAACGTGTCTCAAAATATGCTACATTGATTCAAACTGGTCAAGTTGGAGTGTCAAAGTTGCTTTACCAATTGCATTCTACTTTTGGTTAGGCCTAATAGCAAAGCCAAGTTCGAGTTGACAAGGAATGAGAACACAACTGCTGTAAAAGTCGGAAAGAATCCTGAAAAGTGTTTTTAACGAAACTAACGTGAACCTATACATTTATATAGGGAATATGTACCACAACATATATGACCCCGGGAGGAAGTGCATGGGGATTCCCCCGGCAGCCTGCTACTTTGTACATCCCTTTACTTAGCCTATATAGAAAGAAAGAATCTCAGCAAGTGAGGGTTTATCGAGAGTTATTTCAAACAATATATTCGTGCAACAGTGATTCCGCGAACTTGTGTCCCGTTTCATAACGATGACCTTGTTCTGTACAAGAACGATAACATTACATCAATCAAAAACAATATGAAATATATGTGCAAGTGTGCGTTTTATCTTTTTCTAAATAATTTTCTTATGAAAAAGGACTGTTATTTTGTTTGTTTCTGTCGTTACCTAGGGCAACAATTGATTATTAAATACTACAAAAGAAATTGAACCTCTAATAACTATACATTTTATCCTGGTATCCTTCATTGAGAATAAATCTGACCGTGAAAGTGTTTTGGATGATTAGGCCCGTAGGGCAAATTTAATTATCTTTGAATACTTTCGTCTCATTATTCAACCTTCGTTAAATCCAGGAGTAGGCAGTTAATGATCTTCATAAATAACGAGCCAAAAAGATTTCAACCCTATTTTATAAGTGTAATTACTTTATCTTAGCATCTTGTTTTGTTAAATATGAAAGTTGATCGAATCAAGGGTCATATAAGGTTTAATGGAAATGACCATTGCTATTGAGACAGGCGTTATGCATGACTAGTGTTAGCATTATGGAACAGTTATAGCTGCATCAGATGACGTACATACATGCTGCAAGTTATGCGTTGTCTTCCAATAATAATGTTCCGACAACAAATTTAAAATGATAGCCCAGAGGAATATTTATTATTTGAATAATGAATGCAAAACACATACTCACAATTCCTATATATATATATATATATATATATATATATATATATATATATATATATATATATATATATATAGGAATTGTGAGTATGTAAGATAAAATGTGTATGAATGTGTGTGAAAACATGAAACATAAAAATAAGATTTCATAGTTACATCGACAGCAGAACATTTTTTCTGTTTGTTTGTTTTTACTTTGCTTTTTCTTTTCTCACTTTCACTTGTTTTGACCTTGCATGGGATAGGGTTTCAACTTTTGCTTTAGTGGTTGTGCAGTTGTCACACCCAATGACTGTATGTGCGTATTCACTATATTAATGTATACCCCAGTCTGAGGAAACTTGGATGCACATTTAAAGAAAAAAGAGAATTTTGTTTTTTGTTAAGAAGCATGCATAAAGGAGAATCATATTCAACCATCATCTTAACTTATCGTATGTGACAGAGATCTTTGTTGTAAATAACTCTCCTAAATATCTTATGATAATCAAGCTGGGAAATATTTCAGGAGTTAAATCACTCATCCGAGAGTTGGTATTTTGCCAATGCATAATGTCCTATGTAATATCACAAAGTGACGAAACCTTCTTCTTGTCTCTATATGTATATCCCAATTCACATTGTCCTATAGTGAATGTGAAACATTGTTGACACCGAAGCCAAAGACAGTTTATGACGTCACGATATGCGGCATGTTCTAAATGTTAACAAATGAAAACCCATGCATCTCCATCATCTACCAGACTACCATCTCTATGCACCATTGGATAGCTAATATATACAAGATAAGTTAGCAATCCGCTGTATACCGTACCAGCTTATGTACGTGCTGCCTAGAAGCCGACGTATAGTCTACATTATTACACTTTTACTACAGTGATCAGCGGCAAAGTGCTCTTCCATTAACACTCAAAAAACCACGCAACTAAATTGGCCAATGGTAATGGAAGGGGAAAATAGTAACACTTTTTAACCACAACACTTCAAATCGCTCTAGAGTGGTTCCAATGATTTTATCAGATCACACAGAAAAAATGAGAATATTGATGAAAGGTTACATAGACATACAGCTATATACATATATATATATATGGGTGAGAATAAGTTGAGACTATAGTGGAACACTAGTAGTTGTTACTCAGAGTTTCACGCGTTGAGCGATCATCAGACATCTATATATATTTCAATTTCAATTCATATATATATATATATATATATATATATATATATATTTATATATATATATATATATATATATATATATATATATATTTATACATATATATACATATATATATACATATATATATACGTATATAAACATATATATATATATACATATATGTAGCTTAATCAAACATTATTTTAGCTTTATTCAATAATAGGTTTCTGTACCGTCATAATTCTCAATATAACGAAAGCAAATGATACAATATTTGGCATGCATATAGTTAATTATTATCAACTACAGAGAAGGGAAAACTGTGTTCGATACCGAAACACAACCAGCATAATATATTGGCAGTGATAATTCTATACATTTGATATAACAGTTCATCGTTAAATATTATCAAACCGAGTGATTGCGGCGCGATAATATACGCAAACATCTCACAGTATATGGTATCATTCTACTTTTCACACAAAATATGCGTTACAAAAAATGATTTGGGATTGTTTTCGATACCTTTTCAAATACTAAAATTCACATAGCAATGTATGTACATCATTAGCTTGACTAGTCAAATTCCATTTTTTTTTTATTAGTGAAAATTTCCAGTAAAATACGGAAATATTAATTTTCAGTTTTGTTTTCACATGTCATAGTTGTCTGCTTCCAGATTGATATAATTATGCACACTCCTTTTCTCTTGTTCAGGAAGTGATGTACTAGACATAACTGCAGTACCAGCACTACTGTGTATATGGTCAAAACGACATGTTTTTAATTTTGTTTTAAAAGTATATATTGAATAAATCCGTTATACATATCTTATAGTTAGTCAGATCGGCGATTATAGACCGTCGTATTGACTATCGTATCGTGATAACAATGTTTATATATTATACTCATCCCTGCTGTAAATGGCGCCGGAAACCTTACCGTTGTACTGTGTGGTACTATAAACGAGTAGTAGTACGATGCATATACTGCAGCTGATACTACTACTTACTACCGCAGGCGATGCTAACATCCGACAGTTACCGTATGTATACATGTATTTGGTTTACTGAACTATTATGCATTGATCAAATAGTCCGATTCGTTTGGCGTTCCACATCCATTTAGCCTAATTACTGAAGAGGTATTCAATGTCGTGTGCCAATAAGAACGTAATGCAAAGATATTCAAAATATCTCAATCTATAGTCCATAGTGGAATATGTTTTTCTTCAAAACAGAAAAGTATTTTTCATTCATCATAAATCATCTATATATATCCGAGGTAATATAAACTTTCAAATTGACTTTGATGTACTATACATACTCGCATGTACACACACACACACACACATATATATATATATATATTTATATATATATATACACATATCTATATCTATATTATATATATATATTATATATATATATATTCATATATTTATATATATATATATGTTAATAAATATATATATATCATCGATATATATCATCTATATATAATATAAATATAAATAATAATATATACATATATATATATATCATCGATATATATCATCTATATATAATATATATATATATAAATAATAATATATACATATATATATATAAATATATATATATATCATCGATATATATCATCTATATATAATATATATATAAATAATAATATATATATATATATATATATATAAGCCATAATCTGACAACAATTACAACTGGTTTACTTAATGCCAGGAGAGATAACCCCTATATAATTCCTAGGGGATTTAAACTACCACAATGGTTCCACACCGTCCACACAGAACTCCCATTGCTCCACAACTCTACAGTAACAGCGTTATACACTTTATTACATCAAAGTCGAATTTAAAGTTTTTATGTACACGTATACGACAACGGCTCCCAGGTCAAACTGCGATATTGGGACTTAAAATCATATAGTTACCATGGTAATATGACAGTGTCCCTCTGCCTGTCTCTTCTCATTAAATTTGCACGATATAATCTTTTTGTTAGTTTTCATCTCAAACTGATGAAGTGTGTGATGAGTACGATGCATTTTCCGTTTTCAGTCATTCCTCAGGAGTTAAAAAAACAACTTACTTTCTCTGAATTTCGTCCTTCATACTTTATTATGAGAATACCGCGTTGTCCCATGTGATATGAAATACGAAACATACACACACACATACACACACACCCACAAATTGCACTTGTTCCAAGGGAATAAACGTTGACAATTCTTAGGCGTAATTTAAATTAACACCTCTAGATATAGTTGACTTTCCAGTGGTATGAAAATCGAAATATTTCAGTTGATTCGTTTAAAATTGATAGACTGAAACTTAATTTTAGATAATCTACTTTCTAATCTAATCGTTGAAATTTCTGGTAACTTAATTGGTGAGACACAGGTATGACGACGCAGGAAAAGTAACTGAGGAGATGGAAAGTTTTTACCATTTACCATCCTACACTTAAATTTATATGTACATCAATATGGTAGGATACTTTATATGGCATTTATTATGGTATGGCATACTCCATACATGCGTGGAATAGATATCAATCTGCCCATGGCAAGTGTTGTCAGATAAATATGTCAAAGGGAACAGGGAAACTTTCTATATATGTTACAAAAAAGGTTTTTTTTTCTTTGGCTTTTTTGAATTTTGAAGTATACGAAAATTGAACAATTGAGTATGATTTTAGGCCGTTGTGTGTTTTAAAAATCAGCTTGGGAAAGACTGTTTATTGGTGAAAAGAAAGAAGCTTGAATACGGGGATGTGGTCTGGAAATTTGGGGTGTCGTTATTAAAAGTCCAAGGTTTCCTTATATTGGTCAACTTTTCAGCAATCCAGTGGAAAGCTGTACAAAGTGTTATACAATACATTGTTTTCATCAAGTGTACAAGTCATTGAGGGAATTTGTATATAGAGCACACATGTTCCTGTCCAAACAATATCTAGCGAAAAGTCAGCGAACGTGATATTGTTACAAACGGCTTGCAGAAAGTCCATTGGATAGGTCTAATTATGTCCTAGGCTTTTCACTATATACTCACCTCTATGGCACGTATATAAGAACGACTGCTTGGGTAGTTTACAGCTTAACTTTACTGTGAAATTGGTCACTTGTCCTCGATAGCTAATCTCTGCAGCTAAATTATCTGCTTCTTGAACATTGGTATTTTGTTTACATTTACAGCATCATTCCTGGTATAATACTCGAGAATTGCAAAGAATTTAAGTCTCAATTTCACACTTTCCACTTAGCAGAACTTTAAATCAAAGTGATTATTGGGAAAATGCCATCCAATACTAACATAATTAGAAGTCAACATTGTCATGATAATCTTTCACGTCGTAAAAAATATCAATCCTTCTTGAGTTACAAAGTTATTACCTTTGATCAAGATACGTTTGGAAAACTGATCTCGACGTACACACTTTGGTAAATTATGGCGGGGAAACTTCTTATGTAATTTCTTGAAGCAGACGACATATGTGCGTACATTTTACTCTTGTATTTTAAACGAGGCTAAAAACTTATTTTGGATTTTAAATTTACAGTGGAAGCTTATAACCAGCATAATATATGAAAAGTTAAATGTAGTCATTATTTCTCATGTTTGTTTATATATTTTTATTGCACATTTATTTACGGTCATGCATCGTCAATGAACCAATTGTTTATATACCTTTCGTTTTGATTTATCGTTGCTATGGTAATATAAAGCTTGTCATTGGATTCGAATATTTATCCTGCATTATCGGGCAAATTTAAATCCAAGGTTGGTCTATGTATTCCAGTCGAACAAGGCTTGATCATGGTTATTATCATTACATGGCAATGACATGACCCTGTATATTGCATGACCATTGCTGTTACATGACAATGACATGAACCGACCGTTTACATGACTATTATAATGTGACCCTGATCATTATATGGCAATTACGTGTACCCTAATATTGCATGACCATTGTTATAACAAGACAATGACATCACCCTGATATTGCATGACCATTGTTATAACATGGCAATAGCATAACCCTGATATTGCATGACCTTTGTTATGACATGGCAATGGCATGACCCTGATATTGCATGACCATTGTTATAACATGGCAATAGCATAACCCTGATATTGCATGACCTTTGTTATGACATGGCAATGGCATGACCCTGATATTGCATGACCATTGTTATAACAAGAAAATGACATCACCCTGATACTGCATGACCATTGTTATGACATGGCAATAGCATGACCCTGATATTGCATGACCTTTGTTATGACAAGGCAATGGCATGACCCTGATATTGCATGACCATTGTTATAACAAGAAAATGGCATGACCCTGATATTGCATGACCATTGTTATAACAAGACAATGACATGACCCTGATATTGCATGACCATTGTTATAACAAGACAATGACATGACCCTGATATTGCATGACCATATTTATAACAAGACAATGACATGACCCTGATATTGCATGACCATTGTTATACCATGGCAATGGCATGACCCTGATATTGCATGACCATTGTTATAACAAGACAATGACATGACCCTGATATTGCATGACTATTGTTGTAACATGACAATGACATGACCCTGGTCATCATATGAAGATGGTATGACTACGATTATTTTATAATATGACCATGCGAAAGACATAAAACCATGACAAAAAACCATGACATCACTGTGATAAGACCATGAGCAATATTTTAAATGGACAAGGTCAATTTTGTAAGCATGATGGTCAGTTTTGGTATCTGTAAAGCGACCATGGAAATATTGATAACATACAAACTATTTCCAAGAAGAAGGAGGCCACATTCCATAACTTCTTTTAACCTTGTCTCTTCTGGAGAATTCTCTAAAGCATACTGGACAAATTAAGTGGTATATTAGAGATATGTAAGCAAGCCACGATAGACAATGTAATGTGACAAGATATTATTCAATTTCCTCTGATGTAAAGTCACAGTAGTGTTTATGTACCATAATTGCCCACCACGTTTTGCACATACAGGAAATAGAATGGTAATTTACTGTCAAATCGCGTTAACAACATGCTGGTTGTATTTTGCAAAGTATGAAACTGGCTCTACGCCATGCACGCAAACTACGTAAGCATACAAGTTACAACAGCAAAAACATGATGTTAGCTATACAGTTGCATTAAGCGTAATAAAGGATGGTTAAAACCCACAGAGACCTGTTACATCTCAAAACAATGCACCAGAACCTTTCGTTTGCTTTTACGGATGAGACAACCTTTTTTTACCCCTTCATACCCCTTTAAGATATCACCACACTCTTTAATATTTAATCAAACATACTGCGGGCGATTTTTTAATACCAAGAGATCGTGACTTAGGTGTCATATTTGGATCGCTAGGTAGCGATTCGAATCAATAAAGTACATGTGTTCAGCTAAGGGCAAGTTCAGTGGTTCATCTACAAAGTTTTAGTGCCATGACCAAAGTTTTGCTTTGACCCTAAAGTGCAAAAAGTTAAAATGTGAAGAGCAGATCAGAAGACCATTACCACAGTTGCGTGTTAGCAAATAATTTATGTAAGTATGACGGTCGATTTCAAAATTCCAGTCTTGAAAATGTATCGATGCAAAAAAAAACCAAACAAATGTAATCTTTTTCAGCGGAAATTATAAACTGCACGTAAGGTAATTAAGTTCTTTCACCAAATAAGTACGACGAGATACAAAATGTTAAAATGCCGGTCTCTACATATCTACATATTGACCCCCCCCCCCCCTCCTCCTCCTCCGCCTCCGCCTACGCCCTCCGCTGCTTTTGCACGCATTGATGATCTGCGCCTGATGCTTGCAATTCGGAGTAAACCATTTCAAAGAAAAAGAGGCTGAGCGGAGAGAACATACACAGGTACATTGAACAAGTGTATAGAAGGCACACGGCAAATCGCTCGTATGCTTGTGTTTCAAGTGCGCGACAGAGCAACAGGGTAAAAATGATACCCGAGAACGTCGTAACTTTTCACTGCTTCCAGAGGTGAGAAAAATAGCTTTTTCAGCACTTATAATCTATTTAAAAAAAATACAACATCATTCTCACATTACATCATGCATCATGACGCTTGAAACTGTTACCATGGATACTAAAATACATACACGGAAGAACATGAATGCGCGGTATATGTACTTTGGTCGTATCTCGTTTCGTGTTTCCATATAGCTTTTATGCCGTGTCATGAATATTCATAAATTTAAATCCCATGCGGCGTATTGATATGTTATATGGTTCGTATCGAATCACGATCCTACAGCCTCAAGAATAATTTCAAATTCAAAAACCACATATATGCACTAATGATACTCTATTAGGTCCTTTCATTGTGTCTTGTATCGTGTTTCTATATAGGCTCTCATGAATATTCAGATATCTATACTCCTAATCCAGGATTACAACCTTCACCGCACTTCGTTTTTACGATTACCTTGTAATCAAGGTAATGAATATTTAAAAGTTAATTACCTGCTTCTAATAAACTTATATTCCTTTGACTCTTTCGTATCCTATGTGAAACGTGTGAAAGATGTAACACAGAGTTATGAATATTTATAAATTTAATTAATTCCTTACCCTTCAGGCGGTATCTGTAATTCCTTAATTGTATCTCGATTCATATTTCTAAAAGTTGTTAACACATGACTCATAAATATTTATATCTCCGCGTATCTCAACGTAATCGCTCCATCATAGGCCTATCACGTTTCCGCGCCTACTTACATTGTACGTATAGTTACCACCACTTCAGTCCATAATCCCTTCCCAAGGGAATGGCCATACTCACGTGACGTAACATCGTCATGGTGATACGGTGATACAGTCTCGATGTCAAGGGAACGACTGGGGGATGAGAGTGGATCACATTTGGGGGTTTCCAGCCCAGGCCCAACTTTCAGTGAGTTTTCGTAGAAAGTATAGGCCTATGTCATCTGTACAATACATTAATATTTTATAGGCCATCAACTTTAATAATGGACAAAACATGCTGGGACAAAAAAAAATAGTACCACCCAGACAATCGAAAAACAATATTAAATGATTTAAACCGATAAATATGTAATAAAATCTTGTCTTTTCTTATACGTGTAATTGACTTTCGTAATGTGTTTTGTTTTTGGTCTACTACATATAAGCCGCGTTATTAGCCTCTTATAGGTTACCGTGAGACTTTTATCTCTGTTCAGTCCATCCAAAAAAAAAAGGACAAATATAGGCAGGCCTTACCAGGGACGGCGGTGGGTTCATGTTAAAGGGAGTATCGCAGCCACAACGTACTAATGTTCATGCAAGACACACACACACAATCAATATTGAACAATACATCACGGTTGTTGTCAAATGAAGTACTTCCCTTCGCACGGTCCCAATAAGTAGGTCCGTTACGAAAGTGTTGTAATAATATGGTAGTATTGACTTCCGATTGCCTGCGTGCATGAGACCTATTGAATACTATAATACACACATAATTGGCTTTGACCAGACTATTAAAACTAACAGTGTGAGAAATTTAACTCCAGAAGAAATGGTTTTCTAATTCCGGTTCTCACAACTGGATTACTATAGTCTTGTCCTCATCATAATGTCGAAGAGACACATGGAAAGAATATTTTTTTTCCTCATTGTAGACTACCCCCTCCCTTCAAACCCTTCCACCCTCCTCTCCATTCCTTCTTTTCATTCTTGCAACTGCTTCATTAATCGGCGAATCATTTCGTGTACAATGGAATGTTATACACTTACACATTCAATTTTGTTAGCACTGACAACAACCGTTTTCAATCAATAAACACATGTTTTTATATTATATGCAATATTTCTAACGACCGACACGATTAATAAGTCACGTTTTGTGTGCATAATGAAACACCGAAATTACATAATGAGATTGTAACCCACAAAATTTGATTAATACCTTTAATATGAATATGCAAAATCGAATCGTGTCACGATTTTAATTGAAACAAAGAGGTAATAAAATGTAAGTTACGGTCATACAAATATTAAATATTGGGTATCAAGTCATTATACACACCAAGTTAAAGCCAGTTTATTCTTAATTAACGCTACACAATTAACAATACAGTCTCACTGTTATTCTACGACAAATGGTGAATGTTAATTTACGGTATTTATGGTACTTGTTCGTCCATAACGTCCGGTTATTTTACAGATCGAACGGTGACCGTAAATTAACAATGAATGCACAATATTGTCCAAACGGCGCGCCACAGTAACATAACGTCACCTTTAATTAAACGTTTTATATTTTTTTAAACACTACGTGGATGCAGTAAACGTTTCTCTTATATACCTTGACGAAAACTCCAGCAATATTGTTTAACGATAGCTTTATTAATTTCCAGAAGGGACGCGTAAGCCATCCCTCTATCACCGGTAGTTCTGTGCTTTCTTGCAGTGGTGATTGTTTTAATTTGGTCATATCATGTGTTTTTATAGAATACATTGTAACTATAGATATACTTATCAACATAAATGCATTTCCCTTTTGCAGCTATACCTGCGTATCTTTTACTCACATTAAGTTCGATGGAGTTCTACTTCTGAGCCTATATACATTCCATAAACAGTGCTTCAAATCCAAGCCGCTTGAAGCACTTTGCCAAATGTTATCACCGTTTGTTCAATCATTTATAACATTCAATATTTGATACTTAAAGAGCAAACAGAAGCCTGAGTTTGGAGACGATCACTGTTACTATATGTCTCTCAGTTCTCCTTCTCACGAGATGTTTATTTGCATAATATCATCTGTCCTATCTCTTAAGATTCATCGTCCCCTCTCAGTTCAAGCTTCTTTTATCTCTGAGAAATATTTTACACTGAATTCGAAAACGATAAGAACTTGTGACGTCATAAATGTAGCAATGACACACATGCCACAGATCGCACGCTGTATTCAACCTACCCCCATTAGCTTATACTTTGCCTCAAGACTGCAATTGAACTTCGAGCTAATGTTTAGCGTTTTTTTTACTTTCGTTTTCAAGAAATGGATAAATACTTATCACGTTGTTCTATAAGTTTATTCCATCAATGTTCAATGGAGTTTTCTTCTTCACATATCATTCAATGCCTACAGCAAGCTCAAGAGGGTTAGATTGTTGTTTTGTTTCCAACGGATAAACTTGTTAACTGTACAGCCCGCAGCTAAGTTACATTGTAAATCGTTCCAATAGAGTTGTGCTACCAAAATTTCACCTATATATATATATATATATATACAGCAACAGCAAAATATTAATTCATTAGTTACTCTTCAATGTATTGCTTTTGTGTGGGTTTGTTTGTATGTGAGTTAGTAAGGAGTACCGGTAACTTACGTTTTGCGTCTGTCTGTTCAATTGAGCTGATGGAAGGTAATTGTCCTTTCTGTCATAAAGTGGCAATTTGTTGTTATTGATGACTATTTGCAAATTGGGCTGTTGGAAGATTTACTTCATACTCAGAGCATTTCAGTTGATATATTGCATATAGAGTCTAGCGTAAGTAATGAATAAAGAAAACCATATAGAAGTGATGCATATATAATCGATGACGTCATATTTAGACTTGATCAAGTCTTCAGCCTTGTGTTTCATAAATCTTTAAAATTGTCCCAAATGGAAAGTTGTTCACGACCGTGTTAGCTCTCACAAAGACCGTTAATGGTGGTAGCGTCTTTACCTCCTTTAAGATATGTTCCTTACGGCAAGACAACAAAGTTCTTGACACCTTACCTTCCAAAGTAAAGTAAAGTGGACAATTTCGTTTTGTGATGTTAACAAGCGGAGACTTTTCTCTAAATTATATATCGTCACGGTATTATAGCTTGCAACCCAAATCCAGAACGCCATGACGGGTTTCGCGATTCTTTTGCCTCAAAATATGGGTCACTTAGCCTACTTAAAATGTGTCTGTAAAACTCAATTAAATTTATCGAAGGTAAAACGTCATAACCAGAAATTCAGAAATGTTCTCACGTGACAATTACAATTAAAAAAAAGGTTATCACTATAGTTGTGAACACGAACCAAGCAGCCTTTGATAAGGATTGTATAAATTTTGAGGGATGTTGGGCGGGGCTGAGGGAGGGGGTGTACGGGGAGAGCAAGAGTTTACATCTTTGGAGGGATGTTAGGGGGGGTACGGGGAAGGCAGGATATACACCTTTTGAGGGATGTTGAGGGCAGGATTGTAACCTTATGAGGGATGTTGGGGGTAGGGGGAAATGCTCAACTTAGTGTGAAAGTCAGATACGTGTGGGTACATTTTCATAACGTGGAATTTGTCTTTATTTATATCAGCTATAACGAATTGATTCGTCCAACGATCTTTCGCCAGTGCACTACCTTTTCTATGTCAAGGAATAAATATATTTTTCCCACCGCACCTCCACCATCTAGGAGGATCTTCTGACCCTGAAATGACCTTTCACCTCTATTAAATTCAATACCAAGAACACATGACCGAAACAGACATATATAAACTGTGAAATTTACCGAATGTACTACACTTATCAGCTTATTGAACAAGCCTTTTTAAAGTTCAAATGTTACAGTTTTTGAACCATGCATTGCCGACCTCAAGTGACCCTTGTCTTAACAGAGGCATGGGAAATCTCACTACATGCATTTATTTACATAGCTCTTTTGATATTCACCCACGCCTACTGCCATACCTAAAACTGCACACACGCAACGCCCATACGTACCAACAACTGACCAGATGTATATAGACATAAATTTCTGCCTTCTGCAAGTATATACCTAAAAGAGAATCTGGGAGTGGAAAGTGACGTGCATATGATTTCAAAGGTGGGGGAGGGGGAGAGGAGAGGGGAGAGGGAGGGGAGGGGGAGGGAGAGGGGAGGGCAAATTTTAAATCTCCTCCAACTGAGTAAGATTGGGGCATGACCCTTCATGGCTGTAGCCGGATCTAAAAGTTTACGAATGTGGTGGTTTGGCTGTGGAATCGTTGAATGTGACTCTCATATAGGGGGGTCTGGGGTCCTCCAACCCCCTCCCCAAAAAATAACTCAAACTTTACAGGTCAAATGGTGCATTCTGACGCATATTAATACTATAAATTAGGTTTATAATTATGTTTATTCACAAGGTACATGTGCCAATAAATACTTCAACAAATTCCCCGGCAGACGATGGTGGCATAGGGGCCGCTGCCCCCCCCCCCCCCCCGCCCCCTCCCTTTTGCATACCTCACGGAGGGGGGACCCAGTGTACCTTCCTCAACAGTAAAGAACATATTAAGTTTCCATATAAATTCTCTCTCAGATTTGTCACGCATCATTAACTATTTTGAAATCAAGGATATTAAGATCGGAACACTTCTAGGTAACGTTATGTAATGTCTCATTTCCTAAATTTACTCTAATATAGGCTATATGCTAAACAACAATGCCCATACGTACCGTACACGTAATAAACACACCCGGTTACGATTAAGTTTGATTGCATGATTGTGTTTAACCTCCATCGTGCGTGCTCTATATATGATGTTACTATAAGAAAATTGCGCAATTTACAATGTCTGGTCTTTGTGTGAACTATTTGAAAACTTAAAAACATAGCCTAATTCCCATCAAGACCTACACATATAAGGAAGTGTTTTTGCGTTGTTTCGTCATAGTCGTTGATATTTCACATTAATGTCAACATAAACGTTCCTTTATTGAAACGTTTATACTCAATTTTTTCGACAAATGTGACTGAATTGTTATTATTATTATTATTATTATTATTATTAATATTATTATTATTATTATTATTATTATTATTATTATTATTATTATTATTATTGTTGTTACTATTTTCATTCTAATATCGATTAGACCCGTCACTGTAGACTCGAATTCTTCCCCATTTCCTCCCCACAACTATATATATTCTCGATTCCAGTATATCACCGATGTTTTGTTCTGACCATGACAGTGTTACTCTAATCTTTCTACTGATGGGTGCGGAGGGGGGGGGGGAGGGTCCCAGAGATACAGGCGTATGGAAACTCAATATCTCTTTATTAAATGATGAGGGTTGGAGCGACAGTTACTGATATAATTTTATCTCACTCTGACGCCAACCCTAGTCTTGTATGCATACAATTTGCAAATTCAATATCAGGCCTTCTCTATTACCTTCTCTAAACTACAGGCCAGGATTCGCAAAGCTGACGAAAGAAAAATTCTCGAAAAAAAATCGTTTTATATAAAAGTATTTTGCTAATCCAACCGATGAGGCTGAAAGTTTACGATGTATTGCTAGAGCAAAATTAGAAGCACTCTGCGAAGAAAATTAATGGTATCATTGTTCGTTCAAGAGCTCGATGGGTATAGAGAAAGGGGAGAAATATACGAAGTATTCTTTAAAGTCTAGAAAAACGTAACAACATTTAATTTTTTTTTTTTTTAAGAAGTAGCCTATTCGATAAAAGTCTAGAAAAACGTGACAACATTTCAAATACTATTAATGAACTTGTTACTGAGGATTATCACGTTTTCAAAAAAAAAATTCTGATGACATTTTTGTAGAGGCAGAAGAGGAGTGGTCTAATTCTTCCCCGACTAAAATGAATGAAAGAAATTCCCCGACTGAATCCCCCCTCCCCCTCCCCCCACACACACACCAATTGACGATGGAAGTAGAGGACCGTGGCACCCAACCCACCGCCCCCTCTCCCTTGCGCAGACAACTGCATGTACGGAAATAAATTATCAGATTGGCAAATGTCGTATGTTCGTTGAAAACAACATTATGGAAATGAGCAACAACATACAAACTTATTTCATACAGTTTGAAAGAGTTAAATACGTTCAATTTCAAATCTTAATATTAATTATATTTGATTTTTGTGTGTGCGTGACTCATATAGGTACTTTAAAACGTTTGAATATTCTTCAAAGGCAGATCACAATGTCATTTGCATATATGTACTCTATTTACATCTATATATATGCAGGTAAGCGGTTTACGCTGTCAAAATCTACGTTTGAATCCCGATAAATCTCAAATATTGCAATTCTGTTAAAGTTTAGTGGCTTATCTTGTAAAGTCATTTCAGAAGGAAATTTTGGTTATTGAACAACGACCATTTCGTCTGGATTAGAACCCTCGTATGGAACGCCAAACGGATCATGAAAGATGACCATCTTTTTGAAAAGATATGTAAATGTTCTGAAAGACACGAATATGATCTAAACTTTGTGTATATATTGAAAAATCAAATGTGGTTAGTAGAAATGTTCGGTTGTTCTCTAATTATACACGGAGGCAAAGTATATACACAATACAGATATATGGAAATTGTATGCTTCAGAGCAACGTCATAATTCATGAGTCTTTGTACTTTCGAAACTCCCCACCCGATCCACTTCCCCAACCCTCCCCCTCACCCCTACCACTCCATCCATGTTCAAGACATCCCATTATGATTATTATTGTGCAGAGCTTCCCATAAGAGTAACATTGCATCATAGTTACATGCGACTGGATACATAATGTCCTCTAAGTTGTAAGGTTAAAGGACAAATTTGAGGAGTCACAGCCTGTTTGGGGTATGACATGCGACTCATAAATTCTTACTTTATTTAATTGCAACCCGTGGTACTCAATCACTATCCCCCCCCCCCCTCCCGTCCTCTGCCCCTATCCCATATTATACGCCTTCACCGCCATGATCGATTACAGACTTAAAGAATATCACGTTAATGTGAGAAACAAATTTTGATTAAAGAAATATATAAAAAAAAACTTCACTTCATATTTGCTGTGCAGTAATAATAAATAATAACCAGCTAAAAGTCAGTGAACAACGCTTTATAATTATAGCCTACATAACAATTAAACCAGTACTTTTATTCGTTTCTATGGCAACAGGTACTTCTTACATAATGCCTATTCGGTGAATTAATACCCGTCGGTTCGAGATTATTCACTCTATGTAATACATGCATGATGCAGTAATAAACTGGGGGGTCTTGTCTCCATAAATCATACCTTAATATTGAACAAATTTTACTGAGAAAAAAACAATCGAAAAAAAACGTAGTAATGAAGTTTAATTTATTTTTTCAGAAAATCGTTCGCTTCATTAAGATAATAAGAAATGTAGTTCTTAAGCTGAAATGATCTGCTTTGAGTGCATTTGGAATAACAAGGAATTATGAAATGTATACATATCAAGTTGATTACAAGTGGGCATTATGAGGACTAATTTACACCCACACACACATCTGATATATCACATCGTGGAAATCTCCAAGGTGTTATCAGGCGAATGAACTATTAAACTTTATTTATGTCATAATATATATATCTACATGTGTTATAAACATCACTGAAACATCATTAGAGTGTATGCATAGATTAAACTGCGTGTATAAATGTAACTCTGTTTCCTGCTTATTGAAGTGACTCATCATACTGTTATAATCAGAATGCAAAATGTTTCCATACATACCCCGAAGGTACTGGCACCTGAACTTTTATGCATAGCGAATGTTAAAAGAAGACATACCTGGATCAAGAATTGTCTAAGTCGTTATCTCTGATCCTTAACAAGTTAAATGTCGAGGAAAGATTAGCAATCATTGTAAGGTATAATTGGGCGGTAGAGTTGACACGATAAAGAAAGATTGGTTCAGAGGGTAACATGTGTATACACCCTTATTTCTGTTTCCTTATCATGATCAGCGGCGTAACGCCAGAGGGTTGGAAGGGGCGTGGCCCCGAGCTCCTATGGGCCGAGCCTAAAAAAGACGGTGCATGCAGGACATCGCGTTCAAAATGAGAGGTTCAATATAAGTCTATATGGAAACTGATTCTCATATATCAAGTGCAGTCTCTCAATTGATCGCTTCGTGCTCTTTTTAGAGGGGCCATGGAATAATTTTTCCCCTCCCCTACCTACCATCATCACTCCCCCACCACCCCCCCCCCCGCCTCAAATTTCTCGATAAATAAAAGGACCTCTAAATACCAGGGGCATCTCTCTGTCCTTACTGTACAGAGAGTTACGGAAGCAGAACCGAATGCACTACTATAGACATGAAATCGTTTAGAGCGATATACATTCATGACGTTAAAAACCACAGAAGTACGCTACCGCCATTTGTAATGGCGCCAGTCGGTCTGGTTGATAAAATCACTCATTTGAAACTGAAAATGATCAACGTAAGATTACACTATTTTACTGCAGTGTAACAAATTCTATACTTTGATTGTCACAGTATGCAAAAATACCCGAATACAGTCTTGATGTACAACTTATGTATACTAAAGTACCGGTTCCGAGAAAACAGATACAGATAATAAATAGTTTACATTACAGATTAGATGCTACTCATTACTGAAGACATCCATCAAGGAGCTGACTTTCTACAAGCATCGGAATGTTTAATTTAAAAACAAAATCAATGTTGAGATCGTTTTGATAAGAGTATAAGGTAGAGAACTTGGATGAATGGTTGTCTATGTAGACTTATTTATGTAAACAGAGGAAAGGTATTCTGACGGTCAGAGTAGGCATTTCCCTGATGGTGTTACAGTCGGTTCCACATGTAAAGTAAATTAATCCAGGGGCGTATCCAGGGGGGGGCGCAACAGGCGCGCGCCCCCCTATTGGCCGTCACCAAAAAAAAAAGTTTAGCAAAAAAAAATAAAAAAATTGATGACGACCTTTATGTGAGATGTCGGTGATCGCTCAACCCCCCCCCCCCCCCCTCCCGTATGCTTTATTTTTTGTTTGCCAAAAAAGGTTCTGGCGAAGTTCGGCGGCATAATAGTTTTAGAAACATAGATGGTAATTGTGTTTGTATTATCACTATAAACACTAAATGACATGCCAGCCATACTAAATTGTGCATTTTGTGTCCATATTTACTGGAAATGTTGCTTATTATTAAGGTCGAAAAATGGATCACATATGGCCATGGGCGGCGATCCTGGGTGGAGGGGGGATATATCCCCCCATGAAAATGGGTGGAGGGGATGTAATGCACCATATCCCCCCCCCCACCAAATGCCAGGGATAAGAATATTTTCATGCCTACATTTATGCATCTTCGTTAATGTACGGCTCTTTTTTAGCTTCATTTCTCGCCTACCATAAACGCAGTGCGATCTTTTCAAATAAAGCGTCTTTATAAAGCAAAAATAGTTGACTGTAGGCTTCATTGGCCCTATAACAACAAAATGTATTATTGCGCCCACGGTATTGATATAGTACATATATGCACCCTCATAGTATTCATATAGGCCCTATAGTAGGCCTACACACGTACATGTTCCCTCGAACACCTGAGAATCTCATGTAACCAGGGTAATGCTTAATACACGTTTCACCTGGATGCCCTAGCAATCAGTACCTAGGAATGTAAGTATGTGTAATTGTGTATTGCATGTGTATAGGCCTATAATAGCCTGCATGAGGCCATTTTCTTCATCGAATAATATAACAGAGCTCTCGAACATTCTAACGTTGCGCCTGAAACAAGATTGACAGGGGCAATTTTCCCAAAATAACACCCGAAATTTTAAAAAAAAGTATTTTGGATCCTGATTATGAGATATTTCGGACATGACATCCCTATTTTAAAGTTGGGTATAAGCCGCTTGGAAACCTCGGGAAGTGCCGTTTCCGGCCATCTAGAGGGTTTGTTAATCCCAAAATTTTCTTGTACGCTTCGCGCCAACCCATGGTGGCGCTACGCTTAGATAGTCAACAAGGTCATATCCCCCCCCCCCCAATCGGAAGTACGGATCGCCGCCCATGCATATGACACCATTTTGCATTTCAGCCCTTCTATGAAAGCAAAAATTGTACACCCCTCCCCTTAGACCCATCCCCCAGGACGGCGATCATTCATGCCTGGCGCCCCCCCTATTGGAAAATCCTGGATACGCCCCTGTTAATCACACGACGTGGAGACCAGAAGGGGTTGCATGCATGGTGAAGTGGGGAGGGGGGGGGGTGATGGGATGCTTCCGTTAAAACAAACTTTGCAAATGACAGTTACGTTATGTTTTTATGCTTTCTTAAAGAGTGATAAAAAATTAAAAATATAATAATACAAAGTCAAGTCACCGTCAAGTTACATTTCACGGATGTTGAACTTGAAAAGTCAGAAATTACTTAATGGCAACATATTTTTGGGTGGGGGAGTAAGGAGGTAGTAAGAATATATAAATTAACCTTCTCTTTGCCTCATGGTGAAACAAACTATATATAATGGCTCTCTTAGTTCGATTAACTGCAGTCTCATTTTGAGCATGACCCGTTATGAATTTGACTAATCCCCTATAAACTTCATTAATTTGACTAATCCTCTAAAACGATGCATTTAGTGATCGCAATATCTACACTGCTCATGATTAGGCCAAACTAAGCAACTAACTTGTTTCTATTCCCCTCCCACATCCTCTTTTGCCCCACCATACACCCACCTTTATTATTGGCGCGCGAACGGTTGAAAAATGCTGTCTCAAACGTGATTTCAAATGATTTTCTTTTTTTTCTTTCTTTTTTGTGGGAATCACCGATAAATGAGGATTGTAATAGACTACATAGGCACAGTTCCAAAGGCATAAACCACAAGACTATTTCAAAATCACATACCCATGTAACTACTCTATGTCAAAAATAAGGTCCTCTTTCTTCCGTTTTGGAAAAATTTCAGATGAGAAAAGAAAAATTCTGATTACGATATTTCTTGAAACATTTCAACCCTCCAATTTGAATGATCCTGTTATTGATGGTGCTAAATATTATACGTTGCTGATACGCACACTCCTGATAGATTTATTTTTTGAACTATTTCACGTATAGGTTTACCACCAACCCCACGGGCTTCAATCGTGTGTTCATATTCTTTCAAGCACCCGCTTTATTGTTGGAAATCTTTCAAGTACCCCCGTGCACTTTATCTTTTTTTTTCACCTATCGAGTATTTCAATGGCTTCAGGAACAAGTTACTGTTGCAGTTATCCTTGTTTGATGGTAGAGAATACTAATAAAGTTTCTAGTTTTCCGTTTTTAAGCATTCTTTTTATGATTGATCCATTCCGACGATAACGGCAATAACATAATTCATGGTGACTATGTAACTAGTATAACATTTGGTTTCAATTTGAGGCATTGCTTGAAAGGACTCGCTAAAGCAATAGATTAAGTTATCATGATACGGTACTTATCGTAATAATTACAGGCATTAATGAAGTTCGTTTATACATTTTCAAGCATTATCTTATATGATTCACTAAAACAATATTCAGGCAATATCGTTTAAAAATGTTTTCAATCACGTTTATACATGATTCATCAACAAAAAATAATAACGTGAAAGTTATATTGATTATGTATACATGAAAAAATGGTAAGTCTCCGGTATGACTTTAAATGGTCCACTGAAACAAATATAAAGTTATTATGATATACTGACGGTCAACTTGAAAATATCCAGGTTTAAATTTCAAGCATTATTTTACATGCTTCACTTAAACAAGATGTATTCCTAGCAAACAAAGCACACTAAGCATATGCATTTAATCAAATCGGCAAAAATTAAGTCACAAATTAGACAATGTATGATTTATGAAACAATTCAAAATTGCTTACCCAGAAATGCAGTATTGGCTCAAGAAGGGAAAAAAACCTTATGTTGGCTTCACTTCTCGCTTCTGAATTAATCCATGACAATATTAGACGCTGCTTTGAAAAGGCTCACTTGAGATCGTTGAGAAAATTAATTATGTTCCTAAGATCATAAAATATTCATTCACAAATTGATCACCTCTTTTCTTTCCGAAATAAATAATCCCTCAAGATTTGCCTTTGAGGGACATATTCTGGCGGATGTCAACTCAATTTCCTGCTCAGCAGTTGTCGTGAAGAAGAGCAAACTAAAAATTGACTCCTCCTGAATAAAAACTGAAGCTTTCAGCCAATGAGATCTTATTCTGCTTTATAGTTCCAGTGTTTGCTTTTTCAAATAACTATCTTCGTTCCCCTGATTTCGTCGGTGACCTTTCTTGCGCCTTACCGTATTCGCCGCGTTTTTTTTTTGTGTTTTTAATCTGCCGAAAGTAACGCGTCCTGTCGCTATTCTGCAATAGTCTGCTGTCAAACTACACTAGTTAACATGCTACCCAGCAAAGAATGTGAGAAGAGGGCGTTATTCGTGAAAGTCTAATGTCTCTCTGAGCTGTTTAGTGCCAGACGACACCTTTATCCGAAGTAATGTCTTGAATTTATTCAAGAGCTGCGTAGTTAGTCTTAGGATGCATGGAAGGAACGCGTTTTATGAAAGGTGGTCACCTACCCCCCTCTCCATCTACCCCACCCCCCCCCCCCCCACGCATGTATGAGTATAACGTGAATTTCAAGCAAAATCATATATTTGTTTCTTCTTTTTTTAATGCGCGGTTCTGGTATTTGTGCCCGATTTAAATTGTTGGTAATCCGTAAGATGTAACGCCTTTATACTCCACGTAACATTCGCGTGTAAATATGATGGCGCTATTAAAGTAATCTGAAGCAGTTAGAATATCTTTCATGTCGGTTACCACGTGATGGCACTACTTTCCGATCGTCATTTGAGAATAGCGTTCTCAACAAGCTACATATATATTCAGTGATCACAGTTGACTTCACCCAAAGTCTACTCTGAAACAACAAGCGAGCTGAAACTAGTTTTGGTCGACATGGCGCGCAATGTCACTCAAAACGTCGGGATGGAGCAGCTCACCCATGTTAGTGAACGCGAAAGACTTCAGCACGTTGAGAATTGGAATTTCCAGCGTGTTTACCTCAAGAATTGGAATTTCCAGCCACATACGAAGCCTGATGATAAAGACGAATATCTACATAACTTCGGAATGGGGAGGGGGGGGGGTTCTGGTTTTGTATTGCTTGTATAGAGAAAGTACATACACTTACGGATTTTGAATTTAAGTTGATAACGTCAAGGGAGTTGTATTGAAGATCGGGCGTATTGCGCCACATTCAGATAAATATTTTCCCTCACTGTTGGGGACACTTATGAAACTACTAGATGTTATACAGCACCTAATTGTATTCTGGTCATTTGATTGGTCAATTGCTCGTTAATTGCATGCAAAATCCGCTCTATTCCACTCTATGAAATAGAACCATGGGTTATACTTTTTTGGTAGCACTTTTTTCAATAGTAAGAGAGCAGAGAAACCTGTCTGTTCAAAACAATCTGTTGCATGAGTACATTTTCCCATCTTAATATAATATGTTGTATAAAACAAATAATGAATGGTTTTCATTCGTGCAATATAGTGCAAATATTTCATTCGTTGAAAGACGTAATTTGTTCCATTCAACTCGGCTGCGCCTCGTTGAATGGAACATTCCATCTTTCAACTCATGAAATATTTGCACTATTGCACGAATGGAAACCATTCATTATTTGTATACTATTGAATGAAAATATAGCTACATGTATGTAATCAATAAAAGTACTTACTCTTATTGATGAATGATATCATTTTTGCTACAAAATGTTCGATTATCAATACATCTTTTTTTTTTTATAAATATCGTTTTATCAATGTTGCACTTATTAATAATAATCATAATATCATTCAATAAACTCGATAAATAACTGAATGTTTGTAGAGTAGTTCTTTCATACTTTTTTTGGGGGGGGGGGAATTAAAAGATTATAACATTTTTGACATCAGATGTATATGTTAAGATCCCTATGAAACCAAATGATCAGAGTTTGCATTAATTATATTCACTCAGGCAAATATTAACACTATTCAAGGTGGGATGACGAAAACGGCCGACCACAGATTTGATATCCTAAATTATTAACTACAATCGATTTTCGTCCACTTTGATTGAATCATTGCAAGTGAAAAATCTTAAATATAAGTTACATTGAATAGAGAAAGTGGTATGTTTACATTTGTTTGAATATCAACACACTTCTATACCACCAGTCTAGGCCTATATATTGTTGCCGAAGCGTTCCCAAACGTTCCAAAACGGCAACGTCTCCATGGCATGTAGCAAAATATTGTCCAATCTTAACAGCTTCAACGTGAAAACTTTCAGACTTCCTTCGACAGATGAGGGGTAAAACAATATAGCAATATCTTCGTCTAAAACAAATCTCTCTTTTTGTTTTTGGTTTCAGGTCGGTCTATATGTAAATATTAAGTGTTAGGAAGATTCTTCAGATTCTGAGAACGTGTAACCTTAAAACATTAACACAGGGATATGCCTTGATTAAAAAATGTAAACTTTAAATGTTAATGATAATATTACAAAAAGTCGTTATGGAAAAAAATATATGACATTTGAAGACATACATCAATGAAGAATATTGTAATTTGCAATACTAACACTATATGTAAAATTATGAATTAATCGTGTGCTATTCTATTATGAAATATCGAACATTACTACAGGGTTGAAAGCGAGTCCCCATTTCTCAGCTCCTCAACTGTCTATACCAAGCTAACAGTAGGAGTATAACACCTGGAGATATTAAAAAACCACTCGCTTTCACAAAATAAATAATTGCCGCAAAATAATCCACACCATCAATTTATTTATTTTTCAGGTGTAGCATAAACAGATCAGAACATCTGCGTGTCACGTGGAAATGCAAATAGCGCCCTGATATGTACCGAAAAACAATTACCAGCCATAAGTTGAAACCGGCTGCCGACAGTAAACCATATGGGCCCTATTTACTCATTAGGGCCTATTGATTGATGATTTTATTCATTTTGTTATGTCTTAAATAAAGTTGACAACATTTCTTAAGTTCTTTCCCGAATTCAACCGAAATTCTGTTCTCACGAGAGATAGTTTGCGAGTGCTATATCCAGACGTCTAAAGGTGTCAAACATACAAGAAATTGCTCACCAAAGCCCAAATAATGTATGGTTGTATTTGGGCCATTTCTATTTCCGCACTGGGGCACTGTTGCTCCTTGCTCCGCCATTGCATGTATTACTTGTTCTGTTATAACCAAGACCCTTGTAGTTTATACTGGAGATAACGGAACACTGTGCCAAACATTTTCTACGTCTAAAATACTTTTTTTATATCTGCTAGATTGAATATTATAAGGTAGTCCAAATGTTTGTAGTTGGTAACCAATCTGACCAGCCACTATTCTGCTAGTTACGTTTCATGCATTTACAGCTGACAATGCGATATTATTTATCAGACAACTCAACTAAGTTTTGAGTGTGTTTTTGCAGCCATAAAGTTTACTTGTGACCGATGTGACGTCATCACATTCAAACGATAGCATGAAGAAACCGATGAAGACAAGAACATTTTGCTGAAAGACAAAAACAAACTAAACTTACCGATTCCTTCTAAAGAGTGACAAACATTTAAGGTATATAGAGATGCACTACCATCTTTCTCGTTATCTCCAGTGTCTTGACTTCCTCCTCGCCAGTGGGATTGTGTCAGCTATAACACGTGTTGTACGAATACATATCTCTGTATAATATACATGCAGAATATGTCAGATTTTTCTCTTTTTTGAGTTAATATTTTTGGATCCGTCATAAATCGTGTTCCTGTCGAAGCTGACATCGTTATTCTTGGGTTTTATGGGCGCTTTCTTCACAGCTTGTATAGAGATGTCGTGTTTGATGTATGAATAGGACTCTTTCATGTTTCACCGTGATTGAAATACCAACCGTAAACTATACAATCGTGAGAACAGTTGGAATTTGTTTGGCGTATACAATAAATAGTATTTCTATAGTATAAATATATTCTATTCAATTTGGCAAGATACAAAGTATGCTAAGAATGGAAGGTTTAGAATACGTCAAGGTGGCATATACTCAATACAGAGTTGATATCAGTCCGCCGCAGTGTTCTGAGGAAAACTCACGAAAGCAACATCAGAGAAAAAAATGTATATGTTATCGAACATGATCTATATGTGTGTGTGTGTTTGTGGCTTGGGTGTAAGATTACACAAACGAAAGAACACGTGGTGCTAAAATTTGGTAAATTGAGGCAAATTTAGACCACTTTATAGGTCTTCCACTGAGAGCAGCGTATGAAAATTGTTTACTGTTTGGGCTTGTTAACAAGTGACGAAAATTTCATGGTCATGATACGGAAAAATTGAAGGTGCCATGAATGGCCCAATGTGTCAGCAATATCCAGCAATGGGTGGGGGTGGGGTTGTTAGAAACAACTTAGACATTACATCTGACAATTTAGTGTGTGAAAGTCACCGGGGATATTATACGGAGTATGCTATGAGTGGCTCATTAGAACATTTGATTACTTTAAAACAGCAACATATTTCCTCTTTCCAACAAACCGTCTAAAGTTACTTGAGCAATGTTCTACATCAGGTTTACGTAGATGTTCCTTTGTCCCAAACAGTTTAGTGGATGAAATAACCCAGCATATTTAGCTATTTAGCCGAGTCTCTTATTCGAGACCGACTAGTTTTTAAACTAGAATTCTATCACATAGCGATGACTGGGTTCTAGCGCCCCCTCCCCCCTCCCCGAGGCTGAAGTGTAGATGCTTCTTGTTCTCTCGTATTACGCTTAAGGTACTCAAATAGACGAAATTGAAAGAGAGAGGGAGAAAGGGTGCGGGAAAGGGGGAGGGGTCCGCGAGCAAAGCCTCCCGTATAGCTGTAGCATGTTGTTTGTCGAACTATTAATTAATCAAAGCTGGGTTTTGCAGAAGTAACAGAGCCAAAAAACGATCTCTTTCTCTTGATGTGTCACATCCCACAGCCACCCCCACCCCCGTATGTACGTCCCAGGGAGCAACACTCTAAATAACACAGGCAAGACCAAGTCTCAGAATTAAGAGAATCTGGAAATTCCATTCGTTTACCTTCCGTAATGATCCATGTCGGTAATGGTCTCTACTCATGCAAGGAGATATAGAATTAGAACCGGGATACCGCCCTCTATTTAGTAACGACACTAATACTGTAGCATATCCTTAAAGATTCCCAAAGTGCATCATCATAGCACAATTTACAAGAGTTCCCCCTCCTCTCACCCCCCCCCCACCCCCGCCCTCAAAGAACTTTGGGCAGAGTGACGGGTGCGTGCATGTAAGGGGAGAGGCGGCTTGCCGTTTACCAAAAGTGTACTTTAGACCATCGATGTATTGTTAGGTTTTTCATGACGCTAAAGCAGCCAAATGCGTGTGTAAGAAGTCGAGTGGCTTATAGTTTACATCTCTCAACGGGCTGCCACCACAAGTTACAGTTTTAGCTCATTTGGAAAAAAAAACGTGGATTTCCCTTGGACGAAGAACCCGCCTTACTTTGGCCGGCCAGAGATCGAACCCACGACCTCCCCTACCCCACATTGTTTTTAATGCCACTACCTTCACCCAATAGACCGTATACATAGCACTGGTGTTAAATAACGGGAAGCAATTGAAGACATGGTACGTGCGTCTTAAACCCGCATAAAAAATCCCTTCCTTGCAATATACTGGAGACATAAATTGAAATAAATTAGTCAAACATGAAATTTATTGCAAAGAAAGCGACAGCGTGTCAAAAACATATACGGAACAACAACTTCAATAAATAGTTTCAAATATTTAATGTGAATTTCTGCAACTGAATTATCTTTTTTTAAAGAATGTCGAACGAAAAAAAAAATGGTTTTCTTTAATTATTCAAAATCATTCTTTCTAACGTGAAATTATACTTTAAAATATTCAAGAGAGTGAAATTCCAAACATGTTTGAAACATTTATACTCTTCCATTTTTTCAAAATCTTACAACCGATAATTGATATGATCGATCCGTAACGCACATATTTGTAGAGCTTCTGTTTTGTTTTTGAGCGCGGGGGGGTGGGTTCTTTCTCAACAGTGCACATTTCAAGATTATTCTGTACGTGGAGATTAATACCGGATAGTCCAGGTGTATCATTGACCGATTAGAAGAGAAATATATTCTACAGCAGCCGGGAGAATTTTGCATTCAATTCCTACGTATTGTTTTCAAAAATACTGATAGTTCAAATTCACTCCATGTTGTACACCAAGTGAACTTGTGGCAAACAGGTGTGTGACGTCATAGTTCAACAATGACAATAAAATGATTTTAATTGCTTTAATATTATTCTTTTTCTTTGACTGTGTTGTTTTGAGCTTGGAGTGGAAACAGAATTTCAGTTTTACCTTCAGAATGTGAAGTTGACAATAGACCAATGGTTGTAGTATATTCATATTGGGGTCATTCCGTGTCAAATCACGGATGGCTGTTGCTGCACCCTCTCCAAAAATTCCAATTTTTTTTGTATGATTGGAACACCATAATATAAGCATATTCTGAAAATTTCAGTTGCATTGCTTCACAATTGGCCGATTTATCACACTTTTGAAATTCCGCAATTTGTCGCCACCGTGGCATTTTGGCATTTTCTTGACTTTTGAGGTCTCATTTCTCAGCAATTAAACATCCTACTACCTTTCTATTATACAGATGCACATAGAGTCTATCCCATAGAACAGGAATATAACAAATAAGGCTTCAACAATATTGTCTTGTGGAGTTAGGTCAACTTAAAAGTGTCAAAATATTCGATTTTTGTACTTTTCACTAAAAAATGTGCTACTTTTAGTTTTAGTGATAAATTGCTCTTAAACCATTACTACAGGGTACTTGATAAATCGGCCAATTGTGAAGCAATGCAACTGACATTTTCAGAATATGCTTATTGCATGGTGTTCCAGTCATACAATAAATTTTGGGATTTTTCAAAGATGTCGAATTACAACATACCCCAAAATCTGGTGATTTGATATGGAATGACCCATTGGTTAATACATGATAACATTAAAGTAGAAAAAGTGAACGCAAACTCTGAAGAAACCATAAAGCCATTTTTGTCAATAAGCATCTTCACGTAAACTATAGTGGTACAAAACGTAACAATTTCAATTTGTTGTTTACCGAAAAACAGAATAAGAGAATGTAATTAATTAAATTATACTAGTGAGAGCTATAAACTTATGTTTCTCTTTTATCAGTCATAAAACACGTTAAACCCTGGTTATACCCTTTGTAACCAGGAAAATATCCACTATAGAATGCTTGATCAATGCTCATCGAATGATTTATATCAAACGGGTATTCCTGATCAGAGAGAACACACATTAAATCAGACAACTTTATCTTTTTACTGATTGCATTTGCAGTAATTGGTTTTATCAATTAACTTTTCTCACAACGTCTATTTGGTCATGTTGTGGATTCAGATTAATCCGTCCCCGGATGTTGCTTTTTCAGCCCTTCCCGAGGATACTTTTTTTCACCCCTTCTATAGAGATCCCACCTGGACACCTTTCTGTTATTATCTCTAGAACACCGCTTGCAAATACATATGACTCAGAGGTCATCATGTATTGCCCCACAGGTAGGCAAGAAAGTATAAGAGAGAGCGAAAAGATTTCACTGAACTCAAAATTCACCAGTGTTTAGTTTTCTGCAATAATCAACAGATGTTTTGCTCACCTAACAAAATTTAGCAAATCCTCGATATCATGGGGATTTTTTATTAGTCCGAACGATCACTATTAGAAACCAGGCTTTTAGCAAGTTTATCATGCTACAATTTGGCGCCATTTGTGGTTTTCTTTCAACATCGTGAACGTTACCAGAATCTGTGGCACACACGTTGTATTAACGTGACAGCGGTATGCCGAAAGTCTTTACTACAGAGAGAGTACACAATGCAATTCCACCAAGCAGTGGAACTTACCAGGTTCCCAATTATTGTAAACAGAGCATGTGGTATTTCCGTCACTTCATATGCAAGTAGTAAGTACATGACAGAGAATGGTATCCAAGCGACGAGAAATCCGAATGTCAGTAATAAAGCTGACTTAAGACCTCTCCACTCACTAAGCCTTCGAACAGGGTATCCCTGTGAAGAAGCGACAGTAGCTTGTCGTAATCTGTTTCCTGTGGTGGTGTGGGAAGTCGTCGAAGCCCACGCTATCGCTATTCGCTTCGCCTGCTTTCTTGAAATAACAGCGATATGAGCGTACATGGAACAAACCAAAATGGCGGGCAGGAAGACGCTCACGGTGAATATGACAGTAGTCCATACTTTCAAACGAGGGTTCCCGAATGAAATGATGCAAAGTCCAAAACGGGGTTCATAAGTCGAAAATTCCAAAAGGCTCTCGTCTGTTGAACAAAATCCCAATAAAACGGCTAAAAGGATCATGAGCATTCCCACAACTGCAGATGCCTTTTCTTTAGTTACATACATAGCAGAGTGCAAAGGCCGGGTGATCGATATATATTTATAAATTGCAACACAGAGTACGATTGCTACGTCGCCTAATGCACTCCATGGCAATATGTATCCTACCAGCCTACACCATAGCCTACCATGAGCTTCCAGGCTATCGTAAGGGCCTAAGCTGATTGAATAAAGAAGGTACGGAAAGATAAACAGACCTGTTAATAAATCTGTGACAGCTAAAGAAATTAAGAGAAATTTATAGGTATCCGAAACGTTTGGTAGGCGAGGGATAACTAAGAGGTTGGCAATGTTCCCAGTGATAGCCATTAGAGATATCGCTATGCCAACACCGCAGACAGTGTAGTGTGTGTAAGGCTGATGCGTTGTGTTATTTTCCATTTTTCGAATTAGTTCCAAATCAAAGTTAACGTGACGTCTGCTGTTTCGATGAAGCTATCCTGAGGCAAGCATGCACGAACAAGTATAGCTATAGCCAGTATAATTAATTACATCGGGTTTTAGAAGTGTGGTCGACAGTAAAGATAAACCTTCCATTGGTCATTTAGCTGTAAACATTAATGGTTCGTTATATCCGGAACAACAGCTCCGTCGCCTAACCTCTTCTCCATTCCAGTGTGACATAAAAGTCTCAATGTGTTTCAGCTATATAAGAACAATCCGAAAGAATCAATTCGTTATATAGTGAAAGTATACGGTTTCAACCTGCCACGACCTGCTCGCACAGCCCATCCACGACTTCACATCACCTGACATGAGTTCACCGTAGACTTATAACATCTAGATTTCGAATTCCTCAATGGCTCTCTTTGCACGTTCTTTATATCTCTTGTTTCCAAATGTGACCATATGAAGTATAGTTTACGATGATTGGAAAAAGGTGAAAATGGAAAAGTTTATAGATAAAGGAACTGATATGATAAGTATATAATAACGCACAGTCACTAACGCTTGCACATATTCCCATCGGTAAAGCACGAACTGCAATGATATTGTCAACATATTCCAATGTTTTGGATTGTGCTCATGGTGATTCCATCACAGATTATATAAGCTGACGGCTGAGGTAATTTAACCTCCTACAGTCAAACAAAATAAACCAACTTTCAAGTTACGTAAACATATATATATATATATATATATATATATATATATATATATATATATATATATATATATATATATATATATATATATATTTATATATATATATATATATATATATATATATATATATATATATATATATATATATATATATATATATATATAAATATATAAACAAAGAAACCTTCACGTTAGTAGGCCCATATGGGCTACCTGTCTCACTTTAGACAACTAATTATGCTGTCCTTTAGAAATCTGCGATAAAAATGAGATTGTTGAGCGTTAAATCATCCAAGAAATTTCTTCTTCCTTATCAAGCATACATTTCCCGTCTTTTCATTTTTCCTTTTTTAATTACAGTGCATCCGATATCGACATCGACGAATGATTTATGAATGTTTCCAAACAGTAAAAGTGTCATCACGTGACTCGTGTGACGTAAATTACGATTAGACATGACGCGCTGCCAGAGAGAGATGAATTTATTTACATTTTTTTGTTTTTTTAAACTTTATATCGAAAGTAATTACCACAAGTTTCCACTTGGACGTTTTCACGGATCTTGACATGTATAAACACATAGCCATGATTGCTATACTATAACTAACATGAACAATCTTAACACTTATCGTAACCCGTTGACGAGATTTTATGTTTCAGCAAATATTAGTTAAGAATGACTTCAATTAATAATGTCAATAATCTCTTTTAATGGGTTAAACTTTGTTTATATATCTGTCTCTTCCTGTGCAGAACGTTTGGCGAAAGTGTGTGTGTGTTCTTATAATTTTATGTAGGCCTATGGGCATACATGGAATGCACGCGTGAACTTGAAGCTCTTTAGATGTAGCAATTAGCCAATCTGGTGGCGCATCAGGCAGTATAGGTATACTGACAGATTTAACCAAATGAGCATCAATTAACATTGAACTCATCACAATTTGTCTTCGTAACTTCCCACAGCCTATATACACTCTATAATGTAAGTCTCGAAAAGGCTGACTTTATACCGTTATCTCATATGTAATGTTCAGATGTGGATTTAAAAGTGCCATTTGTAACACTTCTGTTGTAGATTTGAGCATTCCTGCAGACGGTTTCGAGCTTCCGTGGCCTTTAGTTACGGGATGTTGTCGCAATTTGCCCACCCCAACCTTACATCATCCCTTCTCCTATCGAAAGACCTGCATGGTTCTACCTCTGTTCTCCACCCTAGATAATATATTCAGTGACTTAATCATAGTATATAGTTATCAACATCACAAGCATTCTCCAAATTTTCATTAATGGTGTGCGTACATTTCGCAAAGGTGTTTTGACCGAGTACCCCCTAAGGTATGGAAGCTCTGAGTGGACAGGCGACTTTGAATTTGTTAAATATTCACTTTTTCTTCTTTCTTTTTTCTCATATCCTTTTAGAATCTACTAAATTTCTTAAATACCCACACAACCGTCATATTAAACATCAAATTGAATTTACTTTTCTTAACATACCCATATGGACAATTCCCTTAATAAAGATATGTTGGTCATGTTAAGACGTCTAAGAAGATTATTTTAGAGGTTAAAACTGTGGTTGCCCCTTCAGGGCTTCCATACTAACCATATTATAGTGAGTGTTGTTACGTGGAACTCAAAGGTCAGTCGAATTTTCAGTCACACATTCAACTTGATGTTCAATTTAAAAACACATTACTGTTCGTGACAGGAAAAACATCCACTAAGTCACTGATTAAAAACTGACTGATTAGTCACATCTGTTATTATATTTACTTTCTTGGGTCCGTAGTTTGCCTTCAAAATTCCTTTGGAGTTGAGCATAGTTATCCACTTAGTTTTTGAGGTTGTCATGCAGGGAATGTTCGAATCTTATGAAGTTGTTGATCTTTTGTATGTGAGACTATAATGTCAGATAACGTACAGAACCGATGAGTGTAATATAGATAAGCGATGTCAACCTCCTAAAATAACTACCTTTAATCCATACTATAGTCAATGTGCACATCCGACGGACATGTAAAGGTACTGAGAAATGAAGATCTTAAGGTATCTCAATATTGCAAAATCTCAACGTAAAGATACTGAAATATTATCATCTCGTATCTCAATATTTTAATATCTTAATGCACACATATTAAGATACTAAGATATTTCACTTAAAATAAATTAATATCTCGTTGGCACCTTAAAAGCTCCGTCGGTATGTAAAAGCTAGCAGACAATCTTTTTAACCGTCTTCCCGCCAAAACAAATCCATCTGGAACGTCTCGTGTGTTATGACGACGAAGAGGTTACCAAAATGTATGTAAACACAATACCCTATACGGAAGGTGCCTCCGCATGGCTATAATAGTAGTTTTTCAACGTAGGCTAAATACATACACATATGTCCCTTAAATCTTCTCAACTTATGAAATAACTAAAAAAAAACATGTCTCTGCTAAAAAATATGAATATTATCGACTTTGTTAACTGCGCAATGCTAAATCATAGATTTAACGATGTAGTTTGCCTTGATATACGTCTACCATTTAACCTAGCCTATCTGATCCAATCTGTTTATGTTACATCAGTAATAACATAGGGGTTCTCTCTGCCCGGTCAAGATATACATTGTAAATTCACTCTGCTTGTTTACGGGATTACGCCCAGGGATTCAACAACCGGTTTATGGACGGTATAAATTTACTGGATGTGAAAAACTGAGATTTAAGCAACAGTACGTCCATACGTGAGACATATATAATAGTATCAACGCTAATATGAATGACGTCACAGCTAATATCACTGTTATATTAGATTAATAGAGAAAATACAGGGCTTTTTTCTTTCGTTTTTTTTATAGGAAAGAGTCCCTAACGAACTACAAAACCTATATACTCAATTTCTCAACAGATAGTAGTTTGTCCACCTCTCTCTTAATACCATTCAATTCTTTGTTTTTCCTTGTTTAGTTGCTGACTTATATAGCGTTGTTTTTGTTTTCTTTTTTTTTTAAGGAAACTGCTCTTGCACTATCCTGTCTTGCTATAAATCATAAACCACCAATCGCAACTGTTTTTTATGTGAAATGTAAATAAATACTGATCGAATAAAAAGACAGAGTAACAAACAGACAGGTAGTCAGACAGACGAGATACAGACGGACATTTATACCGACGAACAATTCTAAATACAATCATACTGACATATCTGAGACAGCCAAAAACAACCTCAAATATGAAAACGTTATGTTTTATATTTTGATCTGTCGACGAAAGATTTTTTTTTCATGTTAAACATGGAAAGCACCTTCTTAAGTTATATTACCAATTCCTTCAATTTTTGTCAAATCGAGTTTTGGCAGTTGTTTACTATGCATGGCTGAATCTCCTTAGTTAAAATCGAAGCCAGGTTTGGGGTTCATGGAGGGCAGGGGAAGGTTCATGTCGAGAGGTGAGGCGAGAAAGGGGGGGGGGAGCTGAGGTCGGAAGGGGAGTGGAGAGAAGGGGAAGTGTTCATCTCCGTGTGCTAACGAAAGTATATGAAATGAGATAAAAATCTTTCCTATTCATGGACGGCACTCCTTTAAGACACTAATGCAGCAGGTGTTTTCCCTATTACAGAAACTGCAAAGTTGGCTTTATTTTAAACTTACTAGGTGTGGTATAATAAGCCTTCAAACGGCTCAAAAACTGATTTAAAAGCTTGAATTGTTTGAGTCCACTCTTTATGCTAAAAGTTGTTACATATTCACACATGAATGTAAGGAGGGTGCACTGGTGCCAATGAACTCCAGACAAAGAGAATCTAGGGTGACGTTAAAACATCTGGATGCTGGGGACGGACGGGGGGGGGCTATACTTAAAGGCTGCCTCTATACAGATATAGTTCTTATAGTGTTTTATTAGTGTTGTTGTGTACTTTGGGCTTTGTTTACATCAAACATAAAAGTTTTCTATACAATTTTTGTTTAAGTGTCTCCGCCTCTCTCCACTTGACGACGAAGTAATTTACATAAAACGGTTCAGTGAGTAATTCTAAATGTTTACCCAACCGACAGCTGCAGAAAGGTAGGAAAAAACACTTTATTACAAGCTAACTTGTTCATTTTTCGACAGCGTTTTAAAGTGAATTAATTAAAGAAAGAGTAATTACGCGAATCGAAATTAAAACTCCGTTAAACATTAACAGAATCCAAAAAGGGAGTTTGTATACGATGCTTTTTAATGGCAACGACAATTTGTTTTCTAGCCAATGAAGTGACCAGGATAATCAATTCTGAACGGTACCACGGCTCTTTATCATTCAAGTAGTGACCGTATTAACACCACTGACAGATTAAAGCGATATGAGAGACGTTTATAATATAATGGTATAACGAGTAATACTTACACACACACACACACACACATATATATATATATATATATATATATATATATATATATATATATATATATATATATATATAGGCCACTTCCCATTGACAGTTGGGGCAAATGGTTCAGTCGAGGGACTCACTTTGTTTACATTACAAGAACAAGTTCACTGTTACGGGGTGTACACCCCTCTTTTCAACTCACAAAAAAAATCAAGTTTGGCTAAATTATAGACCTAATTTTTTTTTATCTAAAAGTGCATCAGAATGCACCTTTAACATGATTCCCCCATCCAACACCCCCCACCCCCACACACCCTCTTCTTGTTGTTGAAAATCCTGGATACGCCCGTTGTCCTGAACGTTCCTTTAATCCCTTAATAGTTTAAGCAAACGCAAACTGCTTCAATTTGATCTTCGTTATTTTCTTCTTATCGGTACACCAAAGGAAAACCACTTATGCTAGTTGTTTTGGGGGGTCATTTCAAGTTAATAATTAGTAGGAATAGTTTACGACATGTCATGGATGGATCTATATTTAGATAGAGATGCAATTACATCATTACTCATTTAAACGTAGGAACTCGGTTGAGTTTATTATTATTTTTTTTAGTTGTCTTCTAGTTTTTTCAGTTTTCATTTGAATAGAATACGTAACAACGTCCGCAGGTATCCACTTAAATCCAGATTGTCGACTATGCTTATCGGAATTTTATATATCGACGGTCAACCCCTCCCCCCCCCTGCTTCCGCCCAACGTATACCCACCCAACCCGCCACCCACACACAACGAAATCGAAACAATATGGAAGTTATATTGAACGACAATCGATTAAATGGTCGATAATTTCTCATTAGGATATTTTCTCTGAAGTTCAGTTTCTCTTCTGTTTTATTCTTTGTTTATAATCAGGGAGTTTCTCATGTGTTCAACAAATTTATGGATTGCTTGGAATGCTAAATCGCGTACGAAGTACCACTACGATCTTACATTACAGCGTGTACAAACATGCTTCTTACATATATATCGTTGGTATCGACTATAACTATTCGCATTTTGAATTGAGTCACTCAGAGATTCGACAGATGATTCCGTGACATTCTTATGTATCTACTTCATAACAGAGGAGGAACTATGGACTGTTTTCCAATGTAATTAGTTTTTAAGTATCTGTGTACAGTAGCGTGATAACTTAAAATGTCAACTTTTGAGTTACATGCGCACACACCCGCAAACAGTTCGGACGTAAACTAAATTTGTTCACTATAACTCAAGAGGACCGAAGCAATTACGGCGCTGCGATAAATCGCATCAGATTGTTAACTTTAATGTTACCGGCCATTTCCATGTGCAATATCTCATGATATGTTTAAGGAGCAATGCCGTTAATGTCAGAGGAATGCTTAGATATATAAATATTCTTAAGTCTGCATGGATACTTCCCGTACATTAAAGTACAGGAAAACACTGCCAGAATAATCGTACCGTGTCCTCGTGAATATATCTCAGTGGCTGCGAGGAGCTATATAGACGCATAAAAACGAAGACGGTTATTTCGCAAAGTGCCTATATAAGCTTAAAAAAAAAACGAGTTGCAGTTTTCAACTCAATTTACCGTGGAATAGCATAACTGGATGATTGATATATTAATTTAAAAAAACTTTTTTGTGTTTTTACTTGTCAAATATGTTTATTATGCACAATTACGGAAGACATAATCTGGCTTTTCCAAGTTTATTTTGAGAAGTTTATATCAAACCGCGCAACATGATTTTATTTACACGTCCTATGCTTTCAGACAAGATGAAGCGAGGCTGCTCATTAAACTAACAGATGGGCCAGATCTGCGACATTTCCTCGAAGTTGTGTATTTATATAACCACTGTATATAGGTTATTTCATGGATGCGGATGGTTACGAAGTATTAAGAAACTCTTTAAAGGATAATATCTGCATGTAATCACTTCTAACAAATTTATATCCGATATCAATCAACTTAATTTCGGAAATTTAACAAAAACATTTTGACGTCCACCACTGACCAAGAACCACAATTTCAGCCATCCTAAAACCTGGAAAACTGTTCGTTGTTTCTGTATGCATTATTTGATGATGGAAACAAAACAAAACTATCGCTTTGACCAATCGGAATTGATCAGTGGTCGTGTTGGCAATTCATTGAGCACGTGTCTCCACCATATGGGCTCATTTCTGTAGGACATGTTTGGAATCCTTCAAATGCGATATGTTGTGTATTTGGAAACAAACAAAACTGTCTATGATCTAATTTATTAGTATAGGCTTACACTGCACAATATAATTTATTGTGCCAATAAAAAAATGATCAAATTTCAGTTTCTGCTGGTGAGGTTTATCCATATACCATCCATTCGAACATCGGGACAAGAAATATGTTAATTTGATAGGCTACACCGAATCATATACCGTCCATATTCCGATATCAACAGCGAACGTTTTTTAATTTGCTTTTTAATTCATTAATTCTTAAGACGCGTGGAACTAGAACAAAGGATATTGTAATGAACAATACAATTAGTCCCACCGATACTACTGGGCCTCCCAATGAATCATCGTTATATCATACCGCGTTGTGCAGCTTAGGCTTGGCGGTGGGTGCAATGGCTGTGTGTGGCAATATTTTAAATGTTCTTGTCCTATCACGCTTAGCCAATGTAACAGATACGTATAGGCTTCTCCTCATAGCCCTAGCCGTCACTGACTTCTGCGCAGGCTTAACTTCATTTTCCTATCTTATTTACTCCATTCAAACGGATCCTGACAACCTCCATGCACATGACGGTTTCTGGTGTCGGTTTACCGGTTATGTGATTACCGTAATGAGCTTAAATGACGTAGCTGTCGTAATGTGTGTTGCCATCTATAAATACATAACTATAACGAAACCGCTCCGTTACAGTCTTTACCTGACCACGAGAAGAGCAGCCGTGGTAGTGCTTTCTTTATTCATATGGTTAGTGGTTAAAATAGGATTCTACAGTACCGGAGAACACATTCTTGATCGTTCCTCTTACCAAAAATATTTCGGTGTCTGTCTTGTGAATTTTGGAGAACCGACGTTACTTAATTGGACAGTAATAGTCTTTTCTTTGGATATTTATTTACCGATTGTTGTCGTCTGTTTTCTCTATGGTCACATCGCGATTATCGCGAGGCGACAAGCCAAACGTATCGCGATATCATCCACAGTGTCGTGTGATTCTCGAGGAATTGAACTCAGTAACCGGAACAACAATACGGTTACCAATAGAAATACCGTTAATGGCTGGAAGGGACTACGATCTGCGTTATTGCTGACATTCGGTTTTATCATTGCTTGGATACCGTTTACAATCGTGTTTCTGTTACTAGCCAGTGAAAAAGCAAAATTCAATCAGGTTTCCATCACGATAAGTGGCAATTTAGTAATGAGTACAACATGGTGGAATTACATTATATATTCACTAAGCAGTGCAGAATTTCGTAACACTGCGTTCGCTTTATTAGAAAATACGTGGCAGAAGGTGAAATTTTGGCGAAAAATTTAATTTCGTAAAACGAAACAAAATTTATTTGCTCTTTCTTTGCCTCTGTACAAATAGTTTCCAAGATGCACAAAGATAAATTTATATTTTTTTTTCTCGTTAAAGTGCTGAGATTTAAAAGAAAAAATATATTTAGTAGCTTATACACTGACAAATTGATCATTGATAATTTGGAGACAGTTCGCGGGTTGCAATATTTATCATCATTATGAATAACGATCGCCATTATTGTGCTATATATGCATATGCATTTGTTCGTGGAGTTTTCAACAAATTAAATCGATGCTCGTACATTTTAGCGTTGTTATAATTTTCTTCTATTACAATAGGAAAAAATAGTTACATTGTATGTCGCTCTTATTAAAAATCTATAACGATGTATCAAATAAGTATTGTTACGCTATGTACAAAGAACAAGAAACGTACGGGAGTCCGTTACGTCACAAGTAGCCTACATCTCAATGTACGAATGGCCACAGTTGGTGACACTATGGGTGTAAACCACTGAACTGCGAGAACATGGAAGGATGATAAACATTCACAGTTCGAACAGTTCAATGCGACCGAAATCCACACTACGCGGCCATTTTGCTTAGCTCAAGAAATCCCGGCGTGCCGTCGTTACATGACATGCCGATCTGTATGAAAACACGCATCAATCAAATTGAGGATTGTTAAAAGTAAAGAAAAATCCCCACACTCGTTTGTGTGAAACTTTTGGGGCAATTTGGTTGTTGCTATGTCCGGCGGAGGGGTGGAAGTGAGGAGATGGGGATGGGTTGAACTAATTCCCTTGTGGGGTCCAGGATACTGTCCAGCTGGGAGGGTCCTGAGGGGGAAACCCCGGAGGCTCCACAAAAATGGTCATGATGAAAACATGGAATGCATTAGCATATCAGACATTTCGATCAGGCTGGGTGCTGGGGAGAGAGAGTCGGAACAACACTTCTGGAGGAGGGAAATATACCATTTTTGCCACATCCCATTTGGTGTTGCAAAATTTTAGCGACCATGTGCCGCCCACCTCCCTCCTTGTGACGCCAAGTGCATTATATCATGGATATGCATGTAAAATCTAGCGCCGGCGCGTGGCGGGGTCCACAGATCCGCTGAAGACCCTCTGGTGGCCGGGAACCAGGGAGTAGGCCTAACTCGGGGCCAGAACGCTCTGCAAATTGGGGTAGTTTAGAGGCATGGACTGAAATTGAACGCCCGATAAATGGTCAGCGGCATAAGGTCCAGGGGCCAGATGTAGGGCTCCTGGTGGAGTCTAGGCAGTGGTGCTCAGATGGTCTTCCCACGGGTGAAGACCCCGAAAGTTCTACAAAAATGAATATTTTAGCGGCATGAATTGCACTGAAATTGAGAGTTAGCCCGAGTTCCAGTGGCATCAAGGGGGCCCGAGTTAGAGCCTTTGTGTTATGTAACACGTGCTCCCCTGTCCTTGGTAGGTATTGTAGAGCTTAAGTATAGTGGAGACAACCCTGGGTTCGGGGGACCAGCATACGTAGGTATAGGTAAATCGCGAAGGTACACATCTTCAGGAAACGTCATTGCTCACATATACACCGACAACAAGAAGAGAAATAACGGGAATTTCAGTAATGTTTTACGTCATCATATTAAATGTAAAAACAAAACACCTAAACGTTACGGCTTGAAAATAATCTCATAACATAATGACTTAAGGTAAATCGAGAGGGTTAAACATGAAAAAAATGTCAGCTTATATCAGTAGCGACGCATTACATGTTGACTATAGATTTGATCACAAGGTCTCACATGAGAGTGAAGACTTTTTTTCTATAGGTACATAGGCTTGTCCGTCATCGGATTGTAACTTATGATTGGGTAAAAGCACACATTATGTATTCGTACTTGACAATCATTACGAGTTCCTGCTAAATCTGATATATAACTGTGACAGCTAGGTTTTCAAATACTTATATATGCGGCCAATGATGCAACAGTTTGATACCACGACAAAATACCTTGGATGATAAAGGCTATATACCTAACTACACATTAAAACAAAATATGCTGGGCATGTTTTTTTAGCTAACACTGGGCATATTTGTATCATACTAATTATTTGGTAATTTGTTTGCCCAACTTTGGTTGTGTATCTGCCCACCTGCTACGAAACTGTGACGAAATGTCATTGACAATAAAGACAATGTACTTACTACACTTTAGAAGCGTTTGGCACTTTTTGCACCTAACACTAGGGATATTTATCCGACCAAAATGGGTAACTGTTTGCCAATTTTGGTTGATTATACGCCAACATGCTGGGTCGACTATGTAATTTGGTTGAATATATGTCAACATGTTGGGGCGACTATGTAATTTTGGTTGAATATATGTCAACATGCTGGATTGACTATGTAGTTTTGGTTGAATATATGCCAACATGCTGGGTCGACTATGTAGTTTTGGTTGAATATATGCCAACATGCTGGGTCGACTATGTAGTTTTGGTTGAATATATGTCAACATGCTGGGTCGACTATGTAGTTTTGGTTGAATATATGTCAACATGCTGGATTGACTATGTTGTTTTGGTTGAATATATGCCAACATGCTGGGTCGACTATGTAGTTTTGGTTGAATATATGTCAACATGCTGGATTGACTATGTAGTTTTGGTTGAATATATGCCAACATGCTGGGTCGACTATGTAGTTTTGGTTGAATATATGTCAACATGCTGGGTCGACTATGTAGTTTTGGTTGAATATATGCCAACATGCTGGGTCGACTATGTAGTTTTGGTTGAATATATGTCAACATGCTGGGTCGACTATGTAGTTTTGGTTGAATATATGTCAACATGCTGGGTCGACTATGTAGTTTTGGTTGAATATATGCCAACATGCTGGGTCGACTATGTAGTATTGGTTGAATATATGCTAACATGCTGGGTCGACTATGTAGTTTTGGTTGAATATATGTCAACATGCTGGGTCGACTATGTAGTTTTGGTTGAATATATGTCAACATGCTGGGTCGACTATGTAGTTTTGGTTGAATATATGTCAACATGCTGGGTCGACTATGTAGTTTTGGTTGAGAATATATGCCAACATGCTGGGTCGACTATGTAGTTTTGGTTGAATATATGTCAACATGCTGGGTCGACTATGTAGTTTTGGTTGAGAATATATGCCAACATGCTGGATTGACTATGTAGTTTTGGTTGAATATATGCCAACATGCTGGGTCGACTATGTAATTTTGGTTGAATATATGTCAACATGCTGGGTCGACTATGTAGTTTTGGTTGAATATATGTCAACATGCTGGGTCGAATATGTAGTTTTGGTTGAATATATGTCAACATGCTGGGTCGAATATGTAGTTTTGGTTGAATATATGTCAACATGCTGGATTGACTATGTAGTTTTGGTTGAATATATGCTAACATGCTGGGTCGACTTTGTAGTTTTGGTTGAATATATGTCAACATGCTGGGTCGACTATGTAGTTTTGGTTGAATATATGCCAACATGCTGGGTCGACTATGTAGTTTTGGTTGAATATATGTCAACATGCTGGGTCGACTATGTAGTTTTGGTTGAATATATGTCAACATGCTGGGTCGACTATGTAGTTTTGGTTGAATATATGTCTACATGCTGGATTGACTATTTAGTTTTGGTTGAATATATGCCAACATGCTGGGTCGACTATGTAATTTTGGTTGAATATATGCTAACATGCTGGGTCGACTATGTAGTTTTGGTTGAATATATGTCAACATGTTGGGCGACTATGTAGTTTGGTTGATTATATGCCAACATGTTGGGGCGACTATGTAATTTTCGTTGAATATATGCTAACATGCTTGGGTTGACTATGTAATTTTTGCACTAGTTATTGGGCTAATTTAACCAATATAACCAACAGTTAATCAGATACATATTTTGTACCAGGTGATAGGTAAACCATATTTTTTTAGAATGCACCAACAAAGACACTGAGTTTACGTAAAATCTAGAAGTAGTTTTCTCTTAGAATAACTATCATATTAAAATAACATTAAAGTAACTCAAATAGATCTATATACGGCTTCTTATAGTTGCAGGGAAAGTAGATTAAGAAATGTTTACAAACTTATAACAGTGTTACTCAAACGTTAGTAAGGTTACTTTGTACTTGTTGGCCGAAGAAAATTTTGTTTTGATTTTCATCCCACGTAATTCTGTTCACTTACCTGTGAAATGTCTTCCCGGATCGTGGACCCGATTTCAAAATAACAAAACCTAATCCCCTCCCCTTTTGATGGAAAACCAACTAACTTTTTAACAAATATATCTCATGTACAGCTTGTACTAAATGCGAAGATCTAGAGTGCTTAGGTTACGTTCCTCTTTTACTCGTCCGAAATCAGTTGCCATCGAATCATTCTGCTAAATCTGATGCGGACAGTAATTAACCCCTCCTATGACCACCATTACATTACTGACTGGTATGTTATGCGTACACCTGTAGTAGCACTCATAGTGTCGAGCTCTTGACCATCAATAACCTTACACTTTGCCTAACACCACCGCCTTCCCTTCCCCTCACACCCTCCCCTCACACCCTCCCCTCACACCACCCCCACATTTCCCACAAGACAAGAGCTGAATGATTATAAAAATCAGTGGCGTAGGAAGGTACTTTTGAGTGGGGGGCTGAAGACTGATGGCTGGCCTGAGGAGGGGTCTTTGGATTTATTTTGCATTTCCAGGTGGCCTCAGATGCAATTTGGTGCAATATAGCACACTTCATCATCCACTCCATTTTGTAAATAATTTTGCATTTTCACCTGGCCTTAGATGCAATTTGGTGCTCCTAATGAGATTTTTTTCTCATTTGGAAATGAAAAAAGGGTTTTCTGACTTGCGAAGCGGGGGGGGGGGGGGGCGGAATGATACTTCCGCCCTACCATATTTTTCACTGGGGGGCTGGCGCCCCCGGTTCCTACGCCCTTGTTAAACATGGGCGCACGGAATTCCAACCGGCTCTATAATTAAACCTGCAGCATTGGGGTTTTCAAATATAACCGGCGTATTTGCCGACTCTTGGAAGAAACTATCACATTTCGAGACTAATATTCGCGAGGAAATCGGCCGCGCTCTACGCCTCAACTTTGCTGCTACCGGTATCGAGACAATCAGTGGGTGTAGGTCAATCAGACTCTTTACTAGCACAATATGTGTACGGTCAGTGACGCGTAATTACGAGTTCTAAACCCATTATCCACATTCTCTTAGTTTGTTAGTTACCATTACAAACTTGATCCCAACCCATATTTTTACCGATGCTGTGGCCGAGTGGATGATAAAGGCGGTGGCATATGAAGCAATGAGGCTTAGCATTCGGGAGGTTCCGGGTTCGATACCCGGCCTGATAATAGGTGGGTTTTTTTCAGCCAAGAGCAATCTACGGTTTTCCCATATAATCTAAATTGAAAGTCTCCAAATTTGAGTTTAAAATGCTGAATTGGAAACCACCCTGCGTGTAAATTGTTATCCATACGCCCTTGCAGGTTTCTCCTTCATTTGTGGTCGCTTAAGCGTCGTAAAAAAAAACTGCTGACGATTATTATTATTATTGGCAGTAGTTTTGTTATTATATCCATACCTTTCACACCGAAGCCGCTATGTCAACAAAACATTCTTATAATTAATATCATGTGATATCCGGGCGGGGATCAGAGTTTGAAAATAATTTAGGCCACTTAATCAAGATCCAACGTCAGGTGAAATGAATTTCTCGAGCAGTAATAATTTCGGTTTCCAAGGACATGCTAAAGACAAGTAAGAACTGTATGAACTAATTGCTTCAGATGAGTCCTAAATGACATTCCATTAACGAGCAAGCGCGAGAACGCTGAAAGGTATGGAGTTAATATTAACAGCGTGCGACCTGTTAACTCCCTTAAATGCGTTTTGCAGTTTGGTAAGTTCATATTAGAGTGGACTGTCATGTCGTCCCACGAGCATCCGGTGAATTTTACGGAGAATGGGAGCAACAACACATAATATCTTAAGTTTTGTTTGATATGATTGTATGATAAATATTTACCAGCCCCCCCCCCCCCTCCCCACCCACACCCCGCCAACTAGTGCAGCCCCATGTGAACACACGCATTCACTTCAATGTAAGTTAGTTTCGATGGTACATTAAAATCATTCAGATAATCTATAACTTACCGTTTGAAAATGAAAGACTAAAGCTATTACTTTAACTTAATCATGTCCTAAATTAAAGGATCTATTCATTCTCCTGAGTATTCTTAGGCTAACATAAACTTGAACCATTTATTCAAATACGTGGAGAAAAAAGATATAAATACCAAATAAAAATTCATTTTCAGTAGTATCTATTTACATCAATATTTTGAGATGCATGGTAAATGACCTTTCATGTTATTTGATAAAACAATTGCACTCTGAGGGTAAAGCAATACAGAAATAAACATGAAATATATGCCACTGCCCCCCCCCCCCCCGCACCAACCATCTCCCCACGCCCTCCCCCAACCACCCCAATGGTTTCAAAAATTTTTTTTGTTCGTTAAAGCAGCATTCCAATATTAAAATCGTACATGTCTGGTGTACTGCCCAACAGTTTCACTCGCTTTTTACGTAACTACTGTACTGAGTTTTTCAAGTACTTTCCAAAATTCTCATCCAGATATAAGAGCATTTTTTCAGTTTTATTTTATTTTATTATTACCAACTTTGTTCATTAATGCTATATGCAAATAAGGCCAGGAGTCACATTTACTATAACAATGGGTTGAAGGTATATAAAGCCGTCTTAGTTAGTGGATCGTTTGAGAAAGTTAAGATTTTCACAAGATTTTAACACTTGTTATGGCAAATTGGCGATACTGTCACGTTTTTTTCAGATTGGGTATATTAACCTCCTTTTTGAAGATAATGGGTAACACACTCAGGCTCTCCTTTGCACTCACCAATATTTGAATGAACACAATATCTTGCAAAGACAATCAACTCCTTTAAAAGTTAAATCAAAAAGTTACATTCAATTTGAAACATTCAATATGATATTCAGAAACACCAGAGAAGAAAACAAACTTGTTACTATAACCAATTGATTGTAAAAAAAAAAGTTAAGGCTCTTCAATTAATCAGACACAAGTTCAATTTTTTTTCGGTTAACATTAATTAGTGATGTCAATGAAAGCGATTTTCTGTATTAGTGTTCCATAAATTCTTGAGGGGGGAAATGGGGGCAAGAGAGGGGGGTCTAACTCTTGCCCTCTCTACCCATTGTTAACATCCATTACAACATCAGCATGATGCAGCATTGTAGCAAGTTTCAAGCCATTGGTTTACATAAAGATTTACCTATTTATGTCACAAGCAATAATTCAAATTATAATATAATAATGCACGATTACAGAAGAGACAACATGCCAGAGAGAAGACTAGCCTAGTTTTTTAATATCATATTTCTTACAAATCATATACATCATAGGAGATGCCCCAAAATTGCTTTAAGAACAGACAATTTCTGCCATTCCTTTAAAAAACACAAATTCGATTCTGCACAATTTCTTCGGTAAATACCGATCAATCTTCAGGGCTAAAGTCTACCTCCGTTTTCTAACCGACCAAATTATAATTTTATAGTTTTGATATATGATATACTTGAGAAGCATATGGGTAATAATCAGTCAATGATATAGAACACTGATGATATGGATTGCTATTGATAACAATACTTAAAATCATTACAAAAATTATATATAAAGAAAATAAAATAAATATTTGCTTCCTTAGAACTTAAAGAATACCTAAAGAAGTATTATACAAATACACATCCCATTCGAGACACGATTGCGAACAGATGTGCTTATTTGCTTTGCCCCCCCCCCTCCCCCCTCCACCAATGAAGTCAATCTTCTCAACCAAAAAGGTGAAATTTGCTAATAAATGCTCCTTTCAATCATTAATGACAATATTATGTATAGTGTGTCCCTATTCTTGTATGCAAATTACATATGAACATAACACATCTGTGATGGAAGTGTTGTAGGTCCTATATGACACAGAGTTTTTTTAATTGTTTAACATCCATTTGGTCAATTCGAGGCAAACAGACAAAGAATACTTTACATTCACTGTTCAACATTGGAAATAATTACCATTGTTTTAAAGTAGCTCCTTTCATTGACCTAAGAATATTTTTTTTCAATATAAGAAATTTACCCCGATGAACAAGATTTACATAAATCACTTTTCTTAACAAAATATCTGTTTTTAGTTGACGGTACACACACTTGGAACATACTCTGTAATCATTGCGTTGTTATTGAGAATACTTGGGAGAATTAATAATGATCTGAAAAACCTTGTATTACAGAAGCATTCCATATTTTCAAGGGTTTTAATTTGAGACAGTTCTGGAGTCACTGTTACAACAAGAACTGACTTACTTTACCGATATATTTTGAGACCATTGGCAGTTCAAATCAAACCTTTGCTACTATCTCTGTTATGCTCAAACACAGTTGCATCTGTTTGTTCTTTTTTGGTGTAAAAGCTGGAAATCAAATTTTCAAACCATCAATCAAACCAGAAATATTCAATCTACCAAATCAAACAAAACCCAAAATTCAACCAAGTATTTTAAACGGATATTGTTGAACCCTCTGAATGTGTTTCAACATGTTCTGCCAGAGGTTCCAACGACAAAATATTCCATTTGGGGGGGGGGGGTGGGGGGGGTGGCTTTTGAGAGCTACACTTATGGCAGTAACTCTTAAAGTTATAATTACCTGTTTGATTTTGTAAAGGAATTCAAAAACCTCACATGATTTTGAGCAGTATTAAGTTTCTCATTGCTGCTGTCTATTTTGGGGATTTTCAAGAACTTCAAGACCATTTCCAAGACAAAACTTTCATGAATTTTCATGGTTGTTCCAGAATTCACATAAATGTGTCAGTAATATTAATGAATAATGAAGTAGTGATGTATCTGTGTTTAATTTCTTTGAACAAACAATCCGCTGTATATGACTTGATATCTGAACTATTTTACCTCTAAAACAAGAGGATTTTATAAACAGAGCACTATCATGCAAAGTTACTTGATATATTAGGGTAGCCCTCTCCTTAAAGTTACTCTTTGATGATTCAGGAAATATTGACCCACCCCCCACCCAGGTAACAATGTAGTTAAAATCATCGCAAATAAGTTTATATGTTAATGTCAAGCAGCAACATATGTGGGGGAAGTGGTGGGGGGTGGTACCATACCCTTTATACTGGCTATCTATCCAATCACAGACAGGGAATAATTTATCTGGTATGGCATAGCAAAATGCTATGCAAAATGGTCAAATTGCTGTGTAAAGAATGGATGTACTACATTATGAATCATTCCAAAATCAGGCCGCCCGGTTTTGTGAATCAGAGTAAATATTGCACCTTTACGAAAATGTAACAAGGCTATGTACGATAGGTTTAGTCTTTGCAGAGTTTCCAAGGAGCATTAAATTGATAAATATTTCAAATAAAATCGGTTGGAAGCTAAATTGGTTCTATGTGTGACAGGGATACCAGAAATGTCACAATGTTAGACCCCATAATATGCATGAAATGAACCATTAATACAACTTAATTACTCAATTACTTAAAGTTTACTCAAATAACTGTATCATTAGTGCTTATTACTGTATAACCGAATGAAAATGTTTGTCTATCCAACTTACGAGTCCAACTTTAACGTTATGGCACCACAAGCTAGCGGAATACAAGAGAGACATGATGTTGAACAAAAATACCCAAAACAAATATGGAAACGTCTAAAAACATCTTTGTCTTTCATGTTTCTGGCGGGTGGCAAACAAAGCAATCATAACTATTCATAATGAATTCGCAGAGCAGTACAGACTACAAGTATTAAGTTTACGACAACCTTTACCGAAGCATGTAATGCTGAATACCGCTCTCCTTGTATTAGACCATCCAAATATATTTCTGCTATATGTAAAGAAGAGCCTGCTTTAGTGTGATCCAATAATGTTAGCACCACTATCACTGGTTACCGCCCGGTACCTCGGCAAGCCCTGTCATTTTATTAGCGCACTGATTTGACTACAAAGTTCATTTACCCTTCCCCTTAGCCAGTGCAGCGCCTGCTGCCACCAACCCTCCGATGACCAATGCAGCACCACCAAGAGTCACCGCTGCCGCTCCACCTACCAGCGCCATACCAATCATCCCCTCTGAAAATATACAAAAGAACACAAACAAAAAGAAATGTAGCAAAGACCATGATCATATCGACCGCGATGTTACATAATATTCTTCTCGGGGAAAAACTAGAAGCAAACCGTAACTTTAATTGTCAACTTTTCCCTTTTTTTGGAAACTTTTTGTCAGCGGAAAGCCTCGTCTATTTATTTTTAAGTTCAATTTCTTTTTGTTCCTGAGGACAACCCAGACGTAAGAACATGTATTGTAACAGCAAAACACATCATGTAAATCAGTCCATGTGTAACCTCGCTTAACAGCACAATACTAGCATGATGTTATTGGTAACAACAGGGAAAATAAGAAATAATTGAATATTATCATGATATAGAGTAACTTATTATATATTTCTTCTCTCCATATTCCACATTTGTTTTGGTTCATTAGTCAACTGTGTAACAACAGAAGTAATTTTACTTTACACTACAGTGTGAACTTGGCTTTGATGAATGGATGATATAGCAGCCGGAGCTGAAAGTAATGGCGCTAGACTGTAATACTTTGAGCAGAGAGAATGAGAGAGAGCTATAGATTCAGGTTTTACACTTTCGTTGATGTTACTGGTTGTTGTGTCATTATTGCACATTGGGTTCGATCAATCAATTATACAACAATGACGGTGATAGATTTAATTATATATAAATGTTTATTTATATATAAATAAATATATATTTATAAATACAGGCCTTGAAATTCAACTTATTCAGGACAAACGGCATCAAGGCCATCATTAGGAAAACTACTGTTTACAAGTAATTACATTACAAATCAAAGGTCACAAGTCAAATCTGTTGGAAGTCGTACAGTACAGCCGTTTCAACAACAAAACAATGAATGCAAAGGCCTTGCTGAACTTCAACACTCGTCCACTGTGACACTATTACCACCCATTTCTTTGCTTGTTCTGAAAGACTGAGGTACAGTAGCACCATCCAAGGATATGGACCGGACGCTACACAGTCTGACGTCTACAGGTACTGTACATAATGTTTTGTCGCAGATAACCTGTGCTACCAACTTGACCAAGTTAAAGTTAATACCCATAGTCACTGTTGTAAAGAAAGAAATGGTCTATACAAAGTTGAAAAACGGATACAAAAAGTCAAATCAGTCCAGTGCAGTGACAGACGAGCAAGCTACGATACATACACAAAGATGTACTGTATAAGAAAGCGCAACGATGCAATCAAATAGGAGAAAAGATTGCGTGAAAGCTTAACTTTGTGGCTAAGATAAAAAAAATAAAAAATAAGGTGAATGCTTAACTATGAGGTTTTCATGTCTGACAAATTTATGGTGATGTAAGTTCCATTCTGCTCCCTTGTACAAGTGTACTACTGTAATGACCTACGAATATGTAATATGACTTATGAATATGCACCCAGTTGGGACAATTTTTTCTACACTGTAGTGTCATGTCCCGCTTCAGAGCACTGGTATCGACAGTACGAGCAGTATGAATATCATGTTTCTATCAGATCAAGGTTGAGAACTGTTTTGTACTGTCGATACCAGTGCTTTGAGAGCATGATATTGGAGTACAGTTTAGAGAGGTATTAGCGTTAGGAAATTGTCCCAACTGGCTGGTATATATAATAAATATGTAGTATGTATATTCATAGTTTATTACATATTCATAGGAATATGTAATAAACTATGAATATGTAGTATGACCTATGAATATGTACTTAACTATGAATATGTAGTATGACCTATGAATATGTTACTGATCCACTATTTGGAAACATGAAGATTGAAAGTTGTGTGGAGCTAAAAACACAAGCCATGAGGTGCCCTGGGATTACTGAAATGTCCTTATTTGAAATATCATGCTATACTGTACACCTACATGTTACAGACATGTTTATTTTCCTTTTGTGATTGCCATCCCTGCAACGACAAGACCTCCAATTACAACTGCAGCGCCACCAACCATCGCCATTCCGAACAGCCCGTCTGAAATGCAAAGAAATTTTTAGGGATTGCCATTTAAATCAATGCAGCCCTTATTATTTGAGGCTATAAAAGCCGACAGGTAGGTCAAGTTTGCCAAGAGCAGACCTCTATTAGAGTATCCCTCTAGAAGGTGTAAAGATATGATCTAGATGACTTTAAGTCAGAAATTTTGTCATGATATGTTAAAGTCTAAGAAAAAGAAAAAAAACACTTGAGTGCTAATAATGTTTTCACAGCTATTCCTGTTTTCAAAATATTCACCTTTAAAATATGCTAAATCTCTTAACTGCTACTTTAAAGTTAAATTGATGATGACATTGTCTCCTCAATGCAAGTTTTAATAATCATGTTAATCCAATGCTTTATAAATTTTAATTTTTAATTTTAATAGCTCAGCCCAAAACATGTTCTTTTAACTTCATATTAACAACAGAGCACCACTGGATGACATTCAACACCATTGGTTCATTGATAAATTATGATACATAGTAAAACATCATTGTCATTCGAAGCCACAAAAGTCCTACGTTCAACCATTGAGTTTTCTGTTGCATCTGAGAAACTGACCTAATGGTCTTTGTGTTAGACTATATAGTCCAGTCACTTTAATTGATCTACCTCAGCTGGGTCATTCTTAAATACTAAAAGTGTTATTGAACTACAACCTGCACTGATAGCAGGGTGTCTTTTAACAGTGAGTCTACGACATATCAAAATTAAATTTGTCATGCTTGAATGACAAATCTCTCGAAATGAGAAACAGTGATGGAAGAAAGTGGTAACACAAGCTGTTTTTTTTCTAATACTGTAAATAACTTCTAGTAAGAAAGGTCTTTGGGGGGGCGGCATCACTCTAGAGCTATTGGCATCAGTTTCCATTTTATTAATGATCACAAAACGAGCAGTTTGCAGTATTTATATTAGGAAAAGCAGATTGGAAAGAATATATTTCTAGGAAGATAAAGACAGCAGAGAGATAAAAGAAACAGAATTAAGCTGAGTCTAACAGAGGAGGAGGCAAAACTATACGAAAGTTGTCGTAAAAGAGTCTGGAACCAGCTGCCTGTGGCAGTTTCTGCCTTGGTCTTCAAAGGTCTCATGAAAACATATTTATTAACTGCGGAGTAATGTTTGTACTTTTTGCTTGGTGTTTAGGCTTGGTGTTTGTTTTTATTGTGTAGTTTATATTCTGTACAGTGCTGTGATCTTTTGAAGAGGACTCTATCAAATACCTAGTTATAATAATAAATAATAATATTAATAGTATTAGGAACATGTAATGAGTTCAGGAAAAAAATTCAGTGTGTGCAACATTAGACTACAGGGAAACATGAGCATAAATGTGCACTGATACCTACCATTTAATTATGAATCTTGCATCATTTGTACATTGTGCAATAATGAGTCGTACTTTACAGTACAGTTAACTGAGGATTATCCTGATCTCTTTATATATATCAAGACCATGGATTATCCTGATCCAGACCATGGATTATCCCAATCTGGAATCTTCCATTCTTGCAGTACAGTACAGTAAAATGAGGATTATCCTGATCTCTTTTAAATATCCAGACCATGGATTATCCCGATCTAGACCAAGGATTATCCCAATCTGGAATTGTTCCATTCTTACAGTACAGTACAGTTAAATAATAACCCCCCATGACTGGACTCTATACACATGGTAATATTCACACACGACTGCCTACCCGATAGGTGGCCGTTTCTGACTTTTCGAGGTATTGACCGTTTGGTCTAGTACAGGATACATTTGTTGTCTCATAAATTAACTGTAATGTAGGCGCATTCAAAATTTTGGAACCTTTCAAGTCAATTCCAATCACAATTTCATCGTTCTCGATACGATTTTGGGAGAAGTAAAATCGGTAGATGTAAAGTTTTCAGATACCTTCTCCTTTCACGTCTGAGAATGGTACCTTCAGAGCGTTACAAAATCAATGCATACTTCCACTATAAGAGTATGGACTCAGAGCAGAGATATCACAAGTAACCTTCCAGCAAATGTAACTTATCAAAACAGCGGCTCATCAACTTTTCTCATACCAGTGCAAACCTCTGGGAAAATATTCTATTATGATTTTTAAATGTCAGCTCTTCTTGATTTAGAGACGACACACCTACTACTGAAGACATAGCTTCAAGAGGGTTCATATGATTATACAGATTAGCTAGACAGAATTTTGGTCATGAATTGGTCATGAAAAACACTTGGAATGCTCTTACGGAAGAGTGTGTCATAAACTCTTCAAAGTTACTTTTTTTTTACGTCTTTCTCTTGCCTATAATTGATCTGTTTCATATTTTGTACGTATCTTTAATTATCTGCTTCTGTTCTTACCTTTATTCATCTTCTTCTTTATTAATATCTCTAAATCTTTTGCTTGGTGATTGTTTGGTTCAATCTGTAGCAGTCCTTTTACAAACTGTAGAGCCTTGGTGAAATTCTGGAGAGAAAATGTCAAAAATTTATAAAGTCAATTTTTTTAAAGACATCAGGTACAGATGGTACACATATGAGTTTGGATATATAAATTAAAAATAGTGCTCGCTCCAAACTTGTCACACCACTCTATCCATGCACAAGAATTTATGTCTCTATCTGGAAGGCCTTTAATAATGGCCGGTAATGGCAGGTGATTGTGTTTTGCAATGTGATAACCCATACCACAGAAGGACATGAGATGGAAAAGTATTGCTACAGTAGCTTGCAAGACTGGTGTCACAAACTTTTTATATCAACAATTTGGTCTTGCAATAATCATTCTCACATAGCAGATGTCATACATAGGACTGGAGAACTTTTGTCTTTAAAACTTAGCTAACTTTGATACCTTCTGCACATTTCTAGGATCATTAATATATAATTATATATGTCTTTTTAATGAACAATCCAATATTGCCTTGTCTGCAAACTGAATGAATCTTACATACATGCACTATGATTGTATAATTGTATGTTGTACAAGATGTACGTTACTGGGCTTGGGCATGGATCTTGGGCATGGATCTTGGGCATGGATCTTGGGCATGGATCTTGGGCATTGGCATAGATTTTGGGCTGGGCATGGATGTTGGGCATGGATGTTGGGCATGGATTTTGAGCTTGGTAGCGGGATAGGGACATGTTTCCCACTCTCCCACACACCCCCATCTTTGTTTAATATGGAGACTCAAATGGATTGTGTCCACCTCCTTTTGCTTTGGTGTCATTCATAGGGTTAAATGCAGAAAAGATTTCATTAAAAAACTAGTATCACCACACAAACAATGAAGAAGTGCCCCCACACTGGTCTTACCCTTTTCTATCAATACCCATTTATATCTTTGGAGTGGAACATTCTGCCCTCCCGTGCTTTAGACCCATCATTGAGATTTGCGCTAAGCTAGACTACATGTCAGTTTCAATATCCTCCCACCCCAGTTTTTACAGCACATCCATATCATATATTGGGAAGCTTGATGCCCCTCCCCCCCCCACACCCACCATCTACCCAACCAACCTATCCCCGCAGTTATCAGAAGACTCAAGGGACTAAAACATATCCCTTAGTTGGTTTAAGAACCATGAGAGAGCTTAGTGCAGCAAATTTGGAGATTACACCTGGCACCTCCTTTGCTCTAGCAATTTTAATGGCAACACTGTTTTTGCTGTAATCGTAGAACAAGATGAAAAAAAAACAAAACAATATGAGCTCCTCAGTATCTTCCCCTACATTCATTGGTTGAGAAATGTCCAATAACATTCTGTAAACCAATCAGAGAATTTGTCAAATAATCAGAACTATTTCAAACGCATTCTCACATGAAAGGTCGTCAGATATTGCCAGTAAATATAATCAGAGGGTTTTTGCTCATTTGCTCATTCACCAGTTTCTTTTGATAGTACTTAACCAATATCTGGTCATAATTTAGAGGGTCAGGACCTCTACAATACTTTACTTTCTACAATAGTACTACAATAGAACTTCCCTTCATTGATGCTTAAAAATTGAAGGCAAGTACTACCGTTCTTTCATATTACTGACAAACTACATTCAGTGTTCTGCCTACTGAACATACCTTCAATCTATAATGGCCTACACCTAGGTAAAATAGACAATCTCTCTGTATCTGTTGGCTTCCACCTTGGAGTAACTCTTCCATCAGGATGGTTCCTTTCTTGATGTCATTGGTGTAAGCACTCCTGACCAAACACCAGCCATACTCAAACTGTGTTCGTGATGAGACCTTCCCTCTTGCGAGCTCTGAGTTATACGTTTGTTCAAATCTCTGCAATGTGTAGTAAATTAGAATTTGGTTAATTTATTACAATTATGCTATCTGTCCAATTCCACATTCAAAATTACTTACCTCAAATGATCAAGGAACAGGAAATTGTCACCTCCTACAGCACGTTCACTAAACAATAAGTATTACAGACCTTGTAGTTTAGATCTAACACATACTTCAGCCTGTTTACAGAACTTAAATCAAATGAAACTTCCAATACAGAGTACAAAATATGATGAGATTTATTATCTATTAATATTCCCCACAACACCCCGTTATAGGATCCTATTTTTACACAATATTTGTATTGATCAAATATGTAATTTATATTAAGTTAAGCCACACTAGACTATGCAGTCACGACACATTGAGGTTGACAATTTATGTAATTTACCAATATAGTTACTAAAATGGATACAACAATTAACTATAAAGTGAGTTGTACATTCCCCCCACCCCCAAAAAAAGAAACACAAGATGGTGTACAATGTTCAATAAGTAAATACCACTTCAATAATCAAAGGAGTAACGTCTGATTGTTAGGACTATCCAGTTATTGTAACATAAACTGCACAACAGGATTTTAAGTTTCTGCACTTTTTTAGTTTTTCTCTGGGCTCCTGTGTTGGGACTTAATGAGACTTTTTAGACCAGTCATTTTTGTCTAAATTGTATTAATACTGGTTGGTTCCAGTGCCATTCTGTCATAGGTACATTCCGCCATACCATTCCGTCACAGGTTTCGAAACCTATGGCGGAATGGTACATTTTAGGAACGGATTTTACACAGAAATGTATCCGTAAAACTTTCTTTGATTCGCATGGAGGATAGGTACAGTCCAATGTGACTGTTCGCTGGATAGACTGAAATGTAGTTAACACTAGGGAATAGATCACACTGTCTTCAAATATAATTAAAATATAGTTGGTTGAATAAATTGAATTAATTTAGGAGTATTTATAGAATACAGGGCCACTCGATTCTATCTGAGCATCCGGATGCGCGGATGCTTAGTCTCACCCCAGTACGTATGTGAGTAAAAAATGTCAGAGTCCAAGTTCTTTCTTTTTGAGTTGATGCGCGGATGCGGAGTCAAAAATTTCCTAAGTCCTTTTCTAGTACTTCTGTGGTGGAATTTTAGAGGCCGTCGCACATGTACGGATGCCTTTTAAGAACGACACACTATTGATGTGGAATATCTTCGTACATATGGGACTTTCAGTATTGGAAATAAGTGATGGTATATGTTGAAACTTTTCGAAAATTATTTAAGTCCATTCCTAGTACTCCCGGGATGGATGAGCGGATGCGGAGTCAAAATGAAATACTTGATGGTATATGGGGAAACTTTCCAAAATTATCTAAGTTCTTTCCTAGTACTCCCGTGGTGGATGCGCGGATGCGCGGATGCAGAGTCAAAATAAAATACGTGATGGAATTTTAGAGGGCGCCATACGTGTACGGACATGTACAGACACACCGCGCATCCGGATGCCGGGAAGAGTTAATGAATGGCCCTGTATTCTATAATTGTACCTTAATTTAGACTGATTGTTTATTAAAAGGACCGATTCTGATTGTCGACTTAAATCACTAGTGTCTGCCGTTTTAATATGTGACAAACAGAGGCAGTTCAAAACTAATGGTAGCCTACCCAATTAGGAAGTCGGTATGTATGTCACAATCAGAAGTTTGGGGGAAAAATTGCAAGTATGTGGGAAGTTGTTCATACTTATATTTGGTTCCCCCGCCGCCCCGCCCCCCCCCCCAAGGAATAAAAAACAAGATGGTGTCCATTGTTCATGAAATCAATACCACATCAAGAATCAAACAAGTAATGTCATAGGCTGACTGTCACTGCCACTAAGTGTCAGTGGGGAACCGTGTCAGTGTAGGCCTAAGGACTATCCAGTCATTGTATTCACTATGTAACTTAATCTACACAACAGGAGTTTAAGTTTTTGCATTTTATTGTTTTTCTGAGGTCCTGTGTTGGGACTTTATGAGAATCCTAAGGCCTATCTTTCTATCTAAATTGTTTTGATTAATACTGCTTAAGCCTAGGTATAAATAGGCCTAGAGTAACTTTAGTCCTAAAGTAGTTAGGCATAGGCCTTATGTTTCTTGTTACTGTTAGGCCTAGCCTAGGCTTAGGCTAGTTTTACACTGGTTGCGCTGAATAAGACTGATCCGGTTAAGCAAAAATTTAATATATTAACTACTAAAATGAATCTGAAACAATGTTTAGCCATTGGTGCCCCAAAATAAACCTTTATTTCTTCAACTGTCACTGTTTCGTTGATAATTTCCTCCATATTGGAACAGATTAGATATTTATTTTAACATAGGCTTGGTTTGACTGCTTGGTTTACTTGCGCAGATCGCAAATGTCGAAGTTAGTTGCAAAAATCGACCCTAACTTCCACACACATTGAAATATTCTAGCACAGTCTAAAACTGGCTGAGATGGCGCTAAACATCAATATCAAGAATGAAGTAATCACGAGATACACTATTTTGCAATGTTCATCAGCAATAAAAATAATTTCGTTGGTTACCAGGTTTATTGGCCGTTATTTGGCACAATTGGACTAGCCTATATGATTCATGCAGCTGGAAAACCTATCGTTAGACCTAGCCTACACTCTTCAAGTTACTTTCCCTCCTATCAGCAGTTTGAGAACACAGTTCTTATAATCTAATAACTCAGTTTGGAACAATTTCATGACCGCAGTATGCAGCCTATTTATTGATTAAGTTTAGTTGCCTTAAACTTGCCAGCTAAACCAAGTAACTTATTTGGAATAAAATGGCTTTAAGTTTTATGTTGGCGTCATTTCTTATAGTCGGTCACGATGAGTCCAAATTATTTTAATAGTTCTCGATCGCGTAAGCAGCGCTGACGTATTGTACAGATCATGAATGTAATTGATATGTTCAACCACGTGAAACGTCACAGTGTAACATTCCCAAACAACTATTCTAGAAGTTGCATAACTTTTCTAGGACTCACTGTTCTTCTGTACTGCTCGACCTGTCGTTCAGCCACTCTGACAAAATGAGTCTTTGATATTTCAAGCAATTTTTCTCTCGCTGTTTTTGCATTAGGTCTTGAATAATGCTTAATGCTTCAATATTATTTGAAAGCTAGATCCTATAACTTCGCATTCATTGTGTCCCTATAGCATGTTTAACTATTACCCCCCCCCCCCCATCCCCACCATATAATGTACCAGGACAATAAACAGAACGAAAAAAGTAAGAACAAATCTCTATATAGGAAGGAAAAATAATAAATCGAACCAATAGCAATCCGCAGTTATCAACCGGAGGTGATGGGTGGGGGAGGGGGCAGTGCTGGATTTATGGGGGAGGGGCAATTGCCACAGCCCCTGCCAGTGGAGCCCCCTCTGTACAATAATATAACAATTCAAGGTTTCTTTCTTGATTAAGTTTTCTTTCTTAAATTTGTCATTTGTCTCACCTAAAAATCTTCTTGTAGTTTTGCTGGCATGTATACTATACTGTATACAGTTTACTTCAGATATATAACTCATTTAACCTCTCTATGTATAACTTGTCAGTTCCAATTACATACAATGAAGAGACTTTGATATGTAAATTTACCGTGTATTTCAATTTCTGTGTATCAGTGGCCCACCGAACCTGATGTGCCCGCCCCACTGGTCTAAATCTGACTCTGGGAGAGGGGGGGGGGGGGAGATTGTCTATCCGTTCGAATGAAACAAAAGAGGTACGGTACCGTAAGAGGTTGGAAGCCAGCGGGTCAAATCCAAATATACATACATATATATATATATATACATACATATAGTAGTGTTAACAATATCTAGTTCTTGTTTATTATCCTATTGTGATTAGTTTTGTTTGAGTGAAGTTTTTGAAGCTTGTGTTCACGTTGAAAGTATTCATGCAAATAAGGTATCGAACCGATTTATCGCATTCCATGCAGAAACACGACAAACACCAGCCAGGCATACTACACCAAAAATAACAACCTGTTATGCCTCCGACAAGGATATAAGGTCACCTCCTAATGATCCTGTCACATATAGATATGCCAAATCATCACTTTTCAAGTACCATAATTTTCAAAGTGGACAAAATTGTCAGACTCGAGTCTGCCGACATTTTACCCGTTTCCCTCCCTTCCATACAACTGTACATACTGTATATAATTATACCGCTCTATATCAATGACTCACTTCAACGATTACATTCTAATCATATTTGTAACATATAAGGAGGAGTTAGTGGACTCTACCCATCCTAACCATCACAACCCCCACCAGGCCCATCATGTTATCTGTATTATGTCCACAATTAGCGAAAGGGTCATGTATTCCAATATTACACCTATCTGCACCCCCCCTCCCCTCAGGCCCATGTTATCTGCAGATATGTCAACAATTAGCAAAAGGATCGTGTATTCCAATGTAGAACCTATCTGGCCACCATCAGGCCCATGTAACCTGCAACTATATCTACCATTAACGAAATGGTCTTGTATTGCAATATAGCACCTATCTGCCCCGCTCCTTCTACACCCCCTCCCCGCCTATCAGGCCCATGTTATCTGTAGATATGTCCACAATTAGCGAACTGAGGGTCATGTATTCCAATATTGCACCTATCTGGCATAATTGAAACACCAGATTTCAGGGACAATTACAAAAAAACCGAGGAGGCCCGGTATAATGGGATGGGGTCCATGAACGAAAAAGGATCCATTGTTACGGTACCTTCTCATTACAGTGACCTTTCTATTCTTTCGATGGAATATTCAGCTTCGGTTCAAAGTCGTAATTTATGACATGAGCTCTGGTGGGGCGGGACGAGGAACCACCTTCGATTCAAATCTAGAGGCGGATCAGAAGAGTGGGCCCCGCGCCTCCAATGGCGTAATAGCTGCAAACATAATTGTAATTACTCAAAACAAGGTATATAGTGGAAGAGATTAGCTTACTTCGCGAGCAGGCATTACTTTACATGCTATATATGATTCCTTATATGCATCGCTATTTCGTAAATAACTTCGACACGATATTCCGATTACTGGCACTTATTCTCGGGCCCGTCTTCCCGGCGAGAAACTCTGGATCCACCACTGAACTCCATTGCAATTCATAACTTATATGGTCCTTTCGATAGCAAGGGCATGATGTAATCCCCCCCCCCCTACCCAGCTCACGTGGCAAATTGTACTCGACCGCCCTCCCACCCTACCCCCCCCCCCCCCCTCTACCCCCATCATCCCAGCCTATTGCTAACCGGTTCAAGTGATCGAACACAGATATGACTAATACAGCTATGTTGCTTGTTTGTTTGTCTTCCCGGCACCTACCCAACGTCACGTAATAAACGAAATTATATCCGCACAATATAGAAGGCTAAACAATCATCGCAAAACAAAATCGGTCATAAGTTCGCACCCTTTCACCTTTCAGGAAAACATTCCTACTCATGAGCTATTTCCCCTGATAGAAGTTTTCAATGTACATCGGTTCCTGAAAAGAAATGAATGACAGCTTCCGCAGCGAACCAACCAACCACCTCCTAGTCATACGAATAACAAACGGTTATACTGTGTTACGTACAGTGTTGCCCAGGTGCCACCTATATATGCTAATGACTAATTAACGTTACAATCGACTTGATTAATTCAGCGCTACTGTTCGGGTTTCACATGCCAAATAACTAAAATACCTTTCAGGACTTATGATTGTTTTTCACGTAAATACTTTATCATCACATGTTTATCTAGTATTTAACCTGCCTTTATCGCATTTTTGTGGAACAAGTTGTTCGAAGGGTAAAGTGCAACCCAGGCCATAACTGTATAGAGCACATGACTGATATTCAGCCAGCACTGTATCTCAGCGCTGCCATTCATTGGCATAATTCATGCAAGCAGACGTTTTTCTGTAGCCTACACGCAGGCGATTATATATACACGCATATACTCATATGTGTACGGGAACTGTCTGTCAATGTCATAAAGCTTTCCTCTGCATATACAGTTGATGCGGTTCGTATATATAAAATATTAAATTTTCCATTCGCTTTTGATGAATAGTTTGTTTTGAAATACGAAGCGGTGAAATTTATTCGGAATCCATAAGTTCGCGATTCTGGATGTGAGAAATGATTTACTATAAAGAATTGTATTCGTAAGGTACGTATTGTAATTTAATTTGATGTTGCTATAGGCTAGCGTATAGTATACTATAAGCAGACAGGCACATCTATTATGTATAGAACTCATCAGCTTTGGAAGGTTGGGCATAAACAACGAGGATTCACAATATCGGCCTATCGTGAGAGGTAGACCATCTGAACAAGAGGCATTGTAAGAAACAAATAATTTATGCATAAAATTGACGTCGAGAAGACTTTCATATTTTATTACAAAAAAGGGAGTTCTAGCGCAATGGCGAGAGATCGTATATAGAAAACTAACGTACTTCGCTGAAAATGGCTTTTCCGATTTTTTGCGCTATCCGTAGGAAAATGTGACAATTGTAAATTTTGATTTTGTGGTTGTTTTCCAACTAATTGTGTTGATTAATTTTAATTCAGGGAATAATTCATTATAAATTTACGCGATATGCAGTTTTCGCTTAGGCTAATATTTATGATACCACCTGCCTTACTGAGGATCAAGGTGTTACTTCTCAGTTTCTTGCACTGAGTTTCCGTATGCTTTGGTTCCAACGTATAACTATAATATAGCTCCATTAATATTATAATATTCGCATGTATTTTAGTTTTACAAAACCTCAACGTCAATAGTCCATGAGCCGAATTCATGGTACGTGTAAGCCGGGTATATTAAATAACAGCACGAATTGGAGATGGTGGGTGAGGAGTGTGGGCCGGGCACAGACGGAGGGTGTGGGAAGGTTTGAACAAAAATCGATTTCCACGTACTGAGCGTAAAACACGAAGGTATACTTGCCGACACCTGTGCTTGCTGTAACATATTTTATCCACAAAATTCGAACACCATAAAGAGATGTGTATCTTATACTTGAAGAATTGAGGGCATGTGGACGGCATAATAATTGTATCGGGCTTCTAAAACTGTAGACCTACCATCCAATTATTGTAATATTTTAATTCTTATCAGCATTCTTCTCTTTTCACCAAAATAAAGATGTCCTTGAAAATCTATAGTTACGGTATATAATGTGACGTAACTAAAGATTTCCATAGCAACAACATCCGCTCATTCAAAGATTTGTTTTCGTCAAGGTTTGATATATGAAAAGACAAAATACTCAGAATATGCCGGCGCTCGGCTCTTTTTCATGACGTCACTTGTTATGTTTATCGTTTCCCGCCATGTCATTTAGTGTGCAGGCTCGACTAAAAATAATATTATTATTTTTAAGTCGCATTCAAGTTCACATAGTAACGGCTGATGTGTCAAACAGCTCCTGATAGTCTCTTTAACCACATTTAGAAAAACAAAGACTTTTAGCTTAGGTCAACAGCACTTTTGTAGCACATGTTCTCTGGTATGCCTATATAGGTAATTAACATTGCTTAATTTGTATTTTAATGATCCAATGGAGTTTGTACGTATAATTGTCATAGACCTTTCAAAGGTAAGGAGGAATTCTTGATTCTGTGTTGAACTATGCAATACATTGTTGTGTCCCGAGTGCACCTGATGAAGAGTGGAATTTTGCAAGTTACGCAATCATTTGAAATGCCACCAGCTAGTTGGCTATCATTCATAACGTAATCGACAGTAATGCGTGTCCTCGATTGAATTGAATACAGAGTTGGTTTAGTGACTGACCCACGGCCGAGAGGATCAGGGGTCCCCTCCTCCCCTTACAGTCAGTTTGTTCAACCCCCAAATGACTCAAAACATTGTCCAATAGCCTAACGTTTACTGAAAGTTGTCCCCATCCATTCCCAGCCTGAGCCCCAAATTATATTCAAATTTTAAGCCCGTCTTATACGTTATAGGCTACATAAAAGTAGTTTGTTTTTAAAAAAATAATTGTCGTCATATTAAGTTACAGCTGTTTTTGTTTGTTTTAGTTTCAACGAAAGTATATAGTCACTGTAGTGTTTATTTACTGGCTATCATCTGACGCATTTGTGATAGCATCGATCTCATAAAATTACGGTTACACACTGTAATACAGTACCCTATATGATGTGAATAGTGCAGTGACAAAACCACTTTTCAATAAAGGTCACTTATAATACCAACTGCCATAACAGGACCAGTTTCCCCAGGCAATCACTTGCGTGAGAAAATAAGATATTGTTATTTCGCGAAGACTTCAAAAAGAACTGAAGTGCCAAAAAAATGGATACAAAAAAAAAACAGAAGCAATTTCATATAATAGAATCAATTGAAATATGATTTATGAATCAATTTACAAATATGTTGACCTGTTGCTCGAATTGGTAATGCACTGTCTGATCGATAAGTGATGACAATATCCCGGTCTGTTCGATGATTCAATTATGGCGTCAGTGCATGGGGAAAATATGTAATTATACATTCATCTCATTTAAAACGCCCCACCCTCAATGACGTCATGTATATAAAATCAGTGCGCTATCACAACAAGTGCTCCTCTCTTAGGTGTCTCACATCTAAAACATACACCATCCCATCTACCAAACATGCAAATATTATAACATTTAGCACAGCGTCACATTACGTTCTCTGTTTTCTTACAAATCTAACATCCAATTTATGTAATAAAACAGTTTGCGTTCCGGATGAACTGAGAAACTAGTGATCTGAAAATTTGCTATACAGCTTACGTTATATATGGCTGATCTTAATACTCTCCATATTGGGTCGTAGCTCTGTCCCGCTGGCCCCCTCCCTCTCGTAATCCCCTCCCTCTCGTCACCCTTTCCTCTCGTCACTCCCTTTTAAAATTCCCTACCACCTCCTCCCCTCGATGAAACTCCTTCCATCTTGCCATTGTACAAGGAAGTATATTGCGATCATAATGTATACTAAGTTATGTTGTTTGTACCACACTGCAGTGCTGTAACGAGTTTTCAGTGTTAAACAATACTCACTGGATTTTTTCTTTGCTCTTGGTAAATATACACAGAAATTTACTTTGGCAGTAAAACGACACATCTGACGCGCCCAAAATATGATTAATAGTTTATCCCTGTATGCTTATCATCTGTCTGTAGAGTAGGCTTTCTTTTAGTAAGTGTGTATATCGTACTAGGCTATTTAATATTTATCACCATAACGTTCACACGTTTTCAGGTCATTTGTAAATAAAATATTCATCAGTCATATAGTTAGTACGTACGTTACGTATATAGTAAGTTGGGGCCAACGATGGTGGTCTACAGCACAGACCGAGCTGTTGATTCGTCTATTTATGTCAGATAGCTGTCAACACCAAACATTGCAGTGATGGGAGAATTGAGCCAAGTACATTTTAATCGAGACAGTCAGACAATTAGTTGTAATGCTATATTGAAGAAGGACAAACAGAAAAGTTAATACCTCAACGCAAATGATGTCGTCTTGATGAAATCATTCAAACTACCACAAACCTATAGATTGCATTTAACCACTTCAATGTCTTCAAATTCTTGGCTGATAAGACTTTTTGTAGAGAGAACTTGACCAACGTGGCAATGAAATGTGGCAATGTAGGCTTCATATCTCCTTTAACAACCATTACTATTAATGCGTGGTAGGCTCCTACATGCTATCTACTGATGCATTGATAAACAATGTCACAGATACGGTTCTGACACTTCTCTCAACATTTGTTTGGTAATGTAGAAATCTAGGGCAAGTTATTCATGCACTTGCGATTGCATTAACATAAAAGGTTTGATTGCGGCCTGCCGTGAAGTAGCAGGCTTTACACTTATCATAAACGAAAACTTGGTCTTATAAGACAGGAATTCGTGACAGAAAGTAGAGAAAGAAATAACACGAACTCTCGTTGCTGTGGTGATTCTCCTCCTGTGAAGCTGAAGTACGCTCGAAAATAAAACAGGAAAAGCATGTACTTTTACTGCACATTAAATGAAGTCATTCTCGATGTTAATTGTATCTGATGCTAACTAATTGTGTCTTTTGGATGGAAAAGATATGCCTCGTAGATCATTAAATAGAGAAACTTGGCGCGTGTAAACTTGCGTGAATATGGTGCAGAAAAGTGAAATACTAGCTACTCTAAATGCAGAGTAAATTTAATTCTTTATCTATCTCCAGGGGTTGTCTGCAACTCCCCTCAGTGCACGTCTCTGGCTGTACCCTATATAAATAGTGTTATACTAATTAGTGTATGCGTAAATTTTTTATTGTTACCGTTGTAGTATATAGGCTACTGATATCAGATTTGACGAAGAAGTCACTGTAAAATACTATAGGCCGCGATTTCGGATTCTTTAATTAATTTGCTTGAGTTCGTCATACGTCGAACGATTTTCTGAATCTCTAGCAACCAACATCAACCATAAGACATCTCCACATCTATAAGAAACAAAATTAATGCCTGCATGGGCTGTCTTTTTTTCTTTTTTGAGAAAACAGCAGCCGCAGTCTGTTCTTTATCTCAGACACTTTCTTGACAACATGGAGCAATGCGCGAGGTTGCGAAACCCTATAAACACTGTTATCTTTTCGATCATAAGTGTCAACAGCGACAATCTATTTCGTGACGGCTATTTTCATTCCTTTCAGTTACTTCTCAGGCGGTTAATTTCATCCTATTACTTCACTGACATTTTCCCTCCGACGAGATTGGATCAGTCGGGTAAGGAAAGCTTTACAGACGCCTGGAGATAAAAAAGCTAATAATAATTTGAGACAAGGGCGCAAACAAATTGCTTTTCAAGATCGCGTCCCATTTACTATGATATCAACGCGGCGAGCATGAGCGTTTACAGAAGAACAACGTGCCCGTCCAACGATGTTTCGCGACTGCGCGCAGGTGCTCACATTTCATTTATGTGCAGTGCGAAAGGATTCCTGTCATTGAAACAGTTTCATTCTTCATAGCTGCACTGCAGTGATGGTGCATACATTTCTCTTATTAAATCTCGTTTTGGCGGTCCCGCCGTTCAGGAATGAGTGCGACAATTATACACCCCACCCTTGTCTCTGATAAGTGATCGCAAAAAGAAGGCTTGATGTAAGCATTCACGATCCATACTGTTTCAGATGAGCTTCTGTTGGCTTCCGAACCCTTGGAAAATACTAAACTAAACCCATTATAGGAGGTTAAGACTATAAGTATATGCTAGTCAGAATTTCAACTTTGTTGTCTCTGAGTTTGTACTCTGGGAGAACTAGACCACACATACTCACTATCTACCCCTATACATATCCAATTTTCCCATTTCTAACTCCAATTAAACCCTTCCACCCCCCCCCCAAACCGCCACTGCGTAACCCATTCCTAGACACACCCCTCACCACATACACAACGAATGGTGACGCTTCGTGAGTGCTGATCTCATGTGTTTATTTTCTAAAATCTTTAATCGTATCGCTGGGTGTATCTGAATTGGGATATTTTCACACACTGAACTTTATGAATATTCGCTAGTGAGTAAATATGTTGATATATATGTATATACATATATATATATACATAAATATATATATTTTATATATAATATATATATAATATATATTATATATATATTTATATATATATTTTTTATATATATTTTATATATAATATATATATTACATATATTGTATATATATTATATTATATATAAATATATATATTATATATATATATATTGTATATATATTATATATAAATATATATATTATATATATATTATATATATTACATATATAAATATTTTATATACATAAATATATTACATATATTATATATATATATTATATATGTATATATATATTTATTATAAATATATATATATATATATAGGCCTATGTTTATATATTATATATATATATATATATACAATATATATATATATACAATATATCTACGGATTATGAATGCCGTGACGTCATAATATCAAAATAGTATCAAAATCGATATTATTAAAACAGCTGTTCAAGAATTTCGTCCTTTGTATGTGTGATGATGGAATGTACCGATAACGAATAATAGACATATACTAATTATGACAGTGACAATGACAATGGCGTGTCTTCACGCCGAGTGACCTTAGAGAGAGTTGAATCGAAATATGGACGACCACGAATAACCAAAATAAATCCTACGTGTACCATGGCGTACTTGTTGCCATGAAACATACTTGATGTAATCTAAAGCACGTCCCTCGGGATCGGGGGAGGGGGAGCAGGTTAGGGCCCTCTTATCACATATATTACAATTATGTACCAAACATTGTGCACACGACATTCTAATACAATGGCATATTGATGGAACATACACTATGCCACTATATCCACTGTAAGAAAGGGATTGTTCTCTAGGTGCACCCCCCCCCCTACTAACTCCATAAGGGCTTCTCTCTCTCTCTCTACATATATACATATATATCTCGTTTTTCTTCCCCCCGTCCACCCTCCCCGAGAAAAGAGGTTTTCGATCCCCCCTTTCCATTATACCGTGGGATCGGAGGGGGAAATGTTTGGGTCCAATGATCACATCTATTACTACGATGTACGGTACCAAACATTGTGCTCAAGATATTCTAATACAACGGTTTATTGATGTTACACATACACAATTACCCACCGTAAGAAGAGGGGCTGTTCTCTAAGTCCCCCCCCCCCACCACCTCCATAAGGGCTGCTCTCTATCTCTCACCCGTTCTTCTTCCTCTACCCGCCCCACCCCATCCCCGCCACGACACCCACCCCCTAGATAACAGGTTTCGATCTCCTTTTACATTAAAGGTGGCCATTGGCGTTATCCATATGTATATGGAAGGCTTAGTATAATATCACAAAGCAGCCTGGGCATATAGGCATACTGATTGATAACACCTGTTAAATTACATGTTCCTGTGATAACACTTCTGAGGTAGTCAACATTTTTTGTATATTTCTTTTCGTCTAATTAATAAGATATTTCCTATGGTTCCTATGCTAATTACCAAAATGTGTTAGACTAAGAACTCTTGGCCTATTCTCATAGCCTATACGCACGGATACACAAACGCGTAACCATGCAACAATTATTATTTTCTCCTACGCAAATAGTGCGATTCAAAGAAATGTACGGTATATTATAATAGATAAAGGTTTGGAATGGGCACACCTGCAGCTAAAAAAATGCGACGCTTTGGTGATCACATTTATCGAGATTTGACTTCTTTCGTGACAGATAGAAACAAGTGTCTTATATTTAGTATTTGATTTGGACTTTCGAACATCAATATATGATGTGTTAACTAGTACACGGCACCGTATAGTGTCACAGTATAGTGTCACAGATAGTGTCACAGATACTTCATAGTCTAGTTTACGTACATGCACTATATGAAAGAAAGAAAATATTAATTATGCGTTTCATTCTCCGAGATTTTGAGGAAAACGCTCAAATGGCGATAGGACCAAGGTATATAGGCCTTTCTGGTTTGGGACGTTATCAAAGTCCAAAGTCATCATTTTTCGCAAGTTATGCTAGAGAGTCAGATAATGGTCACATATACTCCGACTTCATTTTACTGCCACCTGCATCTTAAAATTCTTTCTCATGGAGATTTAATTAGGCTGTCTAACTGAACACTCCTCAAAAGGTCTTGGAATAACTTGGCAGGTCAGAACCCCCCTCAGAAAATATAGTTTTGACAACTTAAAGGAGTTTTTTTTTTACGGAGAATGCTAAAATTTGTGGTCAATTTTTGCTGATGACCAAAGGAAATTGACATACACATGGCTCGATACAAATATAACCTGTAGTGCCTTTTGCACCATCCAGTGTGTGATGTTGTTTGTTTTATTCCAAATTTATTCGTTTGGCAAGTGGGCGTGATATCGATTAAAATAGCTCTCGGTTTACTGACGATTTTACCGACCATTAATTGTCACTGAATGAAACTGTTATAGGTAACTTGATAGCTACTGTCTCGGTACCTGATTTAAACAGATGCCACGGTGTAGTCCGATCTACCAACCACCCCCCCCCCCTCCCCCAAGACGCATAGCCCACCTCCCGTGTTGCCAAAGTGTTTTCCCCATTTTAAGGCTCAGAGGATTGAAGTTATCATCATTTTATGGCTTACTGTACATTGCTATGACTTTTCATGACATCACATACTAGGCTCTTTATACACTGTTATAAACTCGAAGTTTGAGGAAGGGAGAGAGGGGGTGAGGTCCGTTTGGGATGGGGTCCAAATCACATTTCTTTGAGAAAGTATTGTTTCGGTTGCGGGGCTTAGATGCAAAATGTTGCTTTTTCATGGCTATAGCTTCATTTGCCATACGAATCTGCGCTCGTGTGCAATTCTTTGCCGTATCGGTTTCGTACCTATAACTTCTGTGGGGTGTGGCACACACCCCCCTCCCTCAGCAGCCTCCTCTCCCACCCCAACATTTTGTCTACCTATAGGCGGCTATACAGTGCATCATCAGCTATATAGCATAACCTCTGTTACTTCTGATGCGCTCTGTAAGGTTACTACTTCGCACCATAGCGCAAATAATACGACACAGTTTTAAAATAAGTATAATTTAGTGAATCCATAGTAAACAGTGGTTAATTAAAACTTTAGAGAATAACGTGAAATATGTAAAGTATCATATACAACAAGCAGCATCTATACATTGCGTAATAAATGACGTCACATGACAAAACGATTTTGTGACTGATATTCTAAAGTTTAATAATTTTATTTAAAGTTAAGTGGGTATTCCAAAACTCAGATGTGAATTACATTTTATTCATAAACCCAGATGACCATTAGATTCAGGGCGCTGTAAAAATGACATTTATTTGCATGACTATAGGTTCCTCAATTCCATAAACATGACTTTCTTGTTTTCTAATTCTCTGCCCCTCTCTCTCTGCGCATTTGCCCCCGTCGTTTTTCTTTTATTTCCTATTCTTTTTGGCATGCATTAATATTTCCGGGTGTTTTTAATTAAACTAATGCGTGAGTCGAATTCTCACTAACGTTTAGTCTATGATTTACCTTTCAGCCGTGACACAGAACTTGTATGCACCCGGAACACCATGTATACACACACACAAGTTATGCAGAACGTGAACTTTTTTTAATAAGTAGTCGGCTGGTTTTGCACAATTGCGTTATGCCTATGACAACAACAACAAACAAACCCATATTATGTATTATAGGCCTACGCGTCGTTATTGAAGGTATTGTAACTATAGTGTACTAAGCGGAATACGTATTACAGACAGCTCCACGGTATATAGCAGAAACATTTTAACAGGTATCGTGTGACTGTGCGCAGGGAGACGTACAAAAACGTCTGACTGTCTGATCTCCAAAGTTATTGCTGTTATTTATTAAGGAGGAAAAGATTATTATTTTTCGTGTTCATTTCTTATATGTCGTCTGCTAAACGTGAGTATTTATTTTTTGATTTTTTGAAACCGGTGATCGCTCTTGAGGTTGTAGCCTACGTTCGAATATGTAAGCCACACAACAACATGCATTCATTAAAACAATATTTATTTTGTAGTTAATATATATATATATATATATATATATATATATGTGTGTGTATATATATATGTGTAAATATATATATGTATATATATATATATACATTCATACATACATATATATATATATCATAAAATTTACCTGCATTCAACGGTTCATCATTTTATAATTATAACTGAGTAGCTTCCATGCAGCTTAATACCCTATTTCCCTCTTAGTTACTAGCCTACTTTGATATCCAAGTTGTGAGTTCTTGCATAAAGACGCTGTGATAGTCTTGAATCTGTGCATGTTTTCAAAAATAATCTGTATTACATATATTAAAACGCGCTACTCAAAATCTAATTAAGAAGTTTAACTTTGAGCGGTGCTGCGAGGCTGGGGCCGGGTGTCCCATCTTCCTGCCCACCACCCTACCCATCTCATCGCTCCGGATATGGGTATAAGGAGGGGTATCTTTGATAACTTCATGTCAGGACTATATACGTACACGTGCAGGTTTTCACTTTCGCTGCGTTAAAAGTTTCGCCCCCCCCCTTCCCCCACCTCATACAATACGCTTTATTGGAAAGAAGCTATCGTGGTATCTGTTGGGAAATAATTTTACATTCGACGGTTAAACCTATCACCTGAAACCACTGTCGACAATACAAATATAACTATAACGTAGCGTACTTTGCATACAAGGGTCAGGGCTGAATCATTTTTTTCACATATATTGTCATTGAGTATTGATGTAACCTTTACCGACTAGTAGAGGATTTCTGCGAGTAAATATACCAAAAAAAATCTCTTAGATTTCATTTGTAAAACATTGTCTCAGTAACATATAGGCCTAGAATTGAATTTTGTGAAAAAATGGAATAATGTCGTATACTAAAGGCAACCTGCTACTCTTAGCCTAACAGTGTAAATTATTATATAAGCAAATCAGTTCCGATTCTGACATAGCAACAAAAATCTCAAAACACTAACAGGTATGAAGCGGTACCACTCACGTAAATTGGGTCACATGCCCTGTAACTTCAAGTACGTGGGCAGGTTCACAGTCGTTGTCATGGTCATATGGTGTAGACACGTTACGAGTGAGTCAGAACTTAGTCCTTTTGTCGAAAAGAAAAGGAAAAAAAAAGCCTTAGTGCAGACCAAAAACAAAGTGAAAGTTAGTGACAATGAATAAGCTCGATTTTACATAGCTATGTTGAGCTCCGTTGTTCATGTTTTAGGTAGAAATACCGTCTTCAACTGACTTGTATCTCTACCGTTATGTATTTTGACTAAACTGAATGCACTGCGTGTAAACTTACTGTCCTTGTCCGCATTTCATAAGTTCAACGATGCGGTAATAAAGCGTGTATATGTAGGACTTTAATTAAACATAACCACTTGCATACGGCTGAATAACGATATAACAAAAAAACCTACTTGACGTCAGTTTTCGTGCGCGTCACCACAGTGGACTATAAGAATGCTACCTTATATAAAGCTAATTTCTTGATGGCATGTTATGTACCATATTATTTGCGGAAGCCGACCACGCTATTCTTCATTGATAATATTCAAGAATCGGGCGCAGTTTTTATCTGATGGGGGAGGGTGGGGCGGGAGGGAGGAAAAGAGTCATACCAATTAACGTTCACTGCATGTGATAAAAATTGCCTGTAACAGCTTGGAATGCCCTCTTTCTGCACCATCCGCACGTCGCACCATCACCACCCCGCACCATCACCATCCAGCACCATCCCCACGTCGCACCATCCCTACCCCGCAACATCACCATCCCGCACCATCATTAACCATGGAGAGTCATGTATGACGCAAATCACTGAATTTCAAAAGTGCAGTCTTTCTTAATAGATATGGAATTGTGGCTCGACTTTGCAGATGTTATAAATTCCTTGATTTTCACGTTTTGCAATATTTTATTTTAATCTTTAGTGAGGAGCATAGTTTATGAAATTACTTATACTGTCCATTTTGTGTGTGTCTGTGTGTGTGTTTGGAGTTAAGGGAAGTGTTGTTCATAGCTAAACAATCTCTATTGCTAAATGCATGTGAATGAATATCTTATTCTTGTTCATGTTTTTTTCTTTCTTCACAGAGTTCTCAATTATTGTAACCTAGAAATGTCTACCAAGGCAGTCATCGAGAGGTCAGGGGCTCGGAAGACCAGGACCCCGGCCCGCTCGGGTCCCCAAAGGCCTCGGTCTTCATCAGCAGGAAGACTCAACGTGCAGAGTGATTCTTCCTCCCGAGGACGCTCTGTCAGACCAATTTCGCATCCGGCGGAGAATAAATCAGACGCATTGTCCGATTACGACATCAGAATGTATATAGCCAACAGAAACCCTAGCTGTGAGAGACCGGCGCCTGTGTCCTCAGGACGGCTTTACTCAAAATCACAAACCAGAGAGAAACCTGTCGAACGGACACCACGGAGGGACCGGAGTATGTCACCGAGTCCTCTACGGACCCGTCCCTCCGCTACTTCACCAATCGACAGCAGCCCCTCATCAGCGATAACTAGTCGTAAACAGAGCTATCTCCGTTCGTCTTCCGTGGACGCATTAACGCGTTCGCATTCACCGTTTGCGCCGCCTAAAGCAGTCCACATTGGACTTAAAAGTCCAGGCTCGCCATCCAGCTTCGTCTCCAAGACTCAGAGCGCCAAAGGGACAGTGAAACTGGAAGGAATTAATAACTCCACGAGGAACGCGCAAGTCCTGAAAAAATTTGGCGAATACCGATTACAGGGGCGATTAATCGATTTAACGTTAGGATTTTTCGGAGGATTAGAAATCAAATGCCATCGGATCGTCTTAGCTTCTGCGAGCACTTACTTTAAATCGCTATTATCGAGTGGGAATAGACACGTGACGCGACACGACTTTATTCAAATGAGGGGTGTTCAATATTCAGTGATGGATATCCTGGTCGACTACGCCTACTCTGGTACCATCGCTGGAGTAGAACGCGACATGATGGCAAGCTTAACGGAGAGTTCGAGAGTCTTTAAATTCAAAGACGTCCACGAGGCTTGCAAATCATATCTACACAAAGAGAAGAAGAGCGTAAAATCTCGCACCATCGCGCAACTCAAACATATCGAAACTCTCTCTGAAGATGGACTAGGTAATGACTCACCAACACAGGTGACGTCACAGGGTGACGTAGGACGCACAGACGACGACTCTGGTCAGGAATCGTCCTCTGAGGTTCCACCGTCAGAGAGAACGGATGAGAAAGACCGGAAGCGCTATGATAGTGGTAACGACTCCACTAGTTTACGATCAACTCTCAGTAGTTCAGATTTCACTCCTCCGGATTTTTCGTATAACAACCCTAAACATGCTAACGACATTGTTAGAGAGATCAATCGAACCAGGAGAGAGGCCATTTTGTTCGACGTCGTACTACGTACACAAACGAAAGACTTTCCGTGTCAAAGGTTAGTCTTAGAAACCGGAAGTTCGTATCTGTCCCATCTCATCACACAAGAACTACAAGGTTCCAAGCACATGGACGTGTTTTTAACCAGGATACCTTCGGATGTGTTACAGAAGTTAGTAGGTTACTTGTACACGGGCAAAATGGAAATCACCGACAGGGACGTGAGGAAAGTTTACAAATGGGCGAAAAAGTTTCAACTGAATGAAGTCTGCGAAGCCTGTTGTACGTTGGATGACACTATTGATACAACTAAGAGTATAGTATCTGAGAAAACAACATTAACAAATCCAGAGTAAAGATTTAATATGAACGACAGGTCTTTGTATTTATCGATTTCGTAGGCATTTTTTTCACAGAACAAGAAAAGATGTTTATACATAAGATTTCGAAATGTATTCCATGTAGAGGTAAGTCTTTTGTACTCATGCGCAGTCAACTAGGATTAGCCTTAATACAGATCATCCAAGTCGCAGTTATTCAATGCGCGATTCATATAAAAAAAAATGGCAAAAAAGTAGTCAAATTTACGGCTTCAAATTATCATAGAGTAATACCATATGGATTTTCAGTATGTTGTTTAACTCGTTCGATAGCTCCAATAACGCAATCGCGTGCTGGTGTGTGTTGGGTGAGTGGTTTGGGGGGAGGGGGGGGGGGGGTGTAGGATGCTGTATCTGAGAATTTTTATGAAACAGGGTTGTGTCAGTAAGTAAGCACGCGAATTTGACAATCCTGCCCTGTAACAGCATTTCGTCGTCAGATTACCTTAGGCTGGTATCTAAGGGAATTGGCGCCATTGTTCGGATCACCTAGACGACCGTGCATAGTTAATAACCGACGATCTGTCATACACAGAAAAGAATGTCAAATGCAAAAATTTGAATTATTAATTTGCTTATGTTGTTTTTGCCCCTGCTCTCCTTAGTTTTTGTCTTTTTCTCCTAAGTTGTTTGTCTTTCAAATATTTGAATCCAAAGAGCGAAATTGTACTTACAAAGTAGTGCTTTTGCGATAAAGTGTTTTTCGTTAAGGACAGTACGTTTCTAAAACTTTTGATGTCGTAAGATTTCTCGTTACCAACATTCCCATTATTATATAAGGTATGTATGTGTGGCAGCTCGTATACGTATAGACTAAAACGAAACTTGCCTATCGTGCATGTATTTCTACCTTACCTTTGTTTTGCTAAAACTATATTAGACTTTTCATAAAGCTCTAATTTATGTTGAAATAGTTACGTCATAATCGCATGATGATTAAAAACCGACTGTTATAATAATACGGAACCTGTGAACATAACGTGATGTACTTCAGTTAGTACATCGAATTCGTACCAGAATTCTATGGAACCAAACATAAATTTCAATTGCCTTGCAAATGACACAAGGCATGACATTATATTTGTGGGACACAAAAATTGTCTTCATCTGTATACGCAGTGTATAACTCAGTTATTAGGAGCATGGTACATTAACCATGTCTGCTATTACAAGGCTAAATCATCAATATTTACGTCACTCCTCGCCTACCTGTCTCCATACACCATATGCACTCCCATCTCCCTTATCCTAACCAAAATATGGTAACAAGTTAGCGCGTTAGGATTCTCATGAAATTTCATGCCAAATTGAAGGAGATTGTGCTAAAAGTGCTAAAAGGTTCCAAGTTTTGTAAGGTTAAGGTAACTTTGAGTGCATATGTGATTGTAGAAACTTAAATTTCATCCTTCGTAAATACCCAAACCAGTTGAGTTTTGGACTTTTCAACACAAATACTGCTTTAAGATAACATCTTTTTGCACGTGATTGCATAACGTTTATATATGGGTTTGATAGAATTTAAGAAAAAGATACGTAGCATTATTTAAGTAGTATTGGTAACTTTAGAAAATAAAATTGGTGAAGTTATGAAGGATAGATTACAGATTAAACAAGAAAAATATGTAAACATTAGTAAGTATCAAGTTGTGTCTTCCAGAATCACACGTTTTCAGTTTTTTGCTTGTACATTAAGCATTATGTTAAAGTTACTCAAATGAGTGTTTTGTTATAATGGCGGTTATGGAGATTTCAGTAACCATGTGTATATGAAGGCTTGCTGCGATCGGGTATATCATACTAGGGGCGTGACCTAAATGTCCAGACCACGCCCCCAGCATATAAATAAACGCATATGATCATAAATATTAAAGAGGAATGTCAAAAGAAAGATAACGAATGTGTGCTAACAATTGGCATTTATCTAACAGACTACAGGGTTTCTTCAGCCACAATAACAGACAACTTAAAGGTGATGAGTGTTGGCCCGAATGTGCTAGAAAACAAATAAGGGTCACTCTAGTGGAAAGGTTAACATGAACGTAACTGTTATCCTTCCCCTAGTAACAATTCGCAGGAACTGATAGATTTACTTAAAAAGGATGGTCCAGGAGTAATTTTTTTGTTTGACTGATGTCAATGAAAACTTGTTCTAAACATCGTGATGAAATCTGGGTTGTTTTTTGTGGATAGAATTTGAAGATAACAGGTGTGATGTCATAGTTGCACACTGACAACAAAGTGCATTGTTCGGCCTTATTTTTCAAGCTATAATATAAACAATATACCAATGTGACCACTATTTATATTGAGATGCATCCAAAATTTGGGGTGAGATATTTAAAGTCAATTTGGAAAGAAAATATAAGAAGCAGCTTTGTCGTTGTGCATTTATGACATCACACCCAGTTTTGTTCAGTTCAGATTTGGTACAAAAAATTCATAGGGATTTTATGTCAAACATACAGGCACATATATGGATTATATGCAAGTTTTACTGGGATGCTTAGAATATGTTCTTCTGTCAGTAGTCAAAATTATGTTAGCCCTAGACTTTCACTTAAATAATTTATATGTCTCCAAATGGAAATAACTTGGGGGCTCTCAACCTACAGAAAAGTGCTCTTGAATAGCTTTTAGCAGCTTAAAGCATGCACAATACTAATGTCCCTTAAACATCTTTAAAATAATAAGATATTTTTGGTTTCCAGTTTGGTACCTCTGGTGGGAATAAATATATAAATATCAATATATATCTATATATATATATCTATATATATATATATATATATATATACATGTGTGTGTATCTGTATGTATGTAGATGTGTGTGTGTTTGTGTGTGTGTATGTTTATATACATATACTTGAAATTGTAGTGAGTTGGTATAAATATATATGTATATATATATATATATATATCAATGTATTTATCTATAAATATATATATATATGTGTGTGTATATATATATGTACATATATATATATATATGTGTGTATATACATATGTATATATGTACATATACATATATATCCCGGTGGAGGCTAGAAGTTTTTTCACTGTTCTGGACTTTCCAACTCACTACGAATTCAATTATATATATATGTGCATATGTATATATGTACATATGCATATATGAGAAAAGAAAAGAATTAAGCAAAACAAACACAAAAAGTGAGTCTGCAGAAGACATTAAAATTAATTTTGCTTTGTTTATATATGTAAGATATAATTTATTTATCAGAGCTCTACAAATGTACAAAATGCACAGATCTATGTTGAAAAGTTTCACATGCGCAAGGCGGTTTCATGTTGTCATGGAAATACAACAGTAATGGGGAAAAAAAGTGTTATGTTTACCTATCTTTGCTGTGTTTTTTTGTCGTCAAGGGCAACTCGAAGGCTCAAGTTCAGAGTAATTCCAAGCTTGCCTGTTATTTCTTTAAAACTTTTGTGGTTGGCTTCTACAGCAATTTGTTTTGCTGCATGAATTGTTCTGTTTTGAATAAACATGTTTTTTACAATATAGGTCAGCCTACCGCAGCAGGGGACGATGGTAAGGTGTGATTTTTCGCGGTTTTAATCTTAAAAGGAAAACAATCAGTAGTATCAACTCTAATGATGTAGCAAAATTCCCTAAATACCAAATTTCAATGTTTTAATTCTCTATTAAGGAACCAACCGAACACAAGACTTTCTATGAAGAGCTTACAATACAAGTCTAACCGTGATTTGTTAAGCCAATCAGTTGAATGGAAAATACTATGAAAAGACGACTTGTTGATAACAGGTGGTGGACCCATTGTCTGTTATACAATTGTAAAATAAAGCACATGCTATGCGATGAATGTATGGAATGTGGAAAGGTATGCCTGAACGACTCGATGGTGTGCCAGCCTGGGTCTGTCCGTAGACGCACCAGTTGTCGTACACTATGGGATCTGTAATGTGCTTGTGATGAATCAATCAAAATAATAAAACGTCGCACAAACATTTTACCCTACTCCCCCACCCCCAACCAATGCACTCTCTCCATCCCCCCAAGTAAAAAGCTAAGTAACAACATTGCCATGGGGGTTTTAATACAGGATAGTATCATCGCACACTTAAATTTATTAAAATCAACTTTGGTAGTGCTTCAAGGAATAAACATTCAACATAATAACTTAGGAAGCAGCCACAAATTTCATGAGCAACAAGTTCAACCGATGGTACGAACATTTATTACAACCGACTAGAAAATGGCTTCTGGAATGGTTAAAATCAATATGGCATTCAATGCTAGACACTGCCGTTACCATGGAAACTACCTGAGAATTAAGGTCGAGTGCCATGTCAGCCTTCATATACTGAGACCTAGTATTAGCTAGTGTCTCCCGCAGTACAGCTAGTTGATTAAAACTTTGCAATGTGGTTTATTAACTTAACCTTCATATGTACTATGGGAATAACAATAACTACCCTTCTAAAAAGAAAAAAAATCAATTTTATATGTCAAACTTAGGCAGATAGCATTTGTATTAATTTCTGCATATAAAACTAATACTTTCATTTTTCTGTCAAACCAACTCGCATTTTAAAGGGTATATGCTGCTGCTGTTAAGAATAAAGCGTCTAAGTCAGAAAAATAACTTATCCGAGTGATACATCTTGCAAAGTTTAGCCTCTACATATCATTTTGGATGTTATTTTTGAATACTATTTCAAATTGCTATGATTTTCTAAGTTTGATGAAATGACAACATCAAATGTGATGAGAAGTAACTATTACACTGTAAATTTTTTCGGATATGGAAAATTTTGCACTTGTTCAATTTCGTATAAATTTAAGGCCAGTATACTTTCCCTTTAATCTCATTCCGAGAAAAAGGGAATAAATGACAGTAATATAAGTGTGTTAATGATAGGGCAGGTATAAGAACATAAAATTTCTGAATCCTTAGTTGCTATCAAGTGCCAGGATAAATAGATTAAACTTACAATTTGATGTGAAATTGAGGAAGTTCCACATCTGTAATAATATGCAATCTCTGATTGTTCAACATTAATAAGCATATACTCTAGTTGAACATTTATTTATATTCGGATGAAAGAGGAACACTCTATACATCATGGTTCAATTTGCAATCAATTCCTAAATATCAGACATTTTTGAGGTCACAGCATTTGAAGTTGGCACGATAGTACCAGGGAAGGGGAAAGGGAGGGAAGGGGGAAGTGAAGGGAAAGCAAGGGATTGTTCCAGGGAAGGGAGGGAATGGATTGTACCAGGGAAGGGGAAGGGAGGGATTGTACCAGGGATGGGGAAAAGAAAGGGGAAGGGGAGTAAAGGGATTGTTACAGGTACGGGTAAACTATCGTATCAGGGAAGGGGTGGAAGGGAAGGGATTGTACCAGAGAAGGGGAAGAGAAGGATTGTACCAGGGAAGGGGTGGAAGGGAAGGGATTGTACCAGAGAAGGGGAAGAGAAGGATTGTACCAGGGAAGGGGTGGAAGGGAAGGGATTGTACCAGAGAAGGGGAAGAGAAGGATTGTACCAGGGAAGGGGAGGGATTGTTCCACGGAAGGGGAAGGTATCGTATCAGGGAAGGGGATGGAGGAAAGGGATTGTACCAGGGAACGGGAAGGAAGGGGTTGTACCAGGGAAGGGGAAAGCAAGGAGAAGGGGAGAGATTGTTCCACGGAAGGGGAAGGAAGGTATCGTATCAGGAAGGGATTGTACCAGGGAAGGGAAAGGGATGGATTGTACCAGGGAAGGGGGAAAGGAAGGGGAGGGATTATACTAGGGAAGGCGAAAAGGAAGGGGGAAGGGAAGGGTAGCATTTTGAGGATGGCAGTAAAATCATACATTACCATTATTTCATATTCTAGCATATGGAGGGAGTACAGTACAATATAATGTACCATTAGACCAAAACTAGGTTGCCAACTTGAAAAATACATGTCTGACAAAAACAGGTGCTATTGAAATGTAAAATACATTGGAAAGTTTCAGCATGTGTGAACAGTACTTAACTCTCTAGTATAATATGTATGGATACTACTCACGACCTATCAGTCATTAAATATAAGACAATATGAACCGTTGCCAATAGGGTTTACTTGAATAGTTTGTTCAAAGGGTTAGTTGCAACTAGTTTAAATATATCTGAAAGGATGTGATTAATTCTTTATCAGATGGAATGTTTCACTCAAGAATCAACAAAGGATCAAAGTGCACTACTGTGTCAGAGAGTCATGACCAAAACAACGTTAAGGGTTGTGCGTGCTAGACTTAACACATCATACCACGTTTACACATGAAAATGATATATGAATAACTAAAATATTTTGCTTTCAACTTTAATTTACTTTGAAAGGAAAAGAGAGGTGGGTGGGATGGACACGGGGGGGGGGGGGGGGGTGGAGGGGGTCACTGTAATGTATAGTCACGGTACAAGCACTGGTAAAGGACTGACGTTAGTACATTAAGTTACTGATTCAAATTCCGGTAATGCATCATGATATCGAACCGAATTCCTCAAGGTGAATCCTGATGAGAGCCAATGAACAAAAGGTGACCAAGCAAATTTAAAACTAATGGATTTAAATTGTAATCGTTTTACCAAATAAATTCTCTCCATTATGCAAGAATGCTAGCAAATGTAAACGGGCAAATTCACCATATGACACAGAATCTATACAGATGCATTGTGTTTTTGTTGCTTTTTCTGAAAACTACGATACAGCCTGCCGGTTGATGAATAAAATGGGGGAGGGAGAAGCAGGTTGGAAATCAATAGTGAAGAAGAACGGTACAAATATTACCATCAGGACGAAGACACTTTGCCTAGGTGAAGGTATCAAGTGGCTCACGGTCTAATACAGAGATATTGTTTGTTGTCAGCTTAGCGACTATATTGGTGGTAGTGTAGCTTTCATGCAGAGTACTGTACAACAGCAATAGGCCTAACCTGTCTGAGCTGCTTGTGATCTCAAGCGCAGAACAAACATTTTCAAGTCATTAATCAAAAAATGTTTTGATCCAATATTTACTTTCTAAAAAGTGTCGCAGGAAAAAATTGATAGCTAATTGCCAGGTGCAAAAAATGACTGATTGGAGAAACTTCTGATCTTCATGGAATGTCATTTCAGTCAGCATGCTTACTGTGTTGCCAACGAAGCAAGATGACATGAATATGTAATAAACATACCACTTTAGATATAGCTCAAATAACTCTTCAACTCATAACCAGTAAGCAGTTAAGGACCGAAGCCAAAGATTATATCTCAAATTATAAAACATTTTAAATCCCTTGAAATCTTTTAAAATTGAAACTTGATTTGTCAAATTTCTAAACTCTATTGTTAACAGATCTTACTATCATACCAGGGAATGAATTTATCTTTCAAATTTTGTGTGCTGTTTCTGGAAGATATAAACTTTATCTCTATAAGATACTACGGCTCCTGTGCACAACTACTGCTATACATCTCTGCACTTGTACAGCAATTTGCCCATTTTTGCGTAGCCAGGTCGCGATGCGATACTGGATCAAATGATTCCCCGGTTTCAAATCCTGTCGATAATTTACCAAAGTCAACATGAAAAAAAAAGTAGCTGTAAGGATTAATCATTTAGGGAAGCTAGAAACAAAGAATCGAGCTGACATCATATTAAGTGTTTACCCAGCTGTCCGAGTTTCTCCTGGAATAAACAATTCATAAAAAATAAAACTTTAAACCTATCCTTAACAGTCCGTTGAAGGGTCTTTTCTGTTTCATGTAGAACAAAACATCTTCGGCTACTAACTGTCTTTGCAGAAATATCAAAAATGATACTATCAAGAAACTAAAAACTTAATTACACGGTTCAGCAATATTTCCTTAATTCCAGCGGTACGTCATATTTCCTCAATTCCTGGTACTGCCAAGTTTCCTCACGTACACTACAACATATCTTTTGACTTTATCACGTTATTACCCACAGTATGCAGCACAGTAACATTTATCTATCTGTTTTGTGTGTGTTTACATTCTCCGTTGTATAACATGACAAATCCATGTTATCTTGATATGATATATATCGCAAATATTTGCCAAAAGGGTAGCTGTCGAGAATTTCTTTCTCTTTGTAGAGCTGACGTGCAGAGCAATATTCAAACCATCGTACTCGGGAGAGGTAAAAATTCAAAACCTGAAATGACTAACTTGGACGATGTTTGGGATGCTGGTCTAACCTCAAATTTATTGTATCATTCTGCATGGAATCTAAGGATATTTTCACTAACACAGTGTAGAAATGGTAATATCTGATCATGGATCACAAGACCATTTTAAGTCCATATTTTTCTCTACCCCTTTAATCGCTGGTTAAGAATTATTTGCTGGTATATTAGAACACACTGTAGTTGACATTGCTACCTGAAAATATAATGTGCAATATTGACTCTCACTATCTAACAAACAGGATCATTTGTAAAAACCAAAAAAAAAAACCATGTAAAATCCTTGCCCATCTTTTTAATTATCAAATAATTAAGGAGTAATTAATCTGGCCTGATCTAATGTGTTATTTATAGAAACTTGTTTACAAAGTGATTTTACAGTAGTAAAGGTACAAATTATGGAGACATCATGATATTAACAAATTCCCTGAGAATATTAATTGGAAATAAATCATGTTAAGCCAAACACCCCAGCAATGTTAAGTTATCTGTTCTGTAACATAATACTTGGCCTTATATGACATTGCATGACTTGTGCAGTTCTTATAAACAATGCATCCCTCACATCGGATCCCTTGGAATAGTTAAGAAAGAAAAATTAAAAACAATCAATAAAATAGGTCTCATTTTTCAAATTTTCAATACAGACATGAAATTTCAGTATTTCTGACCTAAGTTACTGCCAATGGAGGTGAGGATTACACACTGCAGAATGGCAAACCCTTTACAAATAACAGCATCAATTGAGAAGTTAAGCCTTTATGTGTAGATTTGCACAAAAAGAAAGAAAGATGGGTGCCATAAGGAGGGAGGGGGGGATGGTTGAGAGAAGGTAACATTCCTTTCCCACTATAACCTTGTAACTCATCTTAAGATCTCAAGAATAATTTCACAAACATTTCTTATTTACCGCTTCATTTTTCCCCTGTAGGTTGTACCTTTGACTTGTAATGACTTTACATGAAAGACGCCAAGTTACTAACTAATGACAGTTAAGGATACACCCGTCCTCTTCGGAAGAGGAATCCTCCTCGTCACTTCAAAATTTTCTTCTCAGTCCTGCCGAGAGGATGCAGATATTATCATCTCACTCCTGCCGAGAGGATGCTGATTTCATCTGTGCATAACGTACAGCCGTATACCATCTTCCAAAGCATCCTCACATTTCTCGTTATACATTTCTGTCATCTCACATCTCAAGGCAACTTCAAACCAAACCTTCCTCATGGTTTTGCCCGAGGTCATCTTCTGATAGTTTGTTTTGATCGATCAAGCTGCAAAGAGACGACTATTGCTCTTGCAAACTTCAGACTGCAACGAAATCGTCACTTCTTCTTTTTCTGTAGCAGAAAGGGGACATATCACGTCAGGAAATAACATCTTAAAATAAAGTCTTGCAGCGAAATGTAACAGACATGCAAACAACAATACCGATCGTCAAAAACCTTCCGTGTAACTTGCACATGTTTATATCAAAATTGGGGATTAAAAGTAGACCAACCATGTTGTGAGACTCACATTAAAAAGGCTGTATGGTTAAATTTCATTGGAAGTAACAACAGTGGAGTGTAAATGATTCTCAAAATCAAAATAAAGGATTCAACTTATACAAACAAACCAGCTAAAACTAAAATCTGTATGGTTTAAACCTCTTTAGAACTAAAAAGCAGCTAGGTAGAAGTAACTGTAAATTATACTTACTCATGTAGCCATAATTTGCTACTACTCGAAAAATGTTTCAGAAAAGCAAGTTTTTGGTTGATAATGCTTAATAGGTTGTTGCTGTTTAATGCTTAAATCCCATAACAATATAATTCAAGATTGATTCCAAATAAATGAGCTAAAGCCTCCCCCGCCCCCCCCCCCAAAAAAAATTGACAATTTTCAAATAAAAAAATTATTGTCATGGCAACCAACTGTTGAACATTGAATAGAATTCACTAATTATCTGTTGCCTGGCTGTCACTCACAGGTGAACACAACAATCTAGAAGAGTGTGCGACAAATTTTCACTGCACGCAAACAAGGCTAATTTAGCAATACCGACAACATTGAGTAGCCATCAATTAAGTAAATATAGAAAAAAAGGATTTCAAGCTAGGATCTGCATTGTGACAAAATCATGCAGCTAACAATTATTAAGCATAAATGACTCTCATGCGCCTCATCACCTAGCAACAATAACTAATACCTCATTCTCGTTCAAATTGGTATTGCACTACTACATATCCTAATACAGTATTGGTTAGGCCTAGGCTACATGTTGATGTTTCACAGAGACAGACTCTTTGGTGACTTCAAACAATGCAACATTTACACAATCAGATTGGAGACGCCATCTGTACGTAATGAAAGAATATACTTGTCATTAAGTTTTCTAATTCTTCTGTATTATTTGTTTTACTTATTTATTTTTCTGGGGGGTGGGGAGTTGGGATTAATATATTTTGAGCAGGGGCTATTATTTAATAGTTAAATTACATACAAGTATTACTGGAGGTCTGGGGATAAATTCGCTAATGTTTCTTCTGTTTTGTGTTAAGTTAATGCTTTTCATTTACATTTGGTAGTACTGAGATAAAGCAAGTTTTCACACAATGTTTTCATTCAGGCCCCGAAATTCACCAGGTGTGCCACTTCTTGTAGAATGTCTTTCAAGAGCTACCGCAAGCATCAATTGCTATTTTCATGTGAATGATGATACCGATACAATTCTACTCCCAAAATCAAACAAGAAAATGGACAGACTGCAGACTTGATATACATAGTCAACCTCAGACGCAGTGTTTGAAGACCCTAAATTTGTAAACAATTGAGTGTAAGAGTTTGGGTTTCAAATAGTAAAGGAAAATGAACTAAAGTTATATCAAAACCAAATGTATAGACCCCAACTGCACGTGGTGGTAATTTTATGTGTGTTGGTTGTTGACTCTGCTAATTAGCAGCAGTACCAAAACAAAAAACTAAGTGCCTGTATATTCTTCTTGCAATAAATGATATTGGCCTGCAATGACTTGATTCTAGCCAGGGCATGTGTCATTATTCACGAATGATTCCTCAGGTAACACTCTTCAATACACAAAGAACTGTCTCAGTGTATGATTAATCCACAACGGTAATTTGTAAAATGCCCTTAATGTGATCCTTTAAGTAAACTTTACGCAACCGTTAGTGACAAAATAGTACATATACAGTGCCTTACAAACTTTGAACCTTTAATCGAAACTGATAAGAGGCAATTCCAAGAGTCAACATTCCAGTCAAAGCAATTGAAAGAGTGTTTCAGGCACAAGCAAAATAAAGTTTGTTCAACTAGGATTTCATTCTTTCAATTTGCAGAGTATATGCAGGTCTTCATTCATGTGATTTCATTCATGTCTTCATTCATGTGTCTTCATTCATTCACTCATTCCTTCAATCATTCGTTTGTCATCTTCTTTACATTCATTCATGAAATTGACTTGAAACACCCTGTATATTCACAGCAGACATGATTGGGTGGTACTAAATTTATTAACAGCATAAATTCTCTAAACACACACACACACATCCACACAACTCAGTCCAGTCCAGTCATTTGTGTAAACAATGTAATAAAGAATTTAATAGTTTGATTTCCCACAATGCATCAGAAAGCAAGAACACTTTAGACTAACGTGTTGAACCAGCTGAGCTAGCAGATGGTTGATGAGAAGACGAGTGAATTCCCCAAGGAACAATGGAGACATCTGTACAGCATATTATAACTTTAGACTGTAAACGAATATTTCATATTTATTATTTTACCTTCTTCCCCTTTCCTTTCTTCTTCTTCTTCTTTTGTAAACCCGATCCGAGCTTGACTATCTCATCGAACGTGTCACCATTCATCCGGTGGGTGACTGACACCTTCACCCCTGGGAGGTCCTCCTCCTTCCTAGCTTTTAACCCTTCCATGATGTCGCGACCCCCAAGGTCACCGATTAGGTTATCGTCTAGGTCCAACTCGGAGAAACAGCTGGAATGCTGAAGCAGTCTGACGAAGTTGCAAGAAAGAGAAGGAAAATAATGTGGACATTTTTCCATCTGAATTGAATGGAATTTCTGCTTCACTTTCTTGTAGAGTGACAAACTTAAAAGCGCATTATTTCTGCACTCACGTTTTATATTATTCAAGTATTCAAATAAAAAAGCAAGCATCTTTACCAATAGAGGGCGCTGTAACACAATTGATAAATAACTGATCAATTCAGGAATCAGTAGCTTAAAGTCATGCCCAAGGGAAGTCTTTACATAGCAAAAGGTCAAACATAAATACTAAGGCAGGAAATAGGATGGGAAGGGGAATCTCAAAGGTGAATGAAATTGAAAGGGGGAAACTGAATCATAGTCTATATTCCAATTACTTTCATTTCACAGGAGATTTAATAGAGTTTCTGTTGATTCAGTGCTCCAAACACAAAAAGGTTTTTTGAACCTTGATTGGCCATGGTAAAGGTAGTAGTTAGTTAGTTATTGAAGAAGGTGTAAAACTAAATCGAGACAGCTTAAAGAGAGTAACAAAGTAACTTAATTTTTATCAACTACTACTGATGGCACTTCTTGGTTCAAAAATCAAACTTTTGAAGCACATCTGCTTCATGAAAGATCATTAAAGTGAAGCTGTATTTGTCCAGAAAAATGCAAGATAATTCTAATCATAGTTTATTTACGCTAAAACTTACTCACGCACTATCACAGAATGTGTTCTCATTGGAACTTTCATTTTACCCTGATCATGCCCCCCCCCCACCCCAGTTTCATGTCACAAATCAATTTGAAGGTTTGAATCAGAGCAAGAAATTGGAACCTTTTTGTCAATTTTTAGCGGGGTAATATTTATAATTTCGTTACAATTGAAGATGATGAGCTTACTCATCTACGAGTGGTAAATGTGTTAACGAGCTCACAGGCACTTCACAAAGCAATTCAGGAGAAAGAATTGTTATCTTGTATATATAACGTTGGATGAATTGGTATAAAAATGCAGACTTCTGAACTCATCCAGTTGTTATTTATGGAATGTAAGGGAATAGTTTTTCCTGGTTAAGTTGAATGCATTCATTTATAGTTATAAAATATCAAAAGTTATAATCATTTTGGGACTTACTGTCTAAACAGTCTCATAGCAATAACAGGGCCGTAATTGGACCCTGGGCCGTAGCTATCGATACCGTTATCCGCGATATGTAGCTTATGGATCCAGGGGCCAACAGGAGGGGGACCTGGTGGCTCCTTACTCTTCTTCTTTTTCCCTTTACCTGTTAACAAAAAAAATATGCAAACATCAAAATACAAAGCTATAGATTTAATTTATATCTTAGTTAGTAAGTAATAATTAATACTGGATGATGTTTCAAGCACCATGTCTACCTCCTACCCACCCCCCCCCCCCACACACCCCCTCTCCATAACCTGTCCATGAATAATTATGTGCAAGTTTTGAGCATCAGCCAATGAACATGAATGGCGTTAGCATAACATTATTAAATGAAAATGAATGGTGTTCGTATAACAGCTTCTTGCATCTGCTGCAAACACCCCTAATACCTTAAATACCAGCCTTCAATTGTGAGCCTCCCCATCCCCCCCACCCACCCCCATTCCTGTCAATTTTAACAAAAGGTTAAGATTTATGCGAGGTCAAATCAAACCATACCTTTCTTTTTCTTTCCTTTCCCACTTTTGCTACTTCTTGCAGAAGACGGCTTATCGTTGTCTTCTTTGTCACCCTCAGAAAGAGCGGTCTTGACCCTTGACCTTTCCTTTTCTGTAATATGCAAGTGAGAAGAACCTTTAATAAATGAAACCTCAAAGACCAGTACTTCACAAGAATGATATTTTTCATATTTTTCATTTTCATGAAGAAATCCACCAATTCTTCATTCCTAGCTTCACCTATCCAACACTTACAAGACGTAAAGATTCCTTGCAGGAATGAGTTTACGAGTGACAGACTACAGTTTAGTGTTAATCCAAATTACTAGGTGCGATTTCTGTTAAAAAGAATTTCAGTAAGTGTTTGAACTTGATACAACCATAGATAACCTTATCAAGTTGTGAAGTTCAAATACAGATCATTCAATGTTCCTGGCCCCATTCACCCATTAGATACACAAGCAAGGTGCGTATGCATCTCAGTGCTTCAAGTTCTCACTGGTTTCATCAATTGATAAACTTACTTATAAAATCAGTTGCTCACATTTTTCCTGACACTTCCCTCAATAACTCAAAATGGTTCCCATTAACTGTTAAAGCAGTGGAGGATGTAACTAATAACCTAGATAAATCAAGAGGCTGATACGTCCATCTCACCTGCCAAAAGCGCCAGAGCTTCTTGTTCTGCTTTTTGTTCCTTTTGTTCCGCTCTCTGGAGACTTTCTACCTCTGCCTGGTCGGCAGCTAATTTGATGATTTCAATAGCGCCCTCAGCTTCCAGGTTATTGCCATTCAAGTAAACTTCTCTGTAAATGAATATAATATATATCAGAGAATTCCAGAAAGATGAAATTTAAGATATTTTGTGTAACCACAATCAGACCTTTGACATTGGTCAGAAAATACTTCTCTGAATTCCCAGGAAGTCATTTGAGATGATAAAATGGTATACTGCACTAAGATACATGTTCGTCTGTCAGTGGCTGGAAGGAATAAAAATTGTGAAGCTTTACTGAGGTATGAGGCAAATTAATTATTAATTTTATTATGGGTTTCAAACTTTTTTGCCATAAACCTAGTAGTATAAAGGACATCAGGATTTTGATTAACCAAACAATTGCAGAAAATTATTAATAATCACATCAAGGTTCAAATTATAAACTGTAGCCAAAAATTAGTCCCCATAATTACTATTACAAATTGTAAAGCATGTGAATGTATGTATGTATGTATGTATGTATTTTAGATCCTGCAAGTAGGAACTCGCGAAGAAGCTTCATTGGCCACAAGCTGACCGAAGTCTAGTCTAGTCTCTTAGATTCATATTTAACGTCCATGATTTTGAATTGTTTATTGTCAACAACTCTGTAACTGGACGACATACATTAATCTTGGAGTGACTTGAACTGGGGACCTTATGATTGGAAGGCACCGGCATTAACCACTGAGCTAACACTCCTTTGAATACTGAACTGTAGTAAAACATTTCAAAATGCAAGCCTTCGTTAATAAATTGAAAATGTGGAGCATTGCTAAAACCTCATGAGACAGCTTTGGAACAATCTAAAAATTGTGAAAGACTGTGTGAATTTGTCAATTTCTGTTAATATGACAACATAGTCAATGCATAGGCTGTCATCAAGCTAACACAAGCCTACCTTTAAAATACATATTTCAAAACTGTCAAAGAGTACGTATAAAGCATGCTGTATGTTTCACAATGTTGAACAACTTTTTTTTAGTTTTTCAGTGCCCTCCCAATCCCTCCATTCCTTAATGTAGCTTTTTACACAACATACCAATAAACAAACAGATTTTATTTTTACCTAATCGCTGTCGTTGAGATGAGATCTCCCAGGGCGGAACCACTCTTGACCCCAAGGTCGCAGTAGCAAAGACTCAAAGACAAGAGCACTGTGTTACCTTGAAGTCCTTTACACAGTCCGATACATCCATCATCGCCAAACCTGTAAAAGAACACAACCTCTTTAAATTTATAGGGGAATAATTTCAGTCATTGTGCTGCTATATCATCTATCAAAATTTTGCCATTATCCATGAGAAAGTATTACAGTTCAAAGGTCAATGTGACTGACCTGTGTTAGCGAATAAATGTCAGCTTTTCTTTCATATTTCTCTTAAAGCAAGAGTCCCTATTCTTCAATTTCAGTTAGTGACTTACACTTACAAAGTACAATACATCTATTTGCATGTTGAGATCAACATTACCAATATGTTTAATAGGAATTACTGACAAAAATATAGCATTATAGTGATCTCTTCTAGTGTTTTCAAAATAACAAACAAACCCATTTCTCCTTTTGAAATTCTGTGCCACACATACTTTAGTAAACTGTTCTATTTTAAAAGATCAACAAAAAAAAAAAACTTTTTTATCAGGTAAATACAGTAATGTGATCGAGACAAAAAGCAAATAGAAATGGACATTTCCACTAAATTTCCATAGAACCATGTCACAAGCCCTGTGAGAAGACTTTAAAGGTCATCAGTTTTGACCTCAACATATGCTAGAAATTAAAATAATGGTCATTCATGCTCCATTTACAGCTAGCATTTTAATGCCACCCTCAAAGTAACTTTTAGCATGCTAAATGTTGTTTTCTTGTTTTTGGGGGGGGTGGGGGGGTGAGGGGGTAATACTGATTTCCTTCAAACGATGAAATTACAACGATGAGAAAATCTACGCTGTACTTACTCATTGTAATCAAGACATAGAGAGGTCAAAAACAAGACAGAAGATGTTTGAACGAGTCTAGTGGCAGATATCGCTTCCAGGTTACAGTCCACTAGGTCAAGCCTGGTGATTGGGTAGACAGCTTTCTCAAGCATCAAAGCCTACGATTATGAAACAGGCAGGCATGCAGGTGAAAATTGTACAAAACATACATGAAAAATAAAACAAAACATAATATAAAACAAAGAAACATTCACTATATTAATTTCATAGAAGCAAACATATTATCTATTGATTAAATGATAAACACAAACATGTCAAGTTTATGTAAAACATGGTAGCATACAGCCCTCCCACCCTCCTCCCCCCCTTCCCCCAAAAAATACAAAATAAATCTACACACATTACAACTGAATGGGTTGAACTTTTAATTGTAAATAACAGACAGTGAAACAAACAAAATATTTACAGAAAGCAAATTTAAACAAAAAAATTCTGCACACATTTTGGTTGTGTGAACAGCAAATTTAGCTGTCCGAAAAGAAAAAAGTCTGAATGTAGCAAACTAACAAAGAAGACCAGTGTGAACACTGTAGGAGAGATGTGTAGGTTTGCATGGTGAAGAGAACACTGATATATGTTAACTGTAGTAAATATGTGCAGGTTTGGTGAAAAGAACACCCGCTTCGGCATGATACAAATTGATCCTTTTACTTATTTTGGGGGTTTCAGCTATGATGCAGTCTGATTTTGATGTAAAACGACTACTCGTCCATCATACATCCTCAAAGCTGATTTCGTTTGTCTGAACAGAAATGTGGTAACCTAGGACAACCATTAATAGTTTCCACTGGACTTACCAAGTTTGCCAACTGCTCATGAGGAATGGGAACATCCCACACATGTAGTTCTTTAATGTATCGGTACCACTCATGTCTGATGCAGGCAATGACTGGATCCACACTGACATTCTTTATCTCGGGGTCACTGAAGTCAGGGATTGGTTCCAGAATAAACTGAAAAATGTAAAATAAATCAGATCAATGATCTTCTGAGAATTTGGATGAAATGAATATCAGCATTTCTGCTTACAATGAGTCTGAAAGTCGATTAGTGTTGCCTCTAAATTTAGCATTCTAAAATGTGCTAAATAGGTTTCAGACGATTTTCAGATTCTAAGGAGAGTTTCAGTTAATCCCATACCACACTGCCGGTCTGACCACGACCCTACTCGGCTCAGCCGTTGTGACCCAGTTTTTGATAAGTCTTGAAGACCCTACAGACTAAAAACTGACATCCACACACCACACAAAACGATCAGTACACACGACGATCCCTTTCTGTTAACGATCAGTGCTAGGTTAGGTCACATGGAAAAATACTTTCCTGTGATTGCTTACACTTGTTAAGACACTACTGGTTTTGTCATGAACTGCCGACTGCCAGCTAGAAGAACTCTGCATTTTCAGTTCTTTCGACTGAAGCCAATAGGACTCAACACAGTCAAGATCGTAGTCATCAGTCATAGTCGTAAGAACACACACAATACCCGACTATCCAGGACTTTCGATGTAACGACGGTTGAGTCGAGTCGGGTATTCTTATTCAATCTGCGGCTGGGTTTAGACAATTACCAGCTAGCTAAGAAGACAGATCTATGCTTTCACGGTGACAATAGAAAGCATGTGGAAATTTTGGGTATTTCATGCTCACAATCAGATAGCCAGTCTCGTAGCAATGTATCTCTAATTCATTAATTATATTACATCATTTGTATATTTAGAGAGCTCTGAACAATCAGTATATACAGATCTGTTGTACCTTCACGATCAGACGATCATTCTCGTAGCAGTCCTTCATAGATGACTTGAGTCGTGGACACACCACTGATTTCTTCTTGGCACAGTTGTCCAGGTAGCTTTTGTAGAGCCTTTTAACAACCACTCCAGGATCCTCCAGCATTCCCTTAGGTCTCTTCTTCTTACCTCCCTTCTTCTTCTTCTTACCTGCTTTCTTTTTTCCAGGCATGACTAAGGGGTTACAAATAATGTATAAATAATATAAATTATAAATTTATTATAAATTATATTTTTATCACATTGCTTGCAAATTTCAACAAATTTTACAAAGCATTATACAAAAGTAAGTTGGCAATTGTGATTTTTTTTTAAATACTCTTATTTATATGTTTGAAACCAAAGTTGACACCTTGTCACAATGTACAATATTTACAGCTTAATCAACTCCTCTTACAAGATGTCACGAAATTATACTCTTTGTTAATGGTTTGCATGAAAGTAACACAAGTGCCATGCTATTATCACCATCACTGTGGCACTTATTCTATATGAAGGGGGGCGGTGTCATTCTGCCATCGGTACTTTCCGGTTTCTATCCTTTCCGCCATTGCAGAAAGGATAGAAACCTATGGCGGAAAGGTATGGTGGTATGCACCTATGGCGGAATGGCACTAGATCCTATATGAAGTATTTGCAACCTAGGTACATATCAGCTACTAACATTTGGCCTAAGTTAGGCCTAGGTCTAAATACCTACCACTTGGTCTTAATGACTATCAATATACTAGTCACCTTTTAAGCTGTATAACATGAATTTGCTAATGGGAATTTTGACCAAAGAAATGGCAAAATAAAGATTGCCAACAACTCATGCAGGCAATGAAAAAGACGGTTTAAGATATGTGTACAGGCATTTTCTCAAAGGGAAAGAGAATTTTTTGAATTCTGTTTTTTGTTTCTACTAACCTTCTCAGTTAAAGATTTTTTTTGCAATGAACCAGTTTAAAGAGGCTTTATGTATTTACTGTTAGGCCTATTGATAAACTGATGTATATGTAGGCCTACATATACTGTAGCATAGTGTAGGCAAAGCTGTCGTACCATTGCTGCAGATCACTTTGGCAACACTGCATGTGGATACCTATCTTAGCCTACATCATGTATAAATGTGTAACATGTGTCTTTTACCGCTGTACGATGATTTGGAACTTGCAAATGTAAAACTTGAATGCATGGCATTAGGGAATAGGGGCTGAGATAGCTCAGTTGATGGAACACATGAGTACTGACTTGGAACCCTGGTCAATGCTTAAGTTATGGTCCAAATCTTGTCATGGCCAAAACTTTCTTTACTCTTTACAAATTTGTTTATACGTTTTCTGTTGTTCATTTAGGCTAGCCTTCTTATAAATAATAGCTAGGACAACTTTCGATCAATTGACCTAGCTACATTGTATTTTCAACACAATGCAAGTTGGCTTTGATGCAATATAATTTTGTCCATTTGTTATTGAGTTAGGCTTTTGTCGACTTAGGTCAACTGATGTGCACTAAGTTATGCATCAGACATTCCCAGAACTTGAGCGCGTCTGGTCACCAAGTTCTTCTAATCTAAGTACCGATTAGGACTACTAACTTTAGTTAGGGGTTATAACAATTAACATCAAGCCTACGAAATAAGTTATGTTCCTAGGCTAGTAACCTTTGGTCAGTTACATTGAATAACCTACGAAATTGAATGTGCAAGTCTAATTTGAATTAAGCTTCTTACCTTGACTCCAAGAGAAAATTACAAAGGTAGACTACGTTCTTTCATCTGGATAACTCAATTCTTGACCGATCTTGTGCGGAAGTTCCCACAGGTTGTTGATATGTTGTCAGGTGAACGTGCATTTGACACTATTCAATATTCATCAAGATATCAATATTCATTACCTTTTCAAGTTTCGCGGTCAAAGATTGGTCCAATCTCTCTTTACCACATTTCCTACCGGGATACATAATTAGGTAATTGCCCTCACAGTTCAATTGAGTTGTGCTCTCAAATGACTGACTGAAACGTGTCCTAAGTGATTACTGGTCCGTAGAACACGTAGGTTTACAGTGTGATTATACTACCGGTTCGTATGCGCTATGGAAAAAGTTGAGTAGTTAGTAATATTCATACACAAGACTAGTAATCGTAAAGGATAATTGGACTTTGTAACCGGTCTACAGTTTGCGAAGATCGGGGAAATGAGGCTACGAGAGGAGAGAAAGATGGTGAATTTTCACAGTCTCTATACATCCCTGCCATTGCTACTTGTGACATTGGCAGTGAAATTCGAAGGTAAGTCTGATTTCACCGATACATGAACAGTGGTGTTTCTGTTAGTGTTACTACTCTACTGACCTAACTTAGGGTCTATGCTATATTGTGTCCAGAAGTATAGGCTAGGCCTACCTAGTTTATGTAGCTTACAGTAGGCCTTACACTATACAAAAACACTAAGTTAGTTACAGTATGCTCTCCGTTCAATCTGGTAACATCATATACTGCCTGAAGGAACCTTAGCAAGGTTAACCCTCAAAGTTTCTGTGAAGCCAAAGTACAACATTGGAAGAAGCAGAACACAATTTTAACAGGATATATGTTTATATTACATTTTGCTGAAATACAAGGTTCCAGTTAAAAACTGAATAAGTATAGCTAGCCCTTAGAGAACCCTATGTGTCCTGGCGTTAAGTATTGACCACTGGAAAGGGGAATTAAATGAATTGTCAACTCTGCATGGTAGGCTGTAAAGGTACGTTCGCGATGTGTACGTAATATATATAATAGGCAATCACCTGTGCGTTTACATGCGGGAATGTATTTGCTGCAGAAGTGGGAGTCCTAACTTCAAGTCGCTCGTTTTAGCTATTTGCCCGCACTTCACCATTCCTCAAATTGATGCATTCGACAAATGATGCTTTTGGTAGGAATCTGACCAGTGAATTTGAAAATCAGATTTCTTCAGGAAGAAAATGTTGAATGGGGACAATTATCACATAGTTAGAAAGAGAAAAATAAGAACTATGAGGATTGAGGAGGACAATGTATCCAAATCTCCCACCAGACAATTCCTGGAAGGCAGAGCAATCATGGAATAATGTTTGTGCAATTCCAGCATTGAAAGCTGTCAGATTCTTATATTAGGGGCAGCTCAAGGAAACACTTGACATATTACTAGTGACATCTTTTTCTGCTAAATTTAATTTGCAGATGCTGAATCGGTATCAGAAGCTAAACAGTTTATGGATGCTGGCAATGTATTGTTAGCTGCCGGTCAGCTAGCTGATGCTCTCACACAGTACAATAATGCCATTGGTAAGTAGCAATATACAGTTTCGATAAAACCAGCGACTGCTGTGTTTTTTCACATCATGGAAGCATTTTGTTTCTGATGTTGGAGAGACCTAAAATTCATATCATTTGAGTAAAGAACGGTTAAATTTTGACACTTGAAAGTATATATATGCTTCAACAAGAGATCTATGTAGTAATATTTTTCTCATTGGAGTGCTATTTTTGGATTTCAATTTGTGACATGCAGCATCAATAAAGCTTTTTCCAAAGATATCTTTGAAATTTTAAGAGTTCCTGTGTGATTTCATGGATCAATTTATCAGACCTGTTAGTGAAATGTTATGCCAAAAAAATGCCACTCAAACACACACAAAGATGTATATGGATAGTAGCTTTTGTACACAGCACCATAGTTGTAAATGCATTGTTTTTAATGTGAAGCATATTCATAATATTTCAAGGTTTTTTTCTGAAATATGTCTGGAATTGGTGCATATTGTTATCAGCATCAACCCAAGCCATCCGCACTCATGCTCCCCCTCCCATGCCCACCCCCCCCCACACACACTCAGTGATCAGCATGTGCTCTTTGAAATATTGTCCATGAATGGATTTTAAATTTGGCTATGACAATGACCCTCCCTATTTCACATGAATTATCGCTACCCCCTCTGACCACGTTTTCATCTTTTTTAATTCCACAGACAGAGACTCTACAGACTACATGGCTTACTTCAAGAGGGCGACAACGTGGCTCGCTTTGGGAAAATCTAAAGCAGCTCTTCCTGATCTCACTAAGAGCATCAAGCTTAAGGAAGACTTCACGCCCGCCATCCTCAGTAAAGCGAGCATATTCCTAAAGCAGGGTCACATGGATGATGCACTTAAATATTACAAACGAGTCGTAAGTAGCAATCCTTTAATTTCAACTTGTGTAAGCGATGAGGCTTAGCAATCGGGAGGTTCCGGGTTCAATTCTAGGCCAGGTCATAGTCAGGTGGGTTTTCCACCCAAGAGCAATCTATGGTTTTCCCATCTGAAACGGCTTTCTAAATTGAGTAGCTTCCAAATTTCAGTTAAAATGTTGAATTCAAGGCCACCCAGTGTGAAAGTTGTAATCCATAAGCCCTTGCATGTTTCTCCCACATTCATGGTCGCTTTAGTATTGTAAAAACAATTGCCTGATAATTATATATATATGATAGTTATTATAAATTGATTGATAAAACAAATGTCAAAAACGTTATAAAAAATATGTAATACTGATCAATTATTTCATCTTGTATTTTTTACGTGAGCAAATGAACATCGTAAAACTGACTGTAAACAAATTCAAAACGAGCAACAATCCGTTTGGCTATGACTTTTTGTTTTTACTAAATAAACAACAGATTAAAACATTTTGAAACAACAAAGAAGTTTGTGGCTGGAATAGAAATCCAACTAGTTTTTGAGACCTCTATATCCCCCCCCCTCCCTCTACCGCTAACAATAACCCTAAGCAAGGAGTGAATAAATGTTCAAACCTTTGAAATTAACTTCATGCCAATACCCTCTTTCTTTCAGCTTGTTCTAGACATACAAAACAAAGAAGCCAAGGAGAAGTTTGGTTTAATTCCAACTTTGAAGGCGAGAGTACCTATCGCAGACAAGCAGGTAGAAGATGGAGAACTCGAGCAAGCTATTGAAAACTATTCTAAGCTAATAATGGTTAGTACCTTGTTTTTTAATGACCCTTAGACAGTGTGATTGCCTTTTGACCGTATTCGAATATGCATTATGCAAATCACACATTTGAGTTTTTGGTTCCTTGCTTTTTGCAAAGCAAGGAAACTATGCGTTCAACTTGGCGTGTGTGTGTGTGTGTGTATGTGTGCGTTTGTTTTGCTATCTGACCGAGGACTTGAACAAAAGAATTTCAGGTCCTCGGTTGTGATTTCTAAAGAATCACCACGTCCTCGGAAGAATTCTATTGTATGGGGTATTGTTAAAGTTAGGGTACGTGGATTTGAACAATGGAAAATACAATGGGGTCCTCGGTCTGAATGAAACACAAACATGTATGTGTGTGCGTGTGTGTGTGTGTGTGTATGTGACGCTTGGCTTGTGTACACGATATCTCAATAAGGAAATGATGTATCATGATGAAACTTGTTGGGTGGATAGCCCATAGTGAGAGGAAGATCCCTATTGTTTTTGGTGCCCGCAAAGGTCACCAAAGGTCAGTTAGATGCCAAAAACCAATATATTAAAAACAGCAATAACTCCCGTTGACAGGGTCCGACATGGTTGATATTTTGGGAGTAGTTGTGAATGGGGTAAGGCATCGTTTCCAAACATAACGGTAATGTGATCTGAGGTCAACAAAGGTCAATTAATGATAAAAAACTAGTATTTTTGCGATAACTTGAGAACGAAATGTCCGTTAGGGTTGGGAGTTGCTTCAATGTAATCCAATTGTCGATCCGCACCTGGGTGACCCTTGACCTCAATTTGACCTTTGGTGACCTTTACATGTTTTTGGGGATTTTTACAGTTTTGATGCTATTTTCAGATGTCAAAGGTACCTTCTGAACATAAATGTCAATAGGTTGACCCCGTGTGACCTTTATGTGCGAAGTTATATGGGGTCAAAGTTTTTCGGTCGGAGTTAGGATGGTTGCACAGACTTGTCGTTTTGTTTTTTGGAATCAGGAGATTAAACTTCATCTGAAACCAAGGTCAAAAGGTCAAAGGTCACATTAGAAAAAATGTGCTTATTTTGGGAGGAAACGAGCAAAAAAGAAAATGTTTGATTTTGATGCTAGATTTGGATATCAAAGGTACCTTCCGATCAAAAATGTCAATAGGTTGACACCCGTGTGACCTTCGTGTGCGAAGTTATAAGAGGTCAAAGTTAATTTTCAGACATTTAATGCAATAACTCCCAGTTCCAAGGTGTGACGTGGTTGATATTTTCGGACAAGTTGCAAATGGTATAGGGGAATATTTTCAAACTTAACGGTCATGTGATCCGAGGTCACCAAAGGTCAATTAATGTTAAAAAACTAGTATTTTGGGGGGAGAAAATGGGCAAAGAAAAAAATGTTTGAATTTGTATAGTTTGATGCTCTATTTAGGTCTCACCGATCAAAAATTTCAATAAGTTGACCCAACGTGACCTTTGTATGTTAAGTTATATGAGGTCAAAGTTAATTTTCAGACATTTAGTGTAATAACTCCCAGTGCCAAGGTATTACACGGTTGATATTTTGGGACAAGTTGCAAATGGTATAGGGGAATATTTTCAAACTGAACGGTCTGTGATCAGAGGTCACTAAAGGTCAATTAATGATAAAAAAACTAGTATTTTTGCGATAACTTGAGAACAAATTGTCCATTAGGGTTGGGAGTTGCTTCAATGTAATCCAATTGTCGACCCGCATCTGGGTGACCCTTGACCTTAATTTGACCTCTGGTGACCTCTGGTGACCTTTTTGTGTTTTGTGGATTTTTACAGTTTCGATGCTATTTTCAGATGTTAAAGGTACCTTCTGATCATAAATGTCAATGGGTTGACCCCCGTGTGACCTTTGTGTGCGAAGTTATACAAGGCCAAAGTTAATTTTCAGACATTTAATGCAATCACTCCCAGTTCCAAGGTGTGACACGGTTGATATTTTTGGAGTAGTTGCAAATGGTATAGTTTAATATTTTCAAACTTAATGGTCATGTGATCCAAGGTCACCAAAGGTCAAGTAATGATAAAAAACTAGTATTTTTGCGATAACTTGAGAAGGAATTGTCAGTTAGGGTTGGGAGTTGCTTCTACGTAATCCAATTGTCCACCCACATCTGGGTGACCCCTGACCTCAATTTGACCTCTGGTGACCTTTTCGTGTTTTGGGGATTTTTACAGTTTCGGTGCTATTTTCAGATGTTAAAGGTACCTTCTGATCATAAATGTCAATAGGTTGACCCCTGGATGAGCTTTGTGTGTGAAGTTATAGGAGGTCAAAGTTAATTTTCAGACATTTCATGCAATAACTCCCAGTGCCAAGGTGTGACAAGGTTGATTTATTTGGACAAGTTGCGAATGGTATAGGGGAATATTTTCAAACTTAGCGGTCATGTGATCCAAGGTCACCAAAGGTCAGCTAATGTTAAAAAACTAGTATTTTGGGGGGAGAAAATGGGCAAAGAAAACATGTTTGAATTTTTACAGTTTTGATGCTCCGTTTAGGTCTCACCGATCAAAAATGTCAATTGGTTGACCTACGGGTGACCTTTGTGTGTGAAGTGATGTATACAAGTTCAAAGTTAATTTTTAGACATTTAATGCAATTAAATCCCAATACCAAGGTGTGACACGGTTGATAATTTGGGACAAGTTGTGAATGGGGTGGTGGAACATTTTCAAACTTAAAGGTCATGTCATCTGTGGTCACCAATGTTATCATATCTGTTGACCCGCTTGTAGGTGACCTTATATTCCTTACATTTTCGACGCCATATTTAGATCTCAAAAGTGCCTTTTCATCAAAAATCCGATCACATTTTGTGATCACAAAAGTGTTGGCTATAGTGTTGGTTACTTTATGCGTACATGTAGGACCACAATTACTTGGACTATTTGAGCCCAATTTTGCTTGATAATATGTGTATTGTCATATACCCCAAGCAAGGAACCACAGTGCCCTTGGGCTCTTGTTCCTTTATGGATTACCAACAAGAATGGAAAATGATTGGTTGCTGATATCATGTGATCAAATCTAGCATTGTAATAGGCTGGAAGTGTTGGGGTTCCTTGAGTTGAGTGGTTAGTATCCCTGTACTTTTCAAGTAAATGGGGTCTCTCTCTGGTAGGCAGGCAAATTTACCAACCTAGGGTTTCAATCAAATGTGCCACCAGTGCTTAAAACTTCTGTTGACTAGGATCAAGTTCTCACCAGCAATTTTGTGAACTGCAACATGCATCAGTTACAGTACTGGCTATTTAGAGCAGCAAAATAACATTTTCTGATAACAAGGAGTAGTACGAGGCATATGTTAGGTACTGAAATCATATTGGTTCTTTGAACGATGATTGTTAACTGATATACTATGTGTTTAATTTCTTAATGTCCACTGGCAGATAATTGCCAGTGCATTTTTTTGTCACTGGAGAAGTGTCAAAATTCACTGGCATTTGGTTAGTAAGTATACCCCAATTTGGAGGCCTGCATTTATTTATAATTTCTTTCCCGTTTGAATCAAATCAATGTTGGAATCAACACAACAAATTGTTGGTGGTTTCTGAGCTAGTTCTTTCTATTGATGATCAAATTAAATATTATTTGAGGTTATTTTATCATTGAAAATTTAAGTTATTCAAATCAAATATTATTTTATGGGAAATAAAGTTATTCCTGGTATCAAAAAGTTATCTTCTCGCAGATCTTTTCAATGCTTTTCGACACTGAAAAAGGCCATAGCAAAACAGCATGATTACTTTAAATTGTTAAGTAAAGTAAGAAGAGTTGAACTTTATTAATCTGCTAGGAGGTTATTTTAGTTTGATCAATAAAAAAAATTGGGGGGGGGGGGGGGGAGTCATCATACCCTGCTTTATTTTATAAATGCAGGAATGCATATCTGTTGTCAGCAAGTTCTGAACATTCGTCTTTTCATTTCACTTCACAGTACAGTCCTTGGTTCAAAGATTTACGTGAGAAGAGATCAAAGGTCTACGTTCAAGTCGGGGAATATTACAAGGCCGTTGAGGACCTGAGAGCGATCACGAAACTGCAACCAGACAGTACGGGCGTATTCTTTGAAATGAGTACCCTTCATTACACAATAGGTGACTTAGAAGAAGCATTGAAGTAAGTATGATCTACAGCGTTCTTTAATTAAATTACCAAGAAAATTTGTAGTTTGTCCACTGTGTGACACATAGGATCAGTCCTTTTTGTCATAGTACCAATAGGACCCATCTGAAGGTCTATTCTCTCCAAAAGTATTGAACAGAAGAGAAAGTCAGAGCCAAGTCTGTGAATTTCAGGGATTATCAACTAGTAAATAAATATTGAGTATTTGAAAATCACCAACATTAACAAATTGTTCAGTAACAATTCACTGTAAAGTATTTGATTGTCACAGGATGGCTGGGATGTCTGGAGTGTTTCTATCATGTTAGAAAGGCCAAGGAAGATTAGCTCGACTTAAAGACAATAAACTAACCTGCTGTGAGCATGTGTTTTATCTTGAACATGCCTTCAATATTTTTCACAATTTAACTGTAGTTGATCCAAGTTTGTAAGTAAACCCTTCAAGATTTTTCCTGTAGAATGAAAGTTAACAAGGAAAACAAATGTTAATTGGTAAATAATGAATGATTTCGTTTGGCCACAAACAAATTTGCAGATAACAGTTTTGCATAACAAATATCTTTTGTTACACTCATGCCAAAACAACTACATTTAACAACAGATGAGCAAACCAACAATAAAACATATCAACAATAAAGACAGTGTTTAGTTTACCTCGTTATATGAAAATGTATTCAGTTCAGTCAATGAAGAGCAAGTTTAAATCTCCCAGAGATTTAGTTTAGACAGTTGCAGAGCCAAAAATTCACACAACACACATCAGATCTTAAATCGTTGAACCAAGTTTATTCAATATCGGTTGTAGACATTCTGTCATGCCATCATTCTGGACAATCTGGTGACTAAAGAAACATCCACAATCATAAGAAACGGTCGTATATGGACAATGGATTCAATACTACACAATAATGACAATCATCAATAAGCTACAATAAATACATAACCTTACACAAAATCAATAATCATGGGACAAAGGAGTGTTTAGGAAAAACAATTGACATGAAATTTTTAGCTTTAATCCTACAAGACGAATACACATCATTCATCATCAATCCTTATCGTGACAAATTAATTAGAATAAACCAGAATCAAATAGAATAAAGGCTAACTTTAAACCAAGAAACACCGCACGACGCCACGCAACAATGTTACCCATGCACAACTACACACACAATGCAAACACAGTGTTACAGGGATTAAACCAATCAGAAATTCATTTACACAAGTTGTGTGGAAAGATACCGAGGAACTCAAATGCAATATGCTGACATGATTTCTGTGTCTTAAAATTCCTAGTTGAAATGCTTCACGTTAGCATAATCCGTGGCCTAAACAACCTTTTGTTTTTTCGTTTACTTTCTCTCCAGTGACATTCGTGAATGCCTTAAGCTAGACCAGGACCACAAACAGTGCAAGCCGTTATATACTAAAATGAAGAAACTCAACAAACAATTGCAAGCCGCAGAGACGCTTATCCAACAGCAACAGTAAGTAGAGATTAGTTTTATATAAACAACATCTAAAGGAGGTGCAATAGTGTTTATATGAGAACTGTTTAAATAGTGATGCTAAGATGTTTTTAGTCCCTTCGGTCTTGGTATACAATCTTGTGTTAAATGTTAGAGAGTCTAAATTAAATTTGTCCTCATTTCTATTTGATTTCTCTCACATACATCTGTGAGAGTAAGTTTTTTTCTCATCTACGTAGCACTGTATGTACAGCGCATAGTACTACGTAGCATTGTATGTACAGAGCATAGTTCTACGTAGCAATGTATGTACAGAGCATAGTTTTATGTAGCAATGTATGTACAGAGCATAGTTCTACATAGCACTGTATGTACAGAGCATAGTTCTACGGAGCACTGTATGTACAGAGCATAGTTCTACGTAGCATTGTATGTACAGAGCATAGTTCTACATAGCACTGTATGTACAGAGCATAGTTCTACGGAGCACTGTATGTACAGAGCATAGTTTTACTTACCTTCAAAGTTTTCAGTCGATGATACTCTCAGATTTAATTGGTTTCCTTTTCTCGCAACAACTTTGCTTTTGTCTAATATTGTGGGGTGTTCATAAGACCTTGACAGAGATCTCTTTCTTTTGTTGCAGATATGATGAAGCTGTAAAGAAATTTGAAAATGCAGCGAAGACAGAGCCAACAGAATATGCACATTTAATAAATATAAAGACAAGAATATGTCACTGTAAATCAAAGGTAGGATTCTTTTCCTTTTGAGAACTCGATTTATTAGTTTGTAACACTTGAAATAGGGATCGATACTGATGAACTTTAATGCCAGCAGCATGCAGGACTGGAACATGACCCTACTCGACCCCATCGTTAATGTCGAGTATGTAGTTTGCATCAATAAGCATCTTTTGCTATTGGTATATCAATGTCTTAATTTTGCACGTTACGTTATTCATTCAATATAAAAGCCAAGCGTGCTACATTCCACAGCAGACCAAGAATACAATTAACGTTGTACAGTTGTCATTGCGTTTGTCATTCGAGTTACCTTACAAGTAGTTGTTAGATTTGTTACTGGGGAAGACACTACAGTTATAGCCATGGAAAAATCATGGATTGCCAGGCAGTACAGTATGTTTGTGCTTGAGACTACGATTAATCAAGATTTTGTCAGTTTGAGTTGGTGTCAAATGGGAAACTCAACTTGTACTGATTTTTATACCACCTGGTAGTCAGTAGTGTGCGGCAGGTCGCGATTAAAACCGCCTAGTTTTAGAAAATGTAACCGATCACGACAAATAAGTTTGTGACCAAAACAACTTGCAGAGAAACAGTTGCTGTGTGTGTATAAGTCTATCAGTACAGGGTTAATTATAACACTGGAACTTCACCACTATTGAAAACTAGGTCTCAATGGTTGCTTGGAGTTGGCTTGCGTTCGTTACGGGCAGCTTAAGGAAGCTTGTGTGTAACTAGCAAGGGAAGACCTGTCTTAAAGAAACCTTCTTGAAAAGTTACAGAACCTCAAGTGTTCTGGCTTGATTGTATCTGCTGTAATGGGATAAAAGCATTTTCTGTCTGATTTTAATTCACAGGCCGGTCATACAGACGAAGCAATAAAGCTCTGTTCAGATATCTTAGAGAGAGAACCAGACAATGTAGCTGTACTATCAGATAGAGCTGAAGCTTACATTCAGGCTGAACTATATGAAAAAGGTAAGTGTAATCTTAAGCGTGTACTTCTAGAGATTTCTAGAGGTAAGTTCTGCTGTTAGAGAACTCTGTGGGGAATGTGAATATTAAAGAGATCCTTCTGCAAACCCAGCTGAAAACATTTTTTTTTTTTTCAATAGTTGAGGTGATATCCAAGGGTACTGATATCATATGAGCACCTCTGGGTGTCAGTTATACTGAATAGAAATTGCATATACGTACTGCAAATACTTCAGTTTAACATGTGTTGAATGTGGCCAAATGATTGCAATATATGAGTATATATATACATATATATATATATACATATATATATATATATATATATATATATATATATATATATATATATATTATATATGTACACCTTCTAAATGTATGGCTTCTTGAAGGACAGTATACAAGAATATTACCAGAAAGACTGAAAATACAATTTGAATAATTTAATGTCCCCATCATTCCCCTTCCAACCCACCTTACCTCCTCCCTTACTCTCACCCCCCTCCCCCCCCCACTCCCAAAACCTCTTCTTCATTTTTCTTTCATGTTTCAGAATATTTGCCTTTAAATAACTATATTTCTGTTACTGTACAACTGCATATTGTGTCCCAATTGTTACTTACTGGTGGTTGAGACGTGATCAGCTGTTTATGACAGCATCCAAGTATCTAAAACATAGTCTGTTTAGTAATACCTTTATCACACCAAGAACGGTTAAATTTGGCATTAGCCTTGCAAATGAAACAAAGCAATGCATACAATTTTATGTAATTGTTTAAAACAGTTAATAACTCACTAATTACAAGTAATGCAATGATTGTAATGACATGATAATACGAGAGTTAGGAGAGCTCTTTTCATTGGTTTTTCTATGTTCTTTTTATCTTTCTTCAGCTATTCAAGATTATCAAGCAGCCAATGAGGCAGATGAAAGCCAGAGAACACAAGAAGGTTTAAAAAGAGCAGAAAAACTTCTTAAACAATCGAAAAAGAGAGATTATTACAAAATTTTAGGAGTTAAAAGGTAAATGAGTGACAAGGTTAAAATTGATTAACAAATAAGAGTATTAACATCCTTGAAGTATGAATTATTGGGTGGCTACATAGTCAATGACCTTAATTAGCTCATTTTTTTTGGGGGGTGGGGGGCGTGGGCTATTCAAAGATATTTCATTCAGCAACGGTAAAAACAGGCTTTAATCTGAAATATGTCTTTGGTGTGCTCAGGAAAGATCTGTTTGTATACAAGATTGTTATTTTATGTAATAATATGGTTTCCACTCTAGTAATAAAAGTATGATCCTTAAATATATCATGGATAGAAAAATTACTTTGGAAATTAGAGATATTCTATAAGTCATGATAAAATACTTATGACCTCCCCCAGTTATCATTTTGACAAAATGTCATTGAGCAAGTACTCTAATAGCTTCCCATTATAACTTTTTGTTTTCTTATGATTATTGGCCTACAGTTGGTGTTCAGTACAAACTAATGATTATCTTCTCTTTGCATTTAAAACATTTTTGTGACCAAATTTTCCAACAAAAGAAATGGCAAAGAGGTATGGCCACCAATTTTAGGTTAGCTCAGTTGATATAGCACAGTAATTGTAACTCTGATGTCACTGGTTTGAAGTTCATACTGTAGAGTAAACTTTGCTATTTCAAAATATTTGTTTATAATTTTACAACCAGTTTTTTTCTGTAACGAGCAAGTCGCTTATGTATTCACAGTTTTTTCTTTCTTCCTCCAAATTCACCAGGAATGCCCAAAAGAGAGAAATTTTAAAAGCATATAGGAAACTCGCAATGGAATGGCATCCTGATAAACATGAGGGCGCCAATAAAGAAGCAGCAGAAAAGAAATTCATGGATATAGCCGACGCAAAAGAAGTACTTACAGATCCAGGTAATTTCTTGATTGATTGAATGTTCATAGGTGATATTATTGACCAAATGATTGAGACCCTGATTTATCATTCTTGTACGTTGTTGTTGTCAAACCTGTATGATATATGTCCACAATTTGTTGTTGTATATTTTTTGTTGAAGTTTTTTTTTGGCATGTTTTGCATTTTTTTTAACTTTGCATTCGGTTACAACTTTGTGACGCACTAACTGAAGGCTATCTAATCATGTGTGAATATTATACTTATTTGACGGAGTCACACACAAAAGTTACAAATTGCTGGTGTACAGAGTAAAATTATTTTGAAACACTTAAATACTTTCTTAACCTAACTGAAGGCTATCTAATCATGTGTGAATATTATACGTATTTGACGGAGTCACACACAAAAGTTAAAAATTGATGTTGTACATAGTAAAATTATTTTGAAACACGTAAATATTTTCTTCACCACTACTGCCAACACATATTATTATACATTGTCATGTCTTCTTTTCCTGTTGTTTTAATTCCATCAGAAAAGAGAGCAATGTATGACAGGGGCGAAGATCCATTAGATCCAGAAGAGCAACAACAACGACAACAGCAGTGGGGTCAGCCATTCGGTTTCAATCCGTTCGGCGGTGGTGGCGGTGGTGGGGGCAACTATCAGTTCAAATTCCATTTTAATTAACATTACCATTTTCTACGGGTTCAAGAAAAAAAAACGAGTGCCTTCTCTTTGCTTTCTGAGTGTTAACAATGCTCTGAGCAATTTGTCAAAGGGACAAAAAGGAAGGAAACTTGGAGAACAGGCGTGTAAAAAGTGATACCATTCAGAGAGGATAAATATTACGGTGTGTCAAGGATTTCGAAGGAAGATATTATCAACATTGCAGTAAAGTGTGTCAGTATGCAGATGCTTCCATCAATCTTACCAATTCATCAAGAGGCATTCACGTTGCTGCGTTAAAGTCGTTTCAAGTTGCTTGTGTTGGCAATTTTTTTTGTTTTTTTTGGCATGTTTTGTGTGAAAGTTAAACATAAGGGAGCAAAATCATGTGAAACATAATAACCCCCATCATCCCACTGAAAAGCTGGATGCCTTTCCCAGAAAATCCAACATTGAATAATTCATGTAAGCCTAGTATGGAATATTTAAGATCTACACTGGTGAGCTAATTCAATAACTACAATACATTTTTGTTTTTTCTGATGCCTTCACCTTTTATACCACTTGGCCGTACCAGTGTCTTTGCAAGTCGCACAATATTTCCCTCAAGAACCAATGCACGTCATAGGTCGGCGGTGCTTGCAATGTTATCATCACTTGACATGAACTTAGTTTTGTAGTGAATTCTGAGTCAATTACAATTATGTAAGAACTTAGATGTGCTTTAGATTAGCAAGACAACCCTTGAAGGCCAAATGTACAGTGACCTACCATGTCCTGCTTTGTAAGAACTGGGTTGGACTGGATGTTGCCATTAGCAGTGACTGCTAATCGCTAAAAGATGCCGCAAGTTACCCAGTGTTGTGCTAGGCTAATAGAATAGTCCATACAGGGTTTGCAGACTCTTGAGGCCCTAGGGCACCATATGCCTCACATTATTAAGGTTTACATGCACAACCCAAAACAGGCAGTTGGGGTTTTTCTTGCCTGGATGTATTCATAGAGGCCCCTCTAACTTTGGGGGCACTTGCCTCGTCTGCCTCATATTATATAATCCAACACAGGAAGCAGTGCACTAATTATTTAGAATGAATGAAACTGGTGAAAAGTATAAATGTGGTGAGTTACCTTAAGTTATGAAATCCAACCAGCTGCATCATTAAGTTCTGTATTATTTACTCAAATTTGTGGAATGTCTTTGAAAGTCTTTCAAAATAATTTCTTTGGTCTTAAAACTTAAGAAAGGAGTAAAATTCCTGCTGAATTTTGCATTTATCAAGCAGATGTCAAATATCCTGAGACTCAATAATGCAAGGTTTACAAAGCTAACCTCAATAATTGTATCCAGAAATAATATGCTGACGGCCTTGTAACACTTACGTTATTCAATACTGTTTGCGATACATTTGAAATGTCGTGATAAAGACAGCACAGTGACCTTTTAGAAAGTACCCATATCCAATAATGTCCATATGTTTGGTTCAACTGTTTTTGGTGCATGGCAAGGGGGTCAGGTGTGTTGATAAACAGGAAAATTGTCAAATTTTTGCTGGAAGCCAACATGCATAATCTTCAATGGGATCAGATTCCAATATCAACAATTGATTTCTAGCAATTCTAGAAGATGGCTATCTTACAATGTTACCCAGATACCAAATTACTCTATAATTTCTATTTAAAGGTATATTTCATGTACATATGGTACATTCATATGACTGCATTTAAGGAAAGTCATGGAAGCATTTGTCTCATAAAGGTGCATAGGTAATCATAGCTAAAAAAAAGGCTTTACATTATAATGGTGAATATTTTGGATCATGCCAAAACTCGGGCAGTGATGCGACATAAGAATTTTTTCCCCATAAGGCTACTCACAATTTTTTTCCTTTTTTTCTTCAGAGGGGGAGGGACATAGATTAACTGAAGTTATGGTTTCTGTGTGGACAAGTATAGTATATATTGCTTTGTATATTTTCTTAAGGAACACCTGTGTAGTAGTTTGTGTTTTTCTTTTAATATTTTCTAAAGTATAATTCATATGAAACTGATATTGCTGAGGGAACTTTGCAAATAAAGTAAAAGATTAAAGTGCAGTTTTTTTTGTTCCTTTTCTCTCTTCATTGATTTTTAAATTTTGGTTACAGAGTTGTGAAAACTTTGAGAACAATTTTGTTGTTGAAACATTGATCCTTCCAGTGGCACTGACTGCCAGGTCTTGCCATGTGATCCCTCTTTTGGAGGTCTGGATTCTTCCTTTATAAGTATATTATGCAAATGATAACATTCCCATATTTGCCCAGGCCCCTATTAATTGACCTCTGGGCTGTGGTTAATTGGTAGTTGCTGACTTTCAAAGGATCTATTGTAGGTTGAAAAATTACAAATAGTAATGAGTTATCAGAATAGGAACTGACAGAAGGTGGTAGGCTATCCTATTGCATATTAGGGCCTTCAAATGTGGTATTTGCTTCAAACTGCTCAAGTAGACTGCATACACTTGTATGTATGTATGTTTGTAGGTATTTTAGATCCTCCTGCGAGCAGGAACTCGCGAAGAAGCCATCATTGGCTTATCAAAGCCGCAAGCTAACCGAAGTCAGTCTCTTAGATTCATATTTAACGTCCATGATTATGAATTGTCAATTGTCAGCAACTCTGTAACTGGACGACATACATTAATCTGGGAGTGACTCAAACTCCGGACCTTATGGTTTAAAGGCACCAGCGTTAACCACTGAGCTAATACTCCACGCTTGTGTTAGTATAATTTGACAAATAACAACAGCCTGTTACATACAGGCAAGTCAGCAGGACACCAACTTTGAAAACTAACCCTTTTGTTGGGAAAACAGTTGCCGCATTGGAAGTAATATAGCACGAATATGCTGTTTTAAAGTTACAGCTATAACTGATCAGCAGTATCCTATGCTACATGTACACACAAAATATCAGCTTAGGCTAATGTTACTTTTTTCTTTTAGGCCTAGGTAGCTCTTGATCTCACAGCAGATTTCCTATCCTAGACCTTAGTTAGTAAACTGCTAGCCTTCATTGATAAAACCAGTGCAGGCCCTACTGAATAGTTTTGAAAGCTTAGTGACCACAGACCGCTTTTGAAGGTGTCTTTTACATTGCTGTCATAACACACTTCCTTTCAAGAACATAACATCAGTCGTGTCAAATGTAGGCTACGATTATCTCAGTAGCCTAACCTGTTCGTCATATCTTAACACGTTAGGCCTAAGCCCTAATTTTATTGTTATTGTACTTGCTAGTTTTAGGCTATACCTGGCAAATGTATTTTCAGACGTGTGGAATAACATCATCGTTGTATTCTTTGATAAGGACAGCTCCATTGCAAACCTCCCTTCACTTTTTTTTTATATCATCATTTCTGTCTATTCTGACAAGTACAAATGTGTACATAGTACAGTGGGCATTGACATGATATGAATTGATCAGACTGGATCAGTGGTTTCAGTGTGACGTTTTGCTTTGCATACATGTTTGGCTAGGCTATAGGTTTTATTGCAGTCGTTCTTTGCAGCAATCAACGGAAAATCTTCTAAGACAACCAAAGCATATTAATATCACTGTGTTAAATGACGGTTGAAGGAGACTAATATTACCCTGTTATAAATGTGACTTCTCTGTATGCTTTTTTGGCGTGGTTGAAAGAAAGTACGATTTCTGAATTTCTTGATAAAATTTTAAAAAAGGTTTCAATGCAAAAAAAGAGTGAACAAATTTGAGATTAACTATGAAAATGAACAGGAAAATCATAAAAGTGGCATCTCTGAAATAAAAGATGACAAAATAAAGACAATACAAAATGCAAAATATCTGAAAACAGTCTATTTAATACATCACTCCACTATGGTACAAAGATAGACTGTAATAATAATAATATACACAAATATCAGCTAGTTGGTAGTCACAGCATACGGAGCTGTACATAAGGAAGCTAATACTCTCAGACCCCTATAGGAATGACTATGAAATACAATAACATCACCAAAAAGGTACAACAGACCTTCCGCTTTGCCTTGTAAGAGCAAAGGCTCATGGAATATGATACTAAAATAGATTTACTGCCAAAAATGTCTGGAAGTTGAAAGTGTCTCTCTTAGGCTGAAATATCTAAAAGGTTAACAGGTGAACACTTGCACTGTATGATCAGTTTGCTGTTATCCTTTGAAAGTTTAAGTCTTTGTATCCTCCCTCCCTTCCTCCTTCATCCCATTTCTCAATCCCTTCTTTCTCAGTCCAATATCCTATTTCAAGCAACAGTAACCATTGTCATCAAACATACATAAAGAAGTAAATTCAGGAATGCATGGACAAACTGTGTAAGCATTATGCAAATTGTCTTAACTACCCCCCCCCCAACCCCCATGAGATTACTTCATTTCATAAATATATATATATATATATAGTAAATATAGAAGGAAATAAAATGAGTAAAACTGATTCCTTTTAACAACTAGTTCAACCTGCATGGGTGTAATCCAAATTAAAATTGAGCAATTTTTGGTCTATTCATATTAAAACATGATACCTTCACTGCAAGATGGATATTGATATGGTTACTTGTGGGTCACATCAAACTAAATTGATTAAATTTTCATGTAGTTTACAGAAGAACACTACAATTGTACACTGCCCACTTCACTGTAAGGGAAACAGCAAAACTAAATGCAGCAAGCAGCAAGGTTAAAGCTCAAAGATATGTAAATCAGAACAATTATGAATTTTGGAAAGCTGCAGCAAGTAAGACCTTGCACAAAAATAAAGAAAGAATGAAAAAAAATGCCAAAGGTTGCTTTAGTATAGATATTAACTGTAGTAATATTAAATACAGAGAGTATTTGTTCAGATACCGTTAAGTACAGAGGTGACCAACTTTGCAGTGGAAAAGTCAGATCATACAATAACATGCAACCAGCATTCTACAGCACAGTACCTAACATTACGTTGTTGTATGTTACAACAATATGTAACACCAGTTCAGCAAAGATGAAAGTTTGAACTAAGTCTAATACAATGTTTGCCATCAACCAATTCATTGCCTTCCAATAAATTAGCTTATACCAATATATTGTCCAGACGAGCCCCCCCCCCCTTTCCCTTCCTCCTCCTTTCGTTATCTTTCCTATCTATCACATTCCACTTCCAATCATGACATATTCAAATGATTCAACCTTCAAACCAACATCTCATTGGAGTATTTGGTTTTGTTTCAACTCCCATTAACTTGTTATAATTCACAATGCTACCAGATATATTAAGTCAATTCATTTTCTTATTATCCACGTTTGATATAAAGTACATTGTACTTCTTTTGTTTTCTTCCTCCTTGAGAAATTCAGGGTAACCGTATCAAAATACATCCCAAAACATTTAAATAATTTGAACAATTGTATTTCAAATTTATGGATTTTGTTACCTTTAACTACTTATTTTAAAGGTCATACAAACCCTAATATTTAAGATTCATACACATTTGAAAATTTGATTGCTCCCCAATTACATGACGGACCTAATCAACTGGTGATGTCAACTATACCACGAATACTTGACGTAACATGACAGATAGTATTAATTCATATATACCATATCTTGGGAAGATTTTTACCTCACTGAGAGATTTGATTTATTAATTTGTGACCCTCCCCAACGTCAAAAGTTGAAAAAAAAGCAACTAACAATTTTCCGGTAAAATGTAACTTGATATACACCACAGCATCAAAACTTAAGGGAACGAACGGTTTCTTTGAAGTTTTAACGATATATCACTTTATAAATGTTTGATATGACAGCAGGAGTTTCCTGCTCCTTTGTAGGTGGTAATAACGCAATACCAGGACTATGAGAAAAAACTGAACAATTTGTACTTAATAAATCAAAAAAATATTTGACTCCAGCTAACCTTCAAAATAAAATACAGTTCACTGAGGAAAATCAACAAGTACCGAACAACATTGAGATCTGATGATCTGTAATAACCAAAGCAAAACAGAGAGACATAAACAGGGACATGGAAATGCTTCCCACCATCCCACATCTCCAGCCCCTCATACCCCCCTCCCAACCTCCACCCGCAAGAAAAAGAGAAACTTCCTTCCGTAATAACATACAAAAAATGAAGATATCCCTGAACTGGCTTGTAATGGCTTGTAAATGGCTTGTAAAAATACATAATTACCAAGGCCTATTTTAAACTTTTATACTGTTGCGTGTCAAAAGAGAAAAAAAGAAAAATTGCCCAAATGATAAATATGAAATATGCTAAGGTCAGTCCAAAACGAAAACACATTAAATCAAGCTAATCATTTTTGATCACGTTTAATCATGAACCATTTTTAGTTTTTTATGATGTGAAAGTACTACAGGGTACTTGAGCGCGTTCTATGAATGTGTTCACAATCAAGTGCCATGTTACTAGTAAGATATTAACAACATCCACAAAGGTGATTCTCTTTTCCCAATGATCAACACAAAGTGGGAATCTTGTGACCTACTGCTTTTTCAAACTATGTGTTTTTGTATTTTGTATTTTTTGCAAAACTGTGCATTGTAACATAATGATGATATGTTTGCCTCATGTAGGTAGGTAGGATTGAATTCATCAAACTAGACAACTATTTACTTTGATCTAACACTGGATGAGTATAAACTGTGCAGTCAATAGTTCATGATATGAACATTATCAGTATTTAAATTTCAGGAACTTATGTTTTGGTTTCAAAAGGGGGAAGGAAAAAAAATTCTCACTATGCATATCATTATAGCTACCTTTTTTTTCGCAGACAAACCAATAGATCTAATTACCAGCAGTTGCAAAATGAATTACAATAATTTTGATAAAGAGTTACATTACTATCATACATTACTATTACTATAAAGAGTTTGCATTACTATCATCGCTACAACAAGCAGCCAGGCAATCAGACAACCACAAAACTAATCCATTGTAGCTAAAAACAAAAGTTAAAAATGAACAGCGTTGGGCCTCACAAATCTTAACAAAGGTCTTTGCTTCCCTGCTAAGGAAGCACCTACAGTTTTATGACCAGAAAATAGTATTGATGATGGAGTATTGATGATGGTGGCAGCACACAACTTTGAAATTGTAATGTTAACAAATAGCATAAGAAAGTGAATGTCTATAAAACTCATCTATCGTATATGTAAAACTAGAACTCACTAATGAGACATCTGGGGTGGGAATGGAAGACCAGAGCTGAATTTTACCATGTTTCAACATAGTAAAATAATTTAAAGTGCCAGGTGACTTTGAAAATGCTCATACTTACCAACATGGAATGAAAAAATTCAACCATCATAGCAACCTAAACATCCTCTAGGTGTTTCAGTTGTTAAGTTTTTCTGTAGCATGGATACAGGCAAGAATGGTTTTAAGAGAAACAAACATTTCTGTCTTAAATTTTCAAAAATTTTTAGAGATTAGATTTCCAGATAATAAATTTGGATTTTGTACAAAGATTCAGATAATTAGGTTAATTAGGTTAAGTGACTTAACCATTCTCAGTTCCAGAGGCAATAAATACTGAGTATGAAAGTCACGGCCAAACTTTCCTTTCACTCTGTCAAAAATATTTTTCTCTGCATCCTTTTAAATCCCTTGCAGAAATTGCAAGGTTTCTAGAACCATACAGGGTAACGAGTCCTTTATCAGAAACTTCGTTTTAACAATAATTAACCACGTAATTTGATTCTACTCCCCAAGCATGTGCCATTGCTCTTACAATTTCATCTATGTTGTTTGCATAAAAACTGATTATTTGTCTGGATTCAGATCCTGAATGCAAAGCTAAATATTACTTCACACAGGGATAAGTTGCATATATTCAAATATGACCTGACCTACAGGACTAGTTTTATTTAACTAATTTTTTTTTAATTTATTATTTTTTTATTTATCTATCTATTTATTTATCAAACATTTGCTCAAAAATCTTGAAACCACCAACATCACCTGGTTTACTAATAACATTTTCATATCAGGTTTTCTCACTTCGTAGGGAAAAAACAACAACTAACCCGTTGACTTGCCTAAAATATCGGATAGGTTACATTCAACGTTTACCTGTACAAAAGAACTTTTGTTAACTATCATTATAACACATTCCCTGATAAATTACAAATGAAGACAAAATAAAAAAGAAGGAAAGAACATTTTTTTAATTTGAATACCCATGAGCTAAATTTCAAAGCAGTGTGAGAAAGCCCTGCCTAAATAATCAATCACTTTATAAAAAGAAAAAAGGTTTCACATCATAAATCTCGCTGAACCGACACATTAATTACAAGGATTTTTGCAGGGAAATGAGCCCAGAAAAATAATTATCAAAAAATCAAAGAAATTTTTTGTAACATGGAATCAAACCCCTTCCCTCACACCCCTTCCCTCACACCCCACCCCCACACTAATATTCTTCAGTAGGAGGAGAAATATCATCGGCTGTGATATAAGCAAGAGAAACCTTTCTAATTTTTTTCTCATCATTTAGTCCCCCCCCCCCACCCATTTTCCCAATTTCTTGGTCAATAGAAATGTGATCATTGCAATTCTTTATTACTTAGCCTAGTTTGAACAAACTACAGTAAGCTACATTCAAGCTAAAAAAAAAATTGTTTTATCTTCTTACTTATATTGTACTTTATCAAACAGGGCTTTTACACATCAAACACATATGTCTCCTTTATTTCCACTTTGTCAACAAACTACACAAGGAGAAACATTGGAAAAGATTTCTTACAAATTTGACCATAGAAATTTCAGTACAAACATTCTGTTGGTCTCCCAATTGATTTCAAGAATAGGAAAATTTCTTAATTCCAGGATACTATCTTGTACATGTTACTAAAAAAATTTGGCTTCAGTCATTTTATTGAAAATATCAGGAAGTACTGCACAATACTTGTAGAAACTTTTGCTCTTTCTTCCAATTAGAACTTCATTGCTCGTAAAAACTATCGGATATTTACTACACGATCCCCACTTTTCCTTTTGCTCATTATTGTATATCTTCTCCCTCATTCCGGTCGGAGAATGTTTCAGCATGAATATTCATTTAACTGTCTGGTTCATTATGAATATTCAGTTAACTGTCTGGTTCATTATGAATATTCAGTTAACTGTCTGGTTCATTATGAATATTCAGTTAACTGTGTTTCTCCAGTTGTCTTTATTTATTTAATTTGTTTTCCTCCTCAGATAAGATTGTCTCATTAAGCAAACTGATTTCAAACACTCTTGAGTGGAAGAAAACAAATTGTTATTGCATTTCACCTCAATGTTTAATGAAACCTTTGATATCCTTGGAGTAAAATATCAAGGCATTCACAGCTTGAGCCTGCTATGTTTATTCAGTGACGTAGTACACCAAGTTGACCTGCTCCAGTAATTTCAACTTCTCAAACAGGACATTATACTGCAGATCATGAAACGCATTCCTATCACTCTTGCTTCACTATACGCAGTGATATATCATTAAGAGTTGCCAGATAAAATGTTTCTTCCCAGAAATATTATCTGTGCTCTATATTAAGCCAAGCAATAGCCAATAGGATGGAGAGTATAACAGGTCTCTTATCTAATCCGCATCCGCAAGTGCCTACCATAGCTCCATATAATCTTCTAGTATGCTATCCCATTAGGAAAGAAAAAAATTAAAAAACTGTCATGCGAATTCTGTTACGGCTGTTTCTACCGGCGGCCATTCAAATGAATTATGAATTATGATCCAGTGTGAATGGTATGCTCTCTTCGTCGGATTCGCTCATTATCGACGAGGGGGTGTCTGTAGCGCCTCGTGACTGCCCTGCATCGGAAAACGACCCTAGGCTGGAATCTTGCGATGCGACAAAATCTGCACCAGCAGTCGCCATGGCAACCTGTATACGACAGGAGAGAAAGTATTTAAAATGATAACTCCATGAGGATGTAACAAAAATACAAAATATGTGGGCAACAAAGGAGGCAAAATTGGATTGAACATTTCAATTATTTTACATTTAACAATTCGGAGATCATTCACTTCATCGGCTACACGAATCTTGACCATTATTTTGAAGAAGTGTGAGCAATGGTTTTTTATACAAATCTTGGTAGGTCAGAGGTCAAACTAACCATCAACTCAAATAAGCTGCTTTGAAGGGATTGTCCAGCAGAACGTTTGTTTTGACAATTATTATTTTTGATTGACGAGAGAGGAACATATTCTTAGTGTCCTTGTGAAGTCTGAATTAGAATCCTGCGTACCGTGTTCGAGATAACAGCGTCTGAAGTGGACACGTTTTCAACCTTTTTCTACCCAACAAAAACTTGAAAGCAGCCAGGTGTGATGTCACAGAAGCATGCGGACAAATTTCTTTTACGTTTCTCTTTAAAACACACATCCAATTCACAGTTGTTTGCTTCCCAGTTCACTGCTGGTGCAATCTGCGGCAATTTCAAAAATCGATATATTGATAACAATGCTATGTAGTGAAGTGCTTGCAACTTTCACCAGGATCCTAAGTATATGTTCCTCATTCATCATCCAAAAGAAGTGAATAAAATAAAAGAATTCCCTCTGGACTACCCCTTTAACTTATGCATTTGTGGGTAATGGAATAAAAATGTGATTGGCCGATTTGAATCTTACCTCTTCGTCAGTCTGCGACAAAGGCAGAGCAAGAGGCGAGAGCCGGGGGTCCCCCGGCTGATAGGCAGACTTTGATGAACCCTGTTTGTGGATACCGCTTGGACCAGCCACAATGGAACTGGAAAAGGCCTCTTTATTCTTGATTGCCATTTCTGGAAAAAGAAATCATCATCAATAACTTATGAGTTATAATATGAAGTCTACTTGTCACTGAGACAGAGGCCAACTTGACACAGAGATTTAACATACCAGATAGGACTTTTAATGGGATCTTGGTATATAATATATATGACAGCTGTATACCCTAAAGTAAGATCCAACATCTTATAATATTTAATTAAGAGGAGTTCATCCTGGTAAAGGGTATATATACCATGGTAGGAGGGATGTACAGCAAAAACTTTCAACAAGCACATAATCTATAAATCAGTGATGGATACATAGTAAAAAAAAATGGAGAAACCAAAGGATTCAGACCACAAGCTTCAGTCTTGTCGTTACGTGGCTAAATCGTACGTAGGGTTCAATAGGACATTGAAAGTGTATATTACACACACACACAGTTGTAGAGAATTGAATGCCTTTGTGATGACAAAATGACAACATAACCATCGATAGATCTTGAGGAAATTGTCCACTTGCAATATTGTTTATGTGAATATGTATCACCCAATACTGAGCTGTATGACTAATGGAAATTCCCTCCATGTATGGTTATTGGCTTACAGTCAGGAAATGCAATGTAAACAAAACTGTGAACAAAGTGTTTATGCTTATCTCAGACATACAAAGACTGTGTATTTCCACCTCATGTCATTGTAAAACAGGCATACCGCCCTTAAGAAAACACGGCCTGTAGTTGTATTTACATATATATATATATATAAGTACATAATTGTGGTATAACACATATGGTGGTTTAGGAAACAGATTTTTTTTTGTTTTTTTTAGAAATTGGTTTGCTTGCTTTTTCTGATGCCTAGGAATGAGAACAGAAATCTTGAGAGAGTTTTTACACAGTATTTTCGTGTACAACAATTGTTAAAAAGTCTTTTTATTTCATATTTTCTCAGGGCATGTCTAAGAAGGAATTAATGCAACTGATACATGGCTTATCTAGTACTATCTATAGAATAAAGACAATGTTTAGTGTGTATAGTCAATCATGGACAGTGCAGACCCACAGGCAGTAAAACATTAATGTTTAGGTAATGGGTTAGTAGTGCGAGCGGTTTTAGTTGTTCCCTTGTACATCAACATTGGTATGGGTAAGGTGTTAGGGTAAGCACAGTGCTTTAACCCCTCAGTTAGTCTTGCTTATGGGCCATAGTGCAGTCAACAGAGGATTTAAACAGTTATGTAGGGTATATGTCCACACTGACAAACACATATCTTATATACATATATATGTAGATATATGTATATATATATTTGTAGATATATGTATAATCATGCTCTTCCATCATGTTGCAACTCAGAATTTCACGTACACAAGTTCTTTTCCCTGCGGCGATCAGGAGGCAACTGAATCTTGCAATACCTAAGGCCTAATTTGTGGGAATAATTTGGAGGGTAAGAACCTTAAGTTACTGTAGGAGGGTCACAAAAATGAAAGCAAAAAAAGAACAGTTTAGCAAGTTTTTTTTTATCCAATCCTGCCGACCTCTACACCTTCCCAATCCCTCTAACCTTTTCTCCATTACCAATTACTATCAGCTTCACTCACTGGGGGCGGCCCTCTTGTAAAAGAAAGGACAAAAATCCAAGGCATGTGCTCACCATCAATATATTCCTCCAATGCTTTTGGCACCATTTTCTTGGCTTTTTCGACATCTGTCGCCTCGCACTGGCCCTTCTCCAGACCAAAGGCCATTCCCATTCTCTTCAAGACTTCTATGTCATCATGGATTTCAAATGTGTTGTCAAAGTTGAAAAGGTACTCAAATCTGAAGGACAGAGAAAGAAACAATAAAGAAAAGTCACCAAAGCCAAACAGAACAGTTTCCTCTCTCTCATGGGTAGACACGGATCTGTCTGTTATAAAACCCTTCATATATTGATACAGCATTCGATTTGTTTGAATAGGTAACAACTGTAGCATGATGGTCCCATGAAAACCTACCTGGGAAGCCTTCAGTGATGTTGTTGATCATGTAACAAAAACATTTCTGATTAGTCTAAAAACATCCACACACAAACACACAAATACAAAAACTTTACACCCACACACACAAACACACACATACAACCCTACTGTCAAAACATGCAGAGCAAATGCCATAAACCCACAGTACCGAGTGGGAAGTTATATTACTTCCTGCATGGAAAATCTAGTCTAATCCTGAAAAAGTTGAACAGACTGAGCAAGACTTTCAACCTTTTGCCAAACATGAAATGACTCCAATGACTCCATTAAGGACAGTCAATGCAGCAATTCTCATTACCTTTTAGCTTTTCTCCAAATATGAGGCACTGCTAAAACTCATTACAATATAACCTATCATTCACATCATTTAAAGAATTCTGCAGGTATAGACAAAATTAAAAACACACAAAACTTTCCACACAAATTAACATCAAAATAATACAAATGACATTTCACCTCTACCAAAAACAATGGTCTCTTTGTGCCAATCAAGTAAAAACAACAAAATCAAGTATGAGGTGCCTGCCAAAAACTTTCATCTAGAGATATTATGATTACACAGTCTTCTTGCTTTATAACTTCCCCAAGAGGTATGAGATCAGCTGATGTTGGCTGTATTAAAGATCACACATCACACCTATATATACACATACCCCACCTAAACAACCCTTCTCAGTACAGACAAATGCCAACCTTAACTGCATAGGTCTATCCAATCTTGTCTTTCCTGGAAATAAAAGAAAGGGTCTTACTTGTCATTAGATATGCTACAGTCGATCACTGTTTTCTTGCTGGTATTTACAATTATGTACGGTAGGTGAATCGCTGAATTGCTTGTAGGAGCTCCAGAGCCTTCTGCCTCCAGAGCCTTATTTCTAGCAACCAGATTCTTGAAAGCTATTTGCTGTGGACGAAATAATGGAAGAGGGGGACGTTACTTGTCATTCCCCAAACTTGATGGATTGATGAAGATTATCAAGAGCGATAGAAGAGCGATGCCTTCACAAGAGGATGGCAATTACGGAAGGGAGATGGCCGTACACGAACACAAAGAATTGCTAGATGCTAGAGCGAGGTAAATACTGTAATGCATAAGGTTATATGAGGTGAGGGACTAGGCACTGTGAATTAAAATTTACTACGAACAGAGCTAACCCCACACTATGTTTAGTGCTACAGTAAATCTAGTGGGACATAGAAATAAATAAAAAGAAGAACTATTGCATTTTGTAGTAACCACATGGCTGTATTTGACACCAGTCCCATGCTCCCGGAATAGGCGTGGAAACTCTGGACATCTCCATCAAACAACAAGTTAATGATGACCTTCATAATTATGACTCATTTTGCCTGCTTTGCCAGAAGCATTACAGAACACACTGAAGCTTCACACACTTACTGTAACTTACCAGGCACATTATATTTGAATTTATTACTTTTAGGCAATGTTTCTCTGACATAACGTAGATGCCATGTACACATTTCACTCACCTACAATTTTTTATCAAATAAAGTAAAACCTTGTTTTACCCTTTTCATTAGATAATCTTTAGATCTTAGAAAACCCTTTTTTCTTCATAGAAATTTGTCATCCACCATTACGATTAATTCCTTCAGTTTTTTTCCCCCCCATATCTCATTTTTGCTCCAACAAGAGATAATTCTCCAAACCAGTTGCCGATTCTTCTTACCTGCAGTATTAATTCATGTAACTGAGATCTTTTCTGTTTTATCCTCTCTAGCCTAACTTTCTTTTCCCGTTCTAACTTTTCGCACTCCTGCCTAGAATTTGTGGGTAGACCGATCCACCTGATTTCCTTCTTCTCTTTCGAGATGATGTTCATCGCCATCAGGACGTTGAGGGCATCGTAGACTCTCCTCCTGATGTTTTTCTGATCGTACTGTGACTACGAGAAGAATAAAAGGAAGACCGTTTAGAAAAACAACAACATACTTAGTATCAAGAAAAATATATTTCTGAAAGAATTACTGTCTGAGAGTATATTTGTACATGGTTAAAGCTCCATTTTTGATTAGCTTGTACCTTTGTTAGCAAACTGACCGAATCCTATAAGGGCCTGTTCAAACTCCAAATATATATCGCAGGGGTTAGATATAAATGAACCATGTACGTTCAGCAATCTTCCATCGCATGCTGTATTTTTTTATGTGTAGCAGAGAGTTGAATTTTGTTCAATTTTATAGCAGAAAGCATGCTTTAAAGGTCTCTGATTGGCTGCTTGGAATTTCAAAGAACTTTCTAAAGTCCCAAGCTAAGAAGGGCAAAAACTGTTGGCCAACTTATTAAAGGAGCAGTGGTTACAAAATGTGAAGGGTTGGGTTGGTAGTCTGCAAAAGCACCAAATTATTTAAACAATGCAAAACCAGGACCTGTAGCAACTTAGTTTAAAGACCCTTAAACGAGATCGACAAGGAGAGTGACGGAATAAAGACCACAAAGTTTTCAATTAATCGATCAATTATTGATCAGTATTGACTGATCCCAATGATTAATGTATGAATTAAATCAATCGATAGTAGTTACCTGTTCTGACGGTGAAATCGGTGATTGTTGGTGTGGGGCTGTGAATTCTCTTACCAGTTCATCGGCTACTTCATTATACGACGTGACCTGCTTGGCTTGGACCTTTTCGCAGACTTTCATGGAGAAATGACGAAGTCCTTTGCCTTCCTTTTCACGTCTCTTCCTCTTCCCCGTACCTCTGTAAGAGTCAATAAAATCACATTTATGTGGTCAAAATAGACAGAGCGTCGTCCAAGCATTCACTTTTATCAATTTCTTTCAGCATCATATCATTTCTTCATAATCACCATTCTGATATATTCTTCTTTTTAATATTAACAGCATAGACACAATCCCCCTGCTCTGGTAGCAACTGGGAAGTGTTGCATTTTTTTCCCATCCATATTACATAAATTATATTTATTATATTTTATTTAAACTATTTTATTTTCCAAGCTTAACAAATATACTTTTCAAATATTTCTTTTGATTTTGTTTTTGCATCCTCTTTGTTCCTTCTGTTTCTTAATGTTAATAGCTCGCTTATGGGATAAGAGTTTGAAAGAAGCCCATGTTCTGAAATTAGCGTTTAAAACCGGTTAAACATTTTCTACTGGTGTACTGTTGGTAATGATGGCGCAGCTGTGCCATTAAGGCCTCGTTATTAGTATCTCTAATCCATATTTTTTTGGGAGTTTCTGAAAACAGTGTCCAAACTTGTTGTTTTGATTAATAAGAATAGGTAACTAAAGGATGAAATGTAACACCATTATGTTTGAACTGTAGACTTCGTAGAGTAAACACGAAAGTTGTAACAGTGACCTCTCTCCAGTGGTTTTCAAAGGTGGCTTTCATAGGTCTACCAGCTTAAGTTATTTTTCAGTTGCCTTTACAGATGAGCCTTTTACGCAGCGACATGCAATACTTTTGGTACTTTGTCAGTACTAAAGTCGCGTAACAATGCAGTTTATTGTCCCAAATAAATATAATGGCAACATGAAAAAGGTGGCATCAAATTGCCACGTTTTGACTTCTCGTCTTCAAACCACTCCCTTTTGATTAGTCAGGTTTACATTTCTCATATTTATAATCAAGAAGAGGTGGGTATATTAGTCTGGAAATGATAGCTCACCAAGAAAGGGGACAGTGCTAAAATGTTACCAGATGACTTCAGGCACGGAGAGTGAAAGGGCAGTTGCCGCTATGGGGACGAGTCACTGAACAAGCAAACAAAATGTCTGACTATATTTACAAATGTTTGCCATAATGGGCAATACATCTCCCCCCCCCCCCCCCCCCGCTTCATTTTATTATTTTTTTCAACAGTATTGCAAGTCTTACAGCTAACAATACCTAGATCCAAGTCTCCAGTTAGTATATATTACAAGTTATTTGCACATAGCAGTGTGGCATATGTTTGTCTTCCCTCCCACCCTTTTCATTAAAATCTTTCGATGTATCAAAACAATAAAATGTTGTTATGAAGTCACTTTATCAACCTTGCAACTATGTACAACCAATAAAAAGAATCATACAAACATTCTACAATGAGCCTGTTAAACCTCTACTGCAGCTTATAATATCCAGCTTATCAGACAGCCAGAGATTAAATGTGTGTATATTCAGTACAAAGTCCCTGTCAAAGGAGTCAATGTCACAACTATAAATGCTGAACACGAACAAAGAAATTTTGGCATGCACGATTTTCTTTTGTCTAAAACTTACCCATTTCCAAAATCTAATTCTGTAGGTTCTCCTCTCCTTTTGGTAGCGCTGTAATGTTAACAAAAAGCAATAAAAAAAAACAGTCAGTATGTGCTGTATGCCTTATGTTTTACCCTCAATACATTCTTTACCCATACATTTGCTGCTCTCTGCTTGTTAAATGGTGTACTGCAAAAGCTAACCGGTTGAACAGGTTTAACGAGTGAATATCAAGAACCGTGTGTGTTTTTGTATTTAACATTTTTACTGCAAACCGCTTCTTGAATAATTTTGGTGCCATATCACCTTTGGAAAGGTTGTCAGTTTGTAAGCATGTATGTAATTAACAAACTGACTTACTCCTTGTGTTAAGCTATGCTACCACACTGTTAACACAGGACACATTTGTTGGATCCAGGAAATTGCCTCAAGATACTGTGCACATCTTTGTGTTTTCTTGAATTAGATTCCCTTTCGTGAGGAGAAAGATAGCTGCAATCTCCGGCAGCTTGTCTGCCAACATTACTGCTGTCTCGGTTGGAATGGAACACTAAATCATGCAATGCTACCCACTCGTGTGACAAGTCTAAAGTATCCCCCTGATGATGTCAACATTGCACTATAAACTGTAGTATCAAATTAACACTGATATGGAAACTGATATTAACTATCCCATCAGTGCTGCAGGGTGAACTATAGATGAGACCTTTACTTGTAAACATTGTCATTCAGTGATGACTGTGTGCTGTGTTCATATATATATATCCAAGATTATCCTCATTCAACAGGATATAACCAATTCATACCACAGTTTATATATGAACACAAACATAACACTACACCCATTGCATGATGATAATGTATTCTATATACATGTACTCTATGCCCACAAGGAATGATACATATTAAACAAACACCGATAGTGCAGTCATGACTTGCCTTGGAGACATACTCCTATCCGTATACTAGCATACATACAACAGTCACCTGTACTCCTACCGGCCCTCATGAATTAGTACCTGTGCACTTTGGGCATTTTAGAAATGTAGAATGGATACTAGTACAAGACAGTGCTCACGTTTTGTGATTACAGCGTTGTACTCTCACCAACAGCATCTTGACCAGTTTTTGTCTTTGCAGAATATTTGGATGGGACAAGGGATATGGGGACAGGGGATATGGGGACAGGCGATATGGGGGCAGGGGATGTATGGGGCAGGAGATATGGGGGCAGGGGATATGGGGCAGGTGATTTGGGGGCAGGGGATATGGAGGCAGGGGATATGGGGACCAATAATGTCATTCTTACCTTCCCCAGTCTGATGATGTTGACTGTGGGGTGTTCACTGACTGGGTGAGAATGTGCTGGGGTGTGACAGTAGAGATAGCCTGGAGGATTGTGGTGGCAGATGCCTGTTGTCTCTGTGGTGTTGTGAGAATTTGCTGCAATATGGATGAAAAGAGCATTAACATACAAGGTGTGGTGGATGATTGGACAAATGTAAGAGGGTGCAATCGGACACAGGTAAGAGGGTACAATCGGAGTTACGTAAGAAGGTACAAAGTACAATCATGCTACATGGATCTCCACCGGCTTTATAATAAACTTCTGTTCCCTCCCCCCTTTTTTTCTCCTTTGCTGGGTTCTCTCCATTTACATTATATAATGGTTTTCTGATAATCTATGTAACTTATCATATTTCTATAGGTGTAGCATTAAGGTTTGAAAAACCAGCAGCTTTGAGACTTTTATTTTATCTTTTTTTAAAGTCAATGGAAAAGTTCTCATCTTGAACCAAGTATGCACTCTATGATGACTTTTGAAATCATACATGAGAAGAAATTTGTTCTTTTTCCCAAAGTGTGTCAAATTTCAGTTCAGCTGATAAGGCAAAGAAAGTTAAACTTGGGGGACACAAACCCATCCATCATCTTTAGCTTATACCCAGATCCTTGTGAAGAGCAACTCCCTCCCCCCCCCCCCCCCCCCACAAACAGCTGAGAACAACTCTATTTGGGAGATACCATTTTCTAGTTTAATATCAGGTTTGGGAGCTGTCGTTTTGTAAATCTGTGATGTCACAGTGCCACCAGTACCCTGAGGGTTATTACTTTCTTGTTGTTTTTGTTTCATATGCTCAAGGTTTAATGTTAACAGTTTTGACACTGAAACCCATACCATCATCGTTAGGTGTGTACAAGGCTTCCAATACTTGAGATCCAGCATTTTGCAGAACCCCATCTCCATTACAGAAAATCAAAACATTATCATATATATCAACAAAAAACATATCATACTGAATGAAGCACATGTGGCTTGAATGATGTCATATTTAGACTTGATCAAGTCCTGATCTTTTTGTGTTAAGGAAAATCAACTGTGTGATAAAATACACACTCTTCCAACAGGTGCAATCATAATGCATTGCACAGGTTATGCTCTCTTGGGTAAAAAAGGTAAAAGGAAGCTGGATATAACAGTATCATGGTGCGAGCACTCCCCAGGAAATGTAAAATAGAATGCAAGCTGTGATACCAGCTTTATTTTAGGGGCTATTCTTATCATGCATCCTGGTTTAAATGGTATCAGACAATAAATATAATTCATAGAATTTAAACTCCAGGAAACACTGAGGAAATTATTAACTTCCCTTGGAATGAAGATTTATTTTACTAGTTAGGACCGGATTCAAACCAGTCCTGTGTTCCATAGCCCACATTCCTCAGCTCTACGTTGGGGATGGGGGGGGGGGTTGATCTGCCCTATTAATATACTTGGTGCTACACTGGGAGAGTCAAGTGGAAGGAGAAAGAGGGATGGGGGAAGAAGAGGGATGGGAGGAGAAGTGCATCAGAAGTCTATGGACTTCAAACAATGGGTGAGCCACTATCTTTCACAAGGTGACAGACAATTAGCTCCACCAAATTTAAAGTTGTATCACATGAAATATTATAATATATCACTGTCACACTCCATCATTCGCTTGAACGATGGGAATGTGTTAACGAATGACTTACAGCCACAAATTAATGTTGGAGATCATTAATACTAATTAATAACGAATTTCACTGTACACGTTGGTAACTCAAAGTGGCTGGACTCACTCAGTTAGGTACACAGTCCATAATATCAGTGCCTCAATAGAATTCATACAGGGGAAAATGAAGGATTTTGGTGTGTTCACACTGTGCACGCACTAACATTCCACCATTCCTCAAGTTTTAATTAAAGCAATGACCAAGTTTGGCAAAACTACAAGTGATAAGAATGAAAGAGGTGTCAACGTCTGAAGCGGAATTATTACTCGGTCAGTGACTAAAGTTCATTTTGTGAAAGTCTGAATGCGGATGTTAAAATCTGATCAACCAAGAATCTTATTTCGAGCAACAACATGGTCTTAGGTTTGGTAATTAGCAACAAAATATACCGCATAAAGAGTTCAGTACATTGGATATCATTTATTTATTGCCATCTTTCAGAGCTGTTTGTACTCTGATTTTACATAAATAAATGATTACCCAGGTATTGAACTAGCTGCCAAAGAGCTGTGACCAAACCAAACATGTGCACACAAAAACAAGAAGATACTTTGAATCATCTGAGAGGTTCTGGAATTTGTCGAGACTGAAGTATCGAAAGCAATCCCAGTACTAGATAAACCCTGATCTGCAATTGTATAAATATTAAGCATGAACAACCCTTGAAAATTTTATAAAGTACCGTCAAGCCTGCTCCAAAAGGGAAGAAAAATCCGATCTGATAAAAGACTAATTCCTTTCATGTACATTCAGCAGTTGTATACAATATTTAGGACCAACTCTTTAACACATGTCAGTAGTTTACATTTTCACATTTTTACAGTCAAATCCAATTGTATAGATATGCCAAAGGTTATGTACCCATCATCACCCCATATAGGGTTTCTGAATCAAATCTTTTTAGGGTTGTAGCAGACAAGATTAAACTATGAACTAGAAAACAACATACACCCACACCTCAACAAACATTTCAGTATGTTGAACCTCAAGAAATTGGTTCTTTGTTTGTTGGGAAATTTATGATATTAAAGCACTTCTTCTGATACACCACCTAAGCAAACACAAGACAAGCATATTAGTGAAAATAGCACAGTTACATGCACCTCAACAAAATGACATGATGGTGAACAGTAAACTGAAAACAAGACCGTGGGGAACCGTTTCTTTCCCTTCTGGCACATCAGAGGTAAAGTTGGAAAAAAAAAATGTTCAAGATTTTAAGCTGTCTGAGACTTGCTGGCAAAAATTCTCAAAGAGACGGAAGAGTGCCTTCTCTGTATAGATGTCCAGGTGACCAAACCAATTAAACAATTTGCCTGACAAGAATATTTCCCGATTGACATTTCAGCGATCAATGTCTCCCACTTGGTTTATCAGGTGGAGGAGGCACATCAGAGGATATTTTTCTTTTCTTGTGTTTTTGCTCTCTAACGGGCATACAAGTTTGAGGGTTATTTTACACAAAGCAGCAATTAATTGGACATTCCTTCACAACCAGCATCACCGACTACTCCCTCCCCTGAGCCTGACGATCGCTTCTGACATTTCAAATCCCTGTCCCAGTTCATCTGCTGTATTGTTACAATGTAGGATTGAAAATTTAGTATTACAGCATCTAAGTTAACAAACTGTGTAGATATTCCTTAGAACTTCATGTGCATTTACACACTAAACTGTAGTGCACAGTAAAACTGCCTGCATAATATGGCTCTGTGCTAAATACTTCTTTCACCCTTTCCCCATAAGGAGGGAATGTATGTTTCGCTGTGTTGTGCTGCTTTTCTTGCCATTGCATTACTAGCTCCGCAAATTTGAATCTGCTCATTTTGATGGTACAGTGGCACAGCTAAGGTCCAGCCCAGTCCAATCCTGATAGCCCAAAACTTCACATTTCTGAAACGGTAGGTGAATATGCCAACCCCACCCAACAGTAACTCCACCCTCCCCACCATTCCTTCCCCCCCACCCCTCCCACCAATCCTCCCTTTTCTAACTAGAGAACAGAAATAGCCAAGTGATAGTTAGGCGTCCTTTACCTTAGTACTCGACAGTATCACACTGAAGGAATTATGTTACCAAATTGTTGCTCTGCAAAACATAATTACCTCAAGTTACACATTTCACAAGATTGTCTATTTTCGACTCGACATCCTGTTTCTATGCATAACATTACCGATAAGCAAACTCGCCACAATGACGTATTTTCGCAAGTCTTATTAACAGGCTCGTGAAAATGCAAACGGATGAAAACAAATAAGACACCGACCCAAAAGACATACTTTTAATGGGTCTCTAATGTACTCACCATTGGCGCCGAGGACGATGTGGTTAACTGGATTCTTGGAAGAATTTGTTGCTTTCCCTTTGGAGACTGAACCACATGTAACATAGCAGGAATAACTGTAGTCATAAGATAACAAGAATTAAAGTCAAACTTACCACATTTAAAGATCCTCTGAGTGATTATAATGAGTAGGGCACAACCAACAATACAATGCTTCAATCTACAACCAGAGGGGTTGGGGTGCGGGGTGGAGGGAATGTGGGTGGTTGCGGGTGTATAAGGTTTACCTATTCCTATGATGGTAGATAAGTTTATAAAGTAGTGAAATAATGCAATGGAGCCTCAATTAATGGCTATTTACAGGCTAATTGCCCGTCGATTTTGCCCTTTGACAGTCAGGGGGAGGGCACTGGAAATTATTTACAGTCAGCGAGGGGGGGCACTGGACTTAAACACAGGCTAAATAGTCAGTTAACAATCATCAGTCACAGAATCGGCATGATTCCTGTGCCTGACATAGAAATATTTTTGGGGTTACTCTTAAAAGCCTCTACAGTAGTAACTGATGTATGTTGTAATTTCAGAAAAGATGCCACTGAGAACTAACATTGCATTCAATAGATGTATCTTTCTTTTGAAGTACTGGCCATTTGTAGCAAGTGGTAAAAAATTGTGGAAATTCTAGGGCAGAAGTTTAAAGTTTAACATCCAACTTAATCATAAACCAGAATCCATCAGATCTATGCTGAAATTAATTTCACAATCCTTCTCACATGGATGTACATAGTATTTTGAAACAGCTTCCGTTTCTTTGACAGACGGCCATTTTGTTTCTGTGAGTTCTATCTTCAACGTACCTTTCGTTACTTGTGTTGTTGATGACTGTTGCTCCTTCACGGTTACGAATGACTTTCCTGTGGGGGTGAGGACTCCTGTTTCTCTCACCATGCTATCTAACCCTGATTGCTGATAAAAGCTCATAATGTCATCGTTGCCACAGGACACCTTGATAGGCTGGGCTGTCGTGATGTTTGTATCTGCAGAGGAGAAGATATAATCTCGTCAAATTTTAACAGTAATAAAATGTCATTTTATTGAAGATTCCTGCCCACTACAGCAGCTTTTTGAGTTTGGCTGGGGTTTTTGTTGGCAGTGTAACCAAACTGATCATGTATAAATAGTCAGCGAAGACTTCATTCTGGAATATCTTACCAAATTTAATGTTCACACATGATTACTATTCGATGGAAGCTTTGCAGGCCAAAAAAAAAATTTGGCGCCCGACACATTTTCTCGTCATGTTTATAACTTGAGAAGGAAATGAACAATTTTAAACCACTTAGAGATTTACTTTCATTGTTTCAACTGAAGGAAAAGAAACAAAACTCAGGATAAAATCAGTTCTGATTACCCTTAATATTATAAAAGACGTTCAACAAACACACTGAGTTATGATGTAACTAGCCTAAGAATAGAAGTCATAATACAGTTCACCAGCTCATTTAGCAGGTCTGAGTATGAAAGAGAACACCTGCAAGAATTCGAGCAATGAATAAGAGAAATTGTGTGTGTGACGAAAATACAAAACTTGGGATTTTCAAGTCATAAATGTTATTACCAAACTGTTCAAAAAGCGAAGGGGGGGGGGGGACAAAAACTGCTGGAACTCTTCCACTCACTGGCCGACCCTACTCAAACCAAACTACTAGAGACATACAGAGGATTGAGGGGGAAGGGAGTGGGAGGGAAGGGGGAGGGAGGGAGGAAGCATGGGTAAGCAAAAGCTGTGAAATCAAAATAAAACAAGAACCGTTTTACACCTACAGTAGTTAAAGAGTCATCCTCCACCCGCTCCACAAATATTACACAAACGTTTTTCTTTCCCCTTCTTCTTATCTTTCTTCCATTTATTGTTGCCTTCTTTATGACCTACGATTCTAAACCGACGTTGAAGTAATATAATTTATGCACCTTCTAACTGAGGTGATCAAGATCTAAATCACAGACCTAAATGTCACTCCAGTTTGCTCAACTGTGCACAGTAAGCGTATACGGTCAGCGTGGTGTTATTGTGTACATTAGATTACCATCTTTGTCTTCACGGGACAACAATTTGTGAATCCACACAAATAAAACAGCAATTCTTTTACCAATGCTTACATGATTTCTTCTGAGTTTAGAGCACACACAAACACACACCCTTTGATGGCAACAGCCTGGTAAAACGAAACCGAAATATAAATACGGCATTTGACTTGCCAGGGCTTTTTCAAACAAGATTCCAGTCAAACACACTCCCCTTTATTACTGATCAGCATCTCAGTGACACACATTGAGTTACAAGGGAAACTATTGGATTGACCCCAACAATCTATTGTCCAAGGTTTAAGGATACTATACTAAAAGACAACTAAAGAAAAAATAATTAGTGTGAAGTATTCCATTGCATTCTCCAAGAGCCTTCAAACCAAAGACAGAGAGCTCTAAAATATGTCCAGTACTGTAGTTCACATAGGAAAGTGCATACATGTAGACCTCTATTGCCCTTTACCACACTGATATGAATTCAAATTATGCCTTAGATTGAACACTTTAAATTCTCATGAATGAGCAAGGGGAACATTTGTGATGCCAAAAGACCTACAGGAAAGTGAGTTGACAGGTTATTTTAGCAATTTAAGAAAAGCTAGATTTGGGGCCAGAAAAGATGCGCTCATATTCTTCAGGAATGGTCAGAAATCATTTCATCTACCCAGCCGCCTCTCTCTGATCAGAAGCAGACTAAGGGACACCAGATGATGACTTCACACAAAGCTGCTTAGTTATTTACAGAACTTTCAATTGCGTGCAGTTTATATCACAGACAGGTTTTCAAATGAGTTTATTGTGTGGACTCTAAAACCCTTTGTTATCAGTAGCTCAAATGTGAATCCTCCTCCCTACAGTATGACAATGGATTATGGATCCAGACATCAGAAGAAGAGTTTCTACTGTACCAGTAGATAAGGATTCAAATAATCAGGCACTTGATGGGGGTTTCACCTACAGTAATGTTTCCTTCAATATTTGGCTTTTCAAATATTTTAATTTCAACTCGGGAAATGGTTATTTTTCGGTCACTCCACTATCTTGACTTCAACGGGCATTGTATGTCGAGTTGAGGAACCTGTGCCTCTGAGTAACCTGTGCCTCTGTGCACACGTAACAAAAGCCATGCCAATCTCTTTAACACCACCACAGTAAAACTTGGCATTTTGTAGTCTTTTCTGTACTTTTGCCCAAACCTGTAAGATATTCACCAAAATAGGACTGGCCAGATAAGACACAGTTCTGCTACAATCTTGACACCATAACTGGCCACTTTTAATTATCAAGTAAAACAAAGTGGACGATCTCAAATAGAAAATCTTTGGGGAAAAAACAAGTAGGTTTTCTTCTGAATGGCAGATTATTCGGGAGGAAGAGAAAGTGGGTAGAGTCACTGATCAAGTACAGTACAGTATATAGGTGGCACAGTGCTAAAACATTACCAATTTGGTCGCTTGGTTAAATGGGAGACTAGTGTGTGTAAGTTTACTGAACAAAGGCTTGCAGCTCACCAAAAGTTATCAAACTCAAAATGACAGCCAGAAAACGAAAACGGTTAATGGTTCCGAAGCCTTAACATATTCATAGTGTGGTAAGCCATGAACATGATGAGATAGCATGTTTACAAGCTGTTTTCGACAATTTCCCATATAGCCCCACCAATCGTAACCAAAAACGAATTGTGTTTATATGTGATAAGTTCCTTTGAGAATGTGGTCACTTTCCAGACTAAGAAATTCCAAAAAATTCCTTAAATCATACATTTTACATATCACATTTGACATAGCATCATCTACTATCCACAATTAACTTTTACTGTACACAGTTAGACATCCAGACAAAGAGAATAACAAGTTACCCTTGTCCTGTAACAGCTGGCAGAGTAATTGAGGGGCTTTGAACAGACTTGGCCCACTCAGAGGGCAAAGGAGAGGTGCTTTTACAAGACCTCTGTCACTCCTTCAGGAAACAGAGGAATGAAAAACATCAGAGCAATGATTTTAAATCATCAGAAAAATTTCACTTGATAATCTCAGACACAAGTTCTGTAATAAACAAAACATGTTGTACATAAAACCAGATTTTCTGATCTTGTTTTCTGACTGGTGTGCAAAACTGTGTCTTGCTGACAGGGAAGTTTCTACGGCCATCATAAAGAAAAGAAGAGGAAATTACAAACAACCATACACAATAACACCCCAAAACTACTCCCTTTATTGACCTGGTGCCAAATGTTGAACATTAACTCTAGGGAATACATTATTATTATTCACAAATCACAATCTGTGTATAACGTTTTTTGGGATTATAAATTTTATTTCTCATAAAAGACTGAAAAATAGTATGCATCAAGTGACAAACAAAAACTGGTACCCATTTCTGCCTTTAAAAAGCAATCTTACCATTGTTACATTTTACTATGTGGTATCAGATAAAATATGACCTACGAACTAGATTAATAAAGAATGGAAGCTCATATATATATACATATATATTTATACTCATGTTCAAATTATCACTCGTAAATTCCTGTGGCCAACTATAACATCCAAGCATCATGCTAAGTATTTCAGCTACATTGAAAAGAGTTTAGGAAGACCTAACATATACAGCTTGCTACCTAACTGGAAGGTAATAATGCCCACCAAATCACTTCTGGTAGAGACTGCCAAGGTGATTAATTACCCATAGGAGTATGTAATATTGCCTAAAGAGACATCACAGAGTCCCTACAACCCCATTAGAGCTATAAAGATTTATGTGCTTATATGCCGAACGCTTAAATAATCACATCGTAGAGTTCCCATATATCTGCTTAATAGTCATCCACTGTACTACTGTACTATAGACAGCATTCAAACAACTATCATACAACACTATCAGATCTGTATTATCACAATATTTTACTCCCAAGTATGGCTGTTTTAAAAGAATGAGCTTAGAATTTTTTTAGAACCAATAAAATAAAACTAACCAGGCTAAAAGATGGTTTGAAACTGCAAAACCTGTTCATTTTAAGAAATAAAATAAATACATTCCACCTTTTCACCCCGTCAAATCTGCAATCTTCAATGTAATTGATCCAACATGATGACCCCTGACCTATTGAACATTCCATGCAGTGCCACTCCTCAAAAAGTGAAGGATATTCACATATCTATTGTGATTCCTTTCACAGTAACTTCCTGCCAGCACCTCCTAGTCCTCTTTGAAGCCTTCTTTCTCCTCTCCTCTCCTCCACTCTTCCCCATCCCCTTCCCTCCCCCTTCCCTTTTCTTTCCTTTCCTCCCACATCAGTTGGACAAAGCCATCTCTAAAACTGACACATACGCTTTAACTTTATTATAACACCCATCAGATGATTTAGGCTGATTTGTACAATAAAAAGGAAATGTCCTCATTCCAAGAACACCAGCCAAAACCTACATCCTGAATGCAAAAATGGCAATAGAAATGTTCAAATATACAGTACAGTGTATTGACAACAAATTCTTAGCTTGTTGTGAAAGCGCTGCAACTAGTCGAGTGTACTGTTTAGTAGGAGCTCTGTATCACCTATGGAGCACATAAAATGCTAAAGAACAAACCAAGCTCTCTGACACATTGGTTACAAACAACAAACTGTCATTGCAGAGCTTAGAATCTCATAAAATTAGCTACAAATTGGTCAAAACTTGCTACTGCTTAGAACATCTGCTGCATAAAATAACAATTCCTGATGACATTTTCTGAGTTACAGTGCACACCTATCAGTTATTCACTGTACTGGCTTTTTGGGGAATGGACCAACAACATTTGTAGATAAACAAGCAGTCATGAGGGTCACATGTTAGGATCCGAAATTATGCGAATATTTGACTGATGATCTTTACCGTGTCTCATAGTGTGAAGTGTTAATGTTATTAATCTCTACCATCAGGAAAATGGCAAACAGCAAAATCCAATGCCATTTTGCTGGTAAACAGCCTGAAATTCTATAATATATTTATTTATAATATATTTCAATAATTTTCTAGAAGATTCAAAATTTAATCCATGGACAAATTTGCTTGCAAAAGTCCTGAATACCTTATTTCTTGTATTTATGAGAAATTTAGAAACTTGTATTTAAGGGAAAATTTAGAAACATACATACTTTTTGTCCTTGGAAAAAGTTATTGAAACTGATACAGATCTCTCAGTTTCTGCTGTACATATTAACTATTAGTTTAGATAGCAAAGGCAAGTAGCCACCATTGAAGCGAGACATTCAAGTTTACAAGTGCTAGCCATACAGTGCAAGTCAAACGCATTGATAGAGTTTACCAATGAGAAAATTATAAAAAAAATATAAAAAAAACCTGCATTCTGCTTATTTTCTCATAGCACTGTATGAGAAGACTGGTTATTCACTTCTCTCCCTTAGCCTGCTTCTTACCACCCTCCCCCTTTCATTCCATCGTCGGCTGCGCCCCACTTTTTAACGACGAATCTTTCGCACACGTTGATTGTCTGATGCATTAAATCCTGTAATGCTAATTTTCAGCGTGACTTTTGTAATGATACTATTATCCATCCAAAACTATTATACCAATGCAGTGATACATCATTCTCAACGGATGCAATAAACTTTTGATGTAACAAAAGCTTCCCCGGAAGCATGCATCGTCGGTAAACAACCATACCATGCATGCACATACTATAGTCCAGTAAAATCAATCAGCATAGCCTGAATAAATGTATCTATAGACTATATATTCAAAAGCAGCTCACCACATAGCAGGATACACAGAACGGTTTGCTAAGGTAGGAAACATAGAGAGCCTGGTCATTTTAACTGCAAAGAATTTCCTTATTCATGATAATTTTACTTTCGCCGGACACAGTGTGCAATCCTAGTTATCAAGCTGATTGGCTTTGCTTTGTAGATCAATAGAAACTTCTATCTCTTTCAAGCTGTGTTTTTTGCATATTATATACGTATCCTCAACTTATGGTAATTTTTTAGCAAACCTTCCGAGGATAATTCAAGCTAAAGGTAGAAATAAACAAAATGGCTGCAATATATCACTGCAGTAGGAGGAAAAAACCAAGTAGATGTTCCAGGGTTGAAAAGTCTGTGGGAACTTTGTAGACAGGTTCACTCCAGAAAAATGGTACATTTGAAACGAAGAGAAAGTGGGTGGAGCCCGAGATGTGGATAGGGGGCGCAGTGCTAAAACATCACCCAGTCAGTAGGGTACAGTAGGTTGAGGATAAGTGCATAAGTTATACTGGGGACGGGTTAGAGAAAGGAGCTAAGTATATAATTAATCATACTAATACACTCTTCTAGATTTCTCACCTCATCATAATTACATCATGCATTGAGCATCAATGTCATACTGTTGTTTAACTAATAATGCTGTCACCCAGACAAAAACATTTGCGTTGAACATTAATCAGATTTAAAGCCGGTTGGAAATTGTTTTAAGTTTTGAAATGTTCTTCATTACTTGAAACTAAACTATTCTGCTAGACTGCTGTATTATGGGATTTTTTGGGATTTTTGTTAAAGATTCAGCCAAAACCAACACAAAAGGCTGCACATTATAAAGGCATGCCTCATTATGCATTCAGTTATTTTTAAGTACAAGTACTGTACTATAGTTATACACACAATACTGGTAGTGTTTAAGTACAGAAAAGCAGGATTTTAATTAACGTGCCATGAGAAAAACTGTGAGAATTTTCCTATGACAATACAGGTGGACACCAACCACCATGACTTTCAACTAGCTGTTTCTCTTCACGAGCTGTTTCATTTCTTTCTCAAGCAACAACCTGTGACAGCCCATTGAATTTATACAGGTATACCTAATAATCCTGACCTTGATGTGAACTTGAAACTCGCTAAAAAGTTATAAGTATTGTAGGATGCCTAGCTACCGATCCCTCACTGAAATATGTCTTTGTTTAATGACATGATGACCCAATGAAATCTTTGGATCAAAGATCATTTCTTGACGATTATCTGTTATATAGCCAAACAAAAGGGACTTAAAGAAGCCTCGGCAACCTAAGTTTACACACAATATGTCATAATTCCAGTACTGAAAAAACAAGTAAAGAGCTGGGCAATATTTTACCTCAATTACAACATGTGCTTAATACCTTGATCAAATTATCTTTTTGGTTGTTTTCATTCTTGCAGGTTACTCTGCAATCAAATATTTCATTTGCACAGAATATACATGTGTCCTTCCTAAATAAGATTATTAATTTCACTGGACAATTTGAGGGTTTGTAACTGCACGCATGGAGTCTAGTCCTCTGTAACTTTTTCGACTGGAGACTGCAGACGGTTACATCTCTATATTCCGACGTCTCTATGTTCCGACATCTCTATGTTCCGACAATTTAATAATAATTTTTTTGGGACGTACGGGCACTGTGCGATGCCTGGAGCTTGCTCATTTTCACACCTTTGCTTACAAGAAAGGAAAAAATGCCAAATATTTTACCAAACTGAAAGTAGCACTTTGGAATCCATTTAAAGACCAACTATGGAGACTTTTCGATGAACATAAAATCCCACCATTTTTCATGTATGTAATCCTTAACTGACTCCAATTACATTGCTGTAATTAACTTTACCAATTTCGGACGTTAAATAAGTGAAAAATGGGACGAAAAGTCAGCTTCTATTTCAGACATTCCTGAAACATTCCTAAGACATCAGGTGACCATGTGACGTCAACGTTTGTATACCTCACTCACAACTATACTTTTAGTGTGTAAAGTCGTATACTTGAGCTGCCAAAAACATCAACGATATTACTCCTTTTTCCTCAAAATGTCACAATTCTGTGTTGTTGGAGGTTGCAGTTATACCTCATCCAACAAAAGCATCAGCTTTTTTAGATTTCCGAGTAACAGAACCGACGTAAAACGCCGCAGACTTTGGATCATTTTTTTGAGATCCACGCGGAAAGATTTTTCAGCACCCGGAGTATCTCATGCCCATGAGTCCACATGCATGACCCTGCTTCTGTGTATGCAAATGTCTCATTCTGTGAAAATTATATACTGTCGATAGCTGTGTCGGACCATGGTCGGACATAGCTAACGTGAAATTGACCGTAAACACGCCCTGGACGTCCTTACATGTAACATTATATCACGCAATTGACAGTAATATATTTACTGTAAGAGATGACCGTATATATATATACCGTGCCAAGGGTATAGCATTGTTAGTACATGTACGGTAGTTAGTTACAACTCTCGCCGGCGTTGGCTCACAGCATGTGTAAATAGCCATGTTAGGATTTATCTATTTCATTTGTTGTATTCCAGTATCGTGAGTTCGTGATACATGTGTAATATTGTCCGTTCTGTTTATTCCGACATCTGCATGGTCCAAGGAGTTGAATAAAAACGGTAGTATGTAGCGATCGGACATTTTATTTCGTTAGTGACTGTCTATGTGATTGTGGGATGTTAGTACTGGTCAAGGCCTGTTTCAACTAGACCTAACTCTATGTAATTACACAGACTCACGGTAGTTTTTTGCCCAGGATTGAACAAGAAACGTGGATTAGGATATTCACTGCTAAATTTGTTTATTGACAGGATACTTTTTCTGTGTTTGTATACTTTTGGATATTAAAACGAGTAAGTACTATGTAAGTATATTGTACCGTACGGACGTATTGACGCTACGCTATGTAAAAGATGCCTCCATTTGAGTGGAAATTTTGCTAATAAAATAAGCAATTTCACTAAAATTTCTGCTTATAATTGTCTTAAAACTTGTTATTAACCTTCATGTGTTCTTGTTTTAAGCTAACAGCTTTTCAAACGCTCGAAATTGGAAGTCAAAAACAGTACAGTTGTTCGCTATCTGTGTACAAACAGTGCCTATATCAGCGTTTGATTTTCGCGGTATACAAACTTTGACGTCACACGGTGACCAGAGGCTCCTTTGGGTCAATCTCTGTTTTCAGACATTCCAGAGGTTCATGTCACGTGACTACCCAAAATGTCCATTTTCGTGGTCGTTTTTGATGGGTTATAGTAGGTTTTCGAAGATTATTTTTTACACATGTTGATTATGGGTATGTAAACTCCTAAATTAATGGAAAATCTCAACAACAAAAATTGCCTCCATATTTGGTCTTTAATAGATACATACCACACTACGCCTACCAACTTTGGCGATTTGCTTAATAAATAATTTGTCAGTTTACAAAGGCAAAACTACAACACAGTGTATACAACAATACTACAATGAAGAGTGAGCACAAATACTAGAGTATAAAAGTATACACCTGGTATATCTCATAATGCAATATACTACACAAAATAGATAACACTGCAGCTTGTAACGTGTACATGTAGAAAAACAAAGATGTTATCATACAAAAAAACTAAATAATGTCACATTAAATATGTTCCTGAAGCTGCTGTATATTACTTACACTTATGTTATTAATGTTGAGCGTGTTTTGATCCAAAGTTGGTAGCCCGGGAGATTTGTAAAGAATTTGAGGCACTTCCTACCTTGGAAATACCCACTAACTTTTGTGAAAACGATTTTTCACACAGATTTTACCACTGGGGATTTCAACGCAATTGAACAATGGTCTGACCCCTGCTCCCCTCTCCCACAACCCCCCCACAACCCTGTGTCATCGTCCTTAGAACTTTGTGAGAGATTCTTACTGTATCCTCCTCGAGGCACCTTGTCGCCTTTGGTTGCTGATTTTGAGTTCATAAAATGGTCATTAAATAAGGAAACCTGTAAACGATCGCTTTTTAGCTTGACAACCTGTATCAATTTTATGATATGTCATTGGAGATGTACAACCCTTAGGTTTTTAACAATTCATCTCTTCTACTTAGTCTTGCACTTTTGAGTTTGTTGTCATTCATACGCAGTGTATATGCGCATAACAACCAAAACCAATGGTAACATGCAGTAAAGACTAATAATTAGCAATGCAACAATTTCACACACGATTAAAAATAGAACTCATTAAATATACCTGTTGCCATGTGAAACAAATACTAACAACAGATCGGTATTAAAATAAGTGGGTATAAGAAGCTCTACCACAAGAGAGCTATGATAAAAAGCACCTTTCCATGTAACATGTGGCACTCTCGTTGAACGATGGGTCCAAGAGCATCAAGGATGTAGAGCACCCTTTCAACAAGGAGTGTGTACCAGCACTCCTGCATTACCACAGACATTAAAAGTCAAAGGAAGGCTTGTTTGACTGAAAGCTGATACATCACTTGAACTCTCCCAGTAAGATACAGACAATAACATGCCCATAACCATTTTATAATTCCTGCAATCCCTACATATATATATACTGTAGCTGCTGACACTGCAACATTAAAACCTACAGTACACGCCAACTAATCTATCACAATCAAGACAGTCAAGACAACATTATAAACTCACATTTGTTTCATTATTACTGCACATCTTCTTTCAAAGAAGAAAATGAGAAGGGAGAATTTTTTTTTTTTAGCCATTGTCTGTAATATAATTCCAACTTCTACATGCAACAACTTTTCTCAGGAAAGGAAGTTCGTTTATTTACTTTTGAAGATTGTGACATTGCTATATATAGTTAACGATCAAATTGGCAATCTCAACAAGAATGAAAGTCTGCAAATCAATGTATAAACGATAAAGGTACTTGAAAGGATAATCCACTTGGTTAAATAGAAACTGTTGCCAAGGACTATCCTTTAAAAAAGGATACTTCAGGTGATACTCTTATTTTGGGACTGATGGAACAAGGAAAATAGGTTTTGAGTCCACTGGTGAAGTTTGCATTTAATTCCGACATTCCTTTTTCAAGACAACATAATTTGAAGTTTGTACCCATGAAGCAAGATGGTATGATGCCATAGTTTTAAGCATGTTGACAAGTGTCTTTTACCTCAAGTTTTTGTTTGCAAAATGTACGTTAAATATATAACTTCAAAATTGTGGTATATCCCAATATATAGGCACACTTCAGATATTGGCATATTGTAATTGTTAAATCCCCCCTAATTTACCTGTAGTGTTGGAACCCTATCCAATCCGAGGGTCAAACTAATAAACATGAAAAATAGAGGAAAAGCAATACACTTTGCTGGATCAACGTGTGACTATGATCTCACACCCTGTTTGCTTCAAGTTCACTTATGGTACAATTACCAATATCTCAATAATAAGCGCAATGGAGGAATTGCTTGCAGATTTCACCAGCAAGCCAAATATATGTTCCTCATTCTCCATGGAAAATAAATTTTGCCCGGACAATCCATTCTCATTCAATGGATAAGTTGAAGGTCACGATTAAAAGAGTATTACGATTTAAGGAGTGTTAATAGATCAGTGGTTATCGCCAGTGCCTTTCAATCATAAGGTCCCCAGTTCGAGTCAGACTCACTACAAGATTAATGTATGTCGTCCAGTTACAGAGTTGTTGACAATTGACAATTCATAATCATGGACGTTAAATATGAATCTAAGAGACTGACTTCGGTCAGCTTGCAGCTTTGATAAAGCCAATGAGGCTTCTTCGCAAGTTCCTTGCAGGAGGATCTAAAATACATACATACATACATGTATACAAACGATCAACTAAAAGGGTGTTTTGTCTATCATAGTAAAATACAGTTCTTTCCTATGCAATCAGTGGTAAAATGTGAAAATAAGGTAATTAATATACTTTGCTGGCACTTTGACTCTTCTGTAGATCTGTGCAATCTGGACTAAACAAAGACCAATTGACATTTTCACTACCGAAACATTGGATAGTAGGTCTGTTAATAGTATGTCTGCACGGTCAATGAATTGCATGATATTACAGCGAAGACAAACAAACCCTCAAGGAGATGAGAAAAGCTTTGTCAGGAACTTTTTTTTGCTGTGAGAAAACCAAACACCAAAAGAACAAGAGCCCAAGGGCACTGTGGTTCCTTGCTTGGGGTATATGACGATACACATCATATTATCAAGCAAGATTGGGCTGAAATAGTCCAAGTAATTGTCCTACATGTTCCCATAAAGTAACCAACACTATAGCCAACACTTTTGTGATCACAAAATGTGATCGGATTTTTTATCAAAAGGCACTTTTGAGATCTAAATATGGCGTCGAAAATGTAAGAAATATAAGAGACCTACAAGCGTGTCAACAGATATGATAACAATGGTGACCTCAGATGACATGACCATTAAGTTTCAAAATGTTCCACCACCCCATTCACAACTTGTCCCAAAATATCAACCATGTCACACCTTGGCATTGAGATTTAATTGCATTAAATGTCAAAAAATTAACTTTTGAACTTGTATGTAACTTCACACACAAAGGTCACCCGGAGGTCAACCAATTGACATTTTTGATCGGTGAGACCTAAATAGAGCATGACTGTAAAAATTCAAACATTTTTTCTTTGCCCATTTTCTCCCCCATAATACTACTTTTTTGAACATTAGCTGACCTTTGGTGACCTTGGATCACATGACCGTTAAGTTTGAAAATATTCCCCTATACCATTTGCAACTTGTCCAAAAAAATCAACCTTGTCACACCTTGGCACTGGGAGTTATTGCATTAAATGTGTGAAAATTAACTTTGACCTCAAATAACTTCGCACACGAAGGTCAAATGGGGGTCACCCCATTGACATTTATGATCAGAAGGTACCTTTAACATCTGAAAATAGCATCGAAACTGTAAAAATCCACAAAACACTAAAAAGGTCACCAGAGGTCAAATTGAGGTCAAGGGTCACCCAGATGCGGGTCGACAATTGGATTACATTGAAGCAACTCCCAACCCTAACGGACAATTTGTTCTTAAGTTGTCGCAAAAATACTAGTTTTTTATCATTAATTGACCTTTGGTGACCTTGTATCACATGACCGTTAAGTTTGAAAATATTCCCCTATACCATTTGCAACTACTCCAAAAATATCAACCTTGTCACACCGTGGAACTGGGAGTTATTGCATTAAATGTCTGAAAATTAACTTTGACCTCATATAACTTCGCACACGAAGGTCACACAGGGGTCAACCTATTGACATTTATAATCAGAAGGTACCTTTGACATCTGAAAATAGCATCGAAACTGTAAAAAAATCTACAAAACACGAAAAGGTCACCAGAGGTCAAATTGAGGTCAAAGGTCACCCAGATGCGGGTCGAAAATTGGATTTCATTGAAGCAACTCCCAACTCTAACGGACAATTTGTTCTCAAGTTATCGCAAAAATACTAGTTTTTTATCATTAATTGACCTTTGGTGACCTTGTATCACATAACCGTTAAGTTTGAAAATATTCCCCTATACCATTTGCAACTACTCCAAAAATATCAACCTTGTCACACCTTGGAACTGGGAATTATTGCATTAAATGTCTGAAAATTAACTTTGACCTCATATAACTTCGCACACGAAGGTCACACGGGGGTCAACCCATTGACATTTATGATCAGAAGTTACTTTTGACATCTGAAAATAGCATCGAAACTGTAAAAATCCACAAAACACTAAAAAGGTCACCAGAGGTCAAATTGAGGTCAAGGGTCATCTAGATGCGGGTCGACAATTGGATTACATTGAAGCAACTCCCAACCCTAACGGACAATTTGTTCTCAAGTTATCGCAAAAAATACTAGTTTTTTATCATTAATTGACCTTTGGTGACCTCGGATCACATGACCGTTAAGTTTGAAAATATTCCCCTATACCATTTGCAACTTGTCTCAAAATATCAACTGTGTAACACCTTGGCACTGGGAGTTATTACACTAAATGTCTGAAAATTAACTTTGACCTCATATAACTTAACATACAAAGGTCACCTTGGGTCAACCAATTGACATTTTTGATTGATGAGACCTTAATTAGAGCATCAAACTATAAAACTTCAAACATTTTTTTCTTTGCCCATTTTCTACCCCCAAAATACTAGTTTTTTGACATTAATTGACCTTTGGTGACCTCGGATCACATGACCGTTAAGTTTGAAAATATTCCCCTATACCATTTGCAACTTGTCCAAAAATATCAACCATGTCACACCTTGGAACTGGGAGTTGTTGCATTATATGTGTGAAAATTAACTTTGACCTCGTATAACTTCGCACACGAAGGTCACACGGGTGTCAACCAATTGACATTTTTGATCGGAAGGTACCTTTGATATCCAAATCTAGCATCAAAACCAAACATTTTCTTTTTTGCTCGTTTCCTCCCAAAATAAGCACATTTTTTCTAATGTGACCTTTGACCTTTTGACCTTGGTTTCAGATGTAGTTTAATCTCCTGATTCCAAAAAACAAAACGAAAAGTCTGTACAACCATCCTAACTCCGACCGAAAAACTTTGACCCCATATAACTTCGCACATAAAGGTCACACGGGGTCAACCTATTGACATTTATGATCAGAAGGTACCTTTGACATCTGAAAATAGCATCGAAACTGTAAAAATCCCAAAAACACGAAAAGGTCACCAGAGGTCAAATCGAGGTCAAGGGTCACCCAGATGCGGGTCGACAATTGGATTACATTGAGGCAACTCCCAACCCTAACAGACATTTCGTTCTCAAGTTATTGCAAAAATACTAGTTTTTTATCATTAATTGACCTTTGGTGACCTCGGATCACATGACCGTTAAGTTTGAAAATGCTCCCCTAACCAGTTCACAACTTGTCCCAAAATATCAATCTTGTCGCACATTGGCACTGGGAGTTATTGCAGTTTTAATATTTTCGGTTTTTGGACCATAACTGACCTTTGGTGACCTTTGTGGGCACCAAAAACAATAGGGCACACCTTCTCCATATGGCGGATCTATAGTCCAAGTTTGGCCTCAATCCAACATTCCCTTATTGAGATAGAGCGTACCCAAGCAAGTGTCACAGACACACACACACACACACACACACACATACATACATACACACACACACACGCCAACCTGACTGCATAGGTTCCTTTTGCTAAAGCAAGGAACCAAAAAGTCTAGTTTCTAGGAAATCATATACATTAATAGATTCTTTGTAGAAGGCAGCTGCCTTGTTTTGCTTTCATGTTGATGCATGATTCTAGGCACTAGGGAGCAGCCAATACACATAAAAGGTTGTGTCCACTTAAATAGCATTGTGCAATTATTGTATAAAGGTACTCCAAGGTAAATATTTTGAAATTGAAACAAAAATATTCCTCTGCATTTGCAATTCAGGTCAGTATTGTTGGTACAAAAATTACAGGCAAGCTATAAATATGTTTTCAAAACTTGCAACATTTGCTGCTGGGGGATTACCTACAGTACTATATTAACCACGTATGGAATTTCAAGAATTGGTTTCTGATATCTCATTGGCTTTTAAGTCTTTAACCTCAACTGTCTTACAACAGATTGATTTTGTTTTTGAAGACTATTGTATTGACTATAAATGCTGCATGTGATTCCACTCATACTTTTTCAGCTGAGAGTCCATGGTAATTTTGTTGCAAATCTAATGAATTCACAAGTAGTTGAAGGAATGAAACTTTGTTATCACGTAGCAATTACTAGCAATGATATCCTCATGCACACCAATGACCTACACAGTCAAAATGCTACAATAAACTTTACAATGCCACATGTAAACATTTCCCAATATATACATGTCTCAACAAAATGATATACAGTGGTAACCATGGCGATGTAATAACTATCCCCCAAATAATGAATAATACTGACAACAGCTGTACTTGAGATGCAAAAGCTCAACATTTCCTGACCAATCTTGGACTTTTTTGGGCATCCTTTTAGAGGGACACAAACTGTTTTCACTGGCTAGATCCTTGCACATGTATGTGATCCAAAATTGAAACCAGCTAGATCTACAGAATAACCAGACGTGGAAACCCCCAATTGGGGCCAGTTAAGCTTCCAAGCAGTGACCCAAGAAATGACCCTGTCTGACCTGATAATATCTACCAGTACTGTAAAGGTTACTTATGTTTCAAAAACATTGGTAAGTAATTAAAATGGCAGGAATGCTCCTTAGCAACTCATATAGAAAGCAACAAAAAAAAATGCTTGTTTCCTGTAAGGAACTAATTTCTTAAAGGTCACCAGTAGTACGATTGATAATACATTACTTGAGACAAGGATAGTCTCGTCTGGACTCTGCCCTTGTTAACAGATAATTACTATTGTTCTACTCGATCGATTGTATTAAAGGATCCCTATATTTCCCACTATTGGCAACTTTAAGGTGGATTATTTAACGGCATATTGGTTACATTATTCGCTAATACATATGCTTCAACATCAGCTAGACATCCAGCTGGCTCTTCATGCTTCAGGATATACGATCATTGTTTCTTCATCATGTGACTTATCTAATATGTAAATTTGAAATAAAAATAAAATAAAACTGTTAGCAAACTGCTTATCCACTACAGAGCCCTTTAGCCTCCGAAGAAGATCCTGCTAGGATCGAAACGTCAGGCCAACTTACTTATACACATGTAAATATGCACAGGAATCTGTTCATAGTGAGAATTTGGGACAGAGGTCCAGTATATAGTGCTCAATGAAGATGCACGCGATGAAAAATCCACGGTTTTCATATGGTTCACTTACTCTGATTGGTTCCTGAAGGCATAAGCTGATAAATGCATACAGAAATTAATCTACACACAGTGAAACAAATCCACGTCTATGAAAAAAATCTGAATGTTGAGGTACTCTTTACCTCCCAAGGTTGTCCACGTTATCAATGCAAGAGACATATCCCTATATGTCATTAATCTTTCCTAACGACATGTGTCGAGGGAGGGAGGGTGGGGGATAGCCTGATCGAGCTCCTGCAGGTTAGCAAAAATTGGGGGGGGGGAGAACAGACTAGTATTTCATATTAATGCAGTGTAAGAATAATGAAGAAACAAGCAAATTTTGCCAGATTGGAAGTGTTTATGAAATAAATAAAAACTAAAAGGGGTTTACTCTACTGACTTTACTGGGAGGCGACCCCAGTCCTGACAAAACCACCCTCCTGGGAGAACTTAGCCAAGGAAAAGGAAAAAATCCCTTCTCCTACACTCTCCATTCACCTAACTTTAAAGCTACTCATCCTTTCTCTCTCTCCTCCTGCCCCATTCCTCTTTTCTGCACTATCCATCCTACACTCACCCATTTCCTTCTTCCTAGATTCTGCTTCCTTAAATATCATCATTCTCCAGTCCCCTTCCCTCCCCAACCCCTCCCTCCCCAACCCCTCCCTCCCCAACCCCACCCCATCCCCTGCATTTACACAAGCACCTTTGCAGCATACTTATCCAACTTCATTCAATGTGGTGTTTTCAAGTGTAGTTTTATCATTCCTGGTTTTAGACAGGACAAGGAGAGTTTCCAGCGATGAATACCCACTATAGATTCACTATTCAAACAGGTCAGCTAAGCATTGTCTGACAAAGCCAATTATTGATTTTACACACATTCTTTGATAAAGCCAGGCTGTCCTTTGAAGGTTATCCCTTTACCACATGGAGATTACAGGAAATATCTCTGCAGCACTTACCACACATGACAGCAGAGAGCTGATCCAATGAACCTATCTACTACTATTGGGCTTGACCAGAGAAATTTAAAAGTTGAGTAATAGTACCTACCCATGGGCCTCGGACTCACACGACTCTGTTGTTATGGACATCAAATTTAAGGAAAATAGCTTTGTGACATGAACAAGCAAGACCTGAGAGGGTGGGGGGGGAGGGGTCCAATATCTCATGAATGATTATGCTAGGTCGTTTTTGATATGATATCGCTTTTACTTCTCACAAATTTAAAAAGAGTATTAGAAGACATTTGATGTCCATTCACACAAGCTTCATGTACAGAATTTTCATATTCTTACTCAACCCACAGGTTGCTTAAGTTTTTAAAAAATTTCCGTAACTGATCAGCTTCCTCTACCAAAGAACGGCTGTAATGGAGTAGTGTATTGGAATTGTAGAGCCTGTGAGGATGACCTGTGAGAGGAAAAGTTACTTGAAAGAATTCCAGGGTCATAATAAGTGCAAGTTGCCACTCAACTCACAAGCAGCCATTTGTGGCCTTGACTTCAGAGTGGAGTTACTTGCCCAAGCCAACAATCTAGCAGTATTGACAGTATCTTGTGAGCTTGGAGATTAATTTAGTTGCATCCTTTCATATATCTACAACAACCTAGCCACCTATATATCATATGTAATTGGCAAAAGTTGATCCCAGTAAAAGCTTTGTCCTAAATAAAATGTTAATTTTATGATGGTAATTTTAAAACGAAAAATGCTGCAGTTACCATGCCCTTCCTTCAAACTGTCTTGTTAAAGTAGATAAATAAAATTAAATGGCTTTAAGTATTGGAGAGACACTCGGACGAATGTTAACCGTTTGGAGCTTATTTGAATTAATTAAAACAAGTTGAGAAAAGAGTCAGCACGCCAAAATTAAAGGTGATTTGTAAGACCTGGCCATGACAACTTATGTGTTTTTTCAAAAAGTATGATAAATTCCCCAAAACTTATTGTTTTGGGGATTTACGAGTGACGATACTTACCTGTCTCCCAGAGTCCCACATCTGCACTTTCCCATCTAGCTAACTACACATTGGAAGGTTTTAGCACTGCGCCCTCGCTCCCTGGGCACCGCCCACTTACAGTAGAGTACTTCTCCAAATCTACCATTAAGGAATAATTAGCAGGAAGACTGGACAGAGCAAGCTTGTTTAACCGCTAACTCTGTTGTAATCTACCAGATGTCACTCCCTATTGCAACAGCATTGAGGTGAACGCACAGCGTCTATTTGTGGCTTGTAATAAATGCATGTGAAGTCATTAATAAATCTGCAAAGCTATCAACTGAAAACCGTTGATGAAGGAATTTGCATCTGGTGACAACAGCCGAGCTCACTTGCATAGAAATTTATATTGAATTTTAACCAGCAAGAATCTCAAATACCTGTTCAAAAGTTGCAGCATTCTACTGTGAAGGTAAGCAGGTAGTCAGATATATATGCTGTGGCATGATAAGTAAGCTTGAACCCAGCTAGAACTATAGAATAAACAAACATGGAAAACCCCAATTGGGTAACTTTTCACACATTAACACAAAACATCCAAGCAGAAGAAGCTTTCAGCCTTGTTCACATCATTTGACAATGCAAGGGGGGGGGATGATCCAAAAGGGTGATCATGTACTGCGGATCAGACTTCGCCATCTTGATCTACTTTTTCTGGAGGATCTGACACAACAAAGGTGATCAAGAGTGTAAACTGTAAAGTGAATGCTCAGGGGATAATTACACCAAGATGTCCGGTTACTTGCCCATCACTTCTGTATTTATAAGCAAAGACCTGCAGAGTCTAAATGCTGAGGGCGGGGGGGGGGGATTGGGGAGGAGAGAAGGCCTGTATTTAACTCAGATATTAAGCTAGTAAAACTATACAATATTGGTCACATGATCAAATCTTTGCCATGCCTATGGCAGATCTTGTCAGATGACAATTCCCTTTATAGGAAAACACATACCAAACATCATCGTTAAACAGCTGATTGGCATTGATTGGCATTCACTCATGAAAAAAATTAATTTAAAGGTTTGGAAAGAGAGGGGGAAGGGAGAGTGGGAGGAGGAGGAGGTGAGGGGGAGGAGGGCTGATTAAAATACAACTCAGCTTGATCCGAATTGAAGGGACATTTTCACCTGCAGTGACAACCTTGGATTTTATTTTGAGTGTAGATACTCTATAGATGACTATTTCAGATCTAGGATCACATTTTTATAGGGTCCAAAATGAAGTTAATTTGTAAGATACTCACTCACCATCTATGCCCATTTTAAAAATCATCTGTGGCCCTTATTTAAAATACCTGACTTACATTAACTGTTCTTTGTTAGTCTGTTTTGAATTACTGCATGAATCATGCCTGGCTGTCCACAAAAACTTAATGGCCAATGGTTAGCAAGATTGAATACAATATTTCTACTCTAAACAAATCTTAAAAGGTTTTTTAAAGGATTTAAAGGTTTCGCTGGGAGGTCTGCATTAACTATGAGACCCAGTGGAAGACCTGGAAGATCTAGACATTCTTTTAAGCTCCAGTGCTACACATACTGTACTGTGCTATTATATAGCAAGGTCATGTGAAGTATCTAGAGTAATAATCAACATAAATTCTTTGTTGTCAATTTACAAACAGACTTTGTAAAATCAAACAGGATGAAGAGATCCGCTGTTCAAATATGAACCTCTTGGTGTAATCATAGTTTAAGTTCCTGTTGAAGCATTCCCAAAAGAGAGTTACCAGCAGCATATTGGAATCAGCCTAGATAAAACAGGAGTGGCCATCATAACCTTTGTAATATCAGAAGCTTCCTGTCACCACTCTTAGAACAAATTAGAGCACATCTTCAGAATTGATACATGTAAAACAGTTCATCAAGAGTGGTAATTAACCACTTACCCACAGCCCTGCTGGACGGTACCTTGCCTAGATGTATTCAATGCAATTATGACATTAACTCACCATGCTGGTGGACTACTTGCCACAGATAGATCCCTAACTAATTGCTGGTTTGAACAACAACAAAATTACAAATTTACCAATTTTCTCTCCATTATTATACTTTTTCATCTACTTTTAAATGGACTACAATGATTTTGTAATCTTTTAGCTCTGATATTAAATTCCTGTAAAATTGTATGCAAATTTTCGACAAATAAGAACAGTTTGTGTGTCGATATGCATGCGAGAATGGTTTTCCCCTTCTGAATATTACATTACCTTTGAGCAACAGTTCATTTGTCAAAACTGAAACAGGATATTGTTCATGCAATAGCTGAAATCAAATTCCACACAGATTAATGCAATTGTAACAGTGACAATGTGAATTTTATGTTTAAAGCTAAATTTAACCAGAGGGAAACACCTACCAGCGGTTACTTGCCTATCTGGAGATATCGTGTTTACAAGGAATTTTCACACCCTGGTGACCTTAAATGAACTCTAACCTACACCAAATTGTGTATAAACTTTACACTACATAACACCTCCTTTGATGTTCATGTTCTGGAGATGCTGCATTTCGTTAGGGTTATTGCACTCACTAAGCTGGTTATACATACTGTAGTACATATTATATATGAAGTTCCTAAAACCTTTTTTTTTTTATCATGTTTACAAGGTTTTACAGACTTTGACTAATGTTGACCACAAATGACATTTGACTTCCAATTTCTATAGGGTTCTTGTAGTCACCAAGCTGGATCTACATAAGTTTGAAGCTCAAGGAAGTACGCACTTCTTGAGTTATTGTGTTTACAATTTTTCCAGACTTTCACTTAAATGTTAACCGCAAATGACCTTTGACCTCTACCAATTTCAGTAGGGTTCCTCTACTCATAATCAACATCAACATGCCAAGCATGAGATTCATCTAAGCTTCTCTTCTTGAGATATCATGTTGACAATGTTCCAGATTGACCTCTGGTGACCTAGTGTGACCTTTGATCCCAGCCAAAAACAATATCAGCCAAGAACTCAATACGGTGCATCAACATACAAAGTTTGAAGTCAATCCAACTTTAAAATATTGAGTCATCGTGTTTACAAGGTTATCACAGTTTGACCATTGGTGACCTAGTATGACCTTTGATCCCAGCCAATATATGTAATATTTCTGCGATAATGCCAATATTTCAATGTAATTACCAAAATTATGATTGAAGAAAAAGTATTGAAATTTGTACTGTAGTTTTCTTCCCTCATGAATGCAAATTCAAATTCAAAATGTCTTTGAAAACAATCAAAATGTCCTTTTTTCCCTTCTTCAACATTTTGCCCATCAGTAGATCTGTAAACTTTCAAGATAAGACCTTACTACTAAATTTAAAACTCTCTGTTGCTATGTAACATTGCTTGTATCACATTGTAGTTCACAAAAGCTCTTGGTCAGTACAGATCTCACAATCTTTACAAAAGGGATACGAAACTGCTCTTCGAGGAAATGAAACAATGAACAAGAATAACGATGATTGAATCGTTGCTGTAGAAACAACCAACTGCAAACCTCAGCACATCGGTGACAGAGCAGAACTATTGCAGAACAGGTCCTATAATTTTGTAAAGTAAATTTGCCTCTATTTCAATTTTCTTCGGGTAAACACAACTGTTTGAAAAGTCTTGAAGAAATTTCATGATGATATTGAGCAATTAACTTTATTTCTCAACATGTTTTCACTTCAAAGACAAAGTGCTTTTCCATCTACCAACCCCCCCCCCCAAAAAAAAAAAGGTTGTAACATTTATAACTGAAATGTTATGACAAAGTAGAATGTATTCAGGCCTTCACATGACCTATATAAAGCCATGACCAAAACATGGCAAAATCCTTCTCAGCAGGCGATCACAATCTCAATATTTTCCAAAATTTGGTTTCTCTTTTTCTATCTTCAGGCAATGATGATTTTTCATCATTTGTCAAAACTGGATCTCCATTTTAAAAGTTGCTGCAAAGGTAAACAAACCTCAGAGTAAGACCCGCTTCCATTCCAGCCACCCTCTGTGGTCTCTCTGGGGCATCTGGAATTCCTGCCAGAAAGGATTGAGACTTTCATGCTGCTTGAGACCCCCAAAGTATAAATATAGGTAGTAACTTTTTAATACCACAAAATTATATGTTAGAGGATAAACAAAATAGAAAGTAACCAAAAAATGTTTTTTTTTTTTGAGATATCATAGCTGCTGTGTTATGTACAAGTGAGATGTCATAAAAGTCCATCCTTTTGGTATCCCTCTGACTCCTGATTCCTATAACTTCCTGGATTGTGTCGTGTTACAAAAGAAAGACCATGTGTCAGTCATTTTATAAAGGTACAATATTTCAGTGACATCGGAACTTGAAAATATTCCATCAGTATCACAGGGGGAAAAAAAATTAAAAGAACAAAGAACTTACTTTCTTCAGAATCTAAAAACAAGGAATATTAAACAATGAACTCAAAATACAATGTATCCCTATTTGGGGATCTATGATGCTAACTTTAGCTATTTCTATAATTGGTACATTGAGGGTGACTGGGCTTGCCAACCATCTGTCAGGACATTTAAATAGCATACTCGCAATGTAATTTTATTCGATTCATCATCTGCTCACAATTTCTACACAAGACTCATCAAGTGTCTGTTTGGTGTGTTGTTAAGGAAGTAAACATCATCTTTTTCTGTTCGTTTACAGTACAGTATTAGCCGTCAATTTAAGAACATTCATCTCGGTTTAAACAATCGAGGGACTTTATATCCGCTAATTAGCAACAGTGCATTATCAACAAATGGAATTGATAAAAAGATCACCACATCCTGCACGACAAGATCTACTTTGACATTTACGGACTGTGAGAGCTCTAATCTATTCCTTGCTAGATAGTAGGCTGGAATTGCATGCGAGTTACCAATTAGCTGGCTACTGGTGGTGAATATATAGTGCTCACTATGTGAGGACAATTTACAATGTATGACAATATTATCATCTTGCATCAGAGCCATACTAACAGGGAAAAAAATACACGTTAACACCCATCCACTGGAAGACATGGATGGACATTCCTTGATTCGAATTGGTCAGAATGCCGTTTATGGATATACTGACCAACGCCATGATATACATGTGTATATATGCCAAGATGGAGGCTTTTAACAATACACCACCACCAACTAACAAAGCCCCTCCTCACAAAGCAGCTTTTATGTTCTTTTCTGTATTCCTCCTTTCTTCACAAAGAAGAGGAGGCAAAGGTCAATCCTAGTCTCTCTCTCTCTGTTCCCTAGAGCTGTATCTCCTTCTCATTCTCATCCTCCTGAGCCAGATTCCTGTGTACATTCCAACCACATGCAAGGTGGACAATTACCTATTACAATTCTGACAGTCTATATATTATACAGATGAGCCATACATACATACATACATACCCCTTGTTGGTGGTGGTAGCAGCAGTATTTCTCCTGTGGAGCTTTTGCACATCTCAACAGGGTCTGATATAACTGACCTCTGTAGGATTTGGGGAACAAAGACATTCTTCCTTGATATTGCAACAGTTCAATGCCACTCTGTCTATCTTACTTCACACACTGTATATATCTGAAGGAGAGGAGGCCCCACCATACAGCAACATGGAATTACCAGATTGCCCAGGTACAATCTACTGTTGTATACTGTACATCTCATGTACAGGCAAATGATAATATACCAGGTATACTAACTTGTAGGGAATAAACCCAACTGTAGCCATATTTACGAATGTTTCAAGGACGAAGTCCAGCAGAATTTCACCAGGAATATGTTTTATTAGAAATATCAAATGGCGGATTGGAAAAAAACCCATCACAATATTCAAAGTGATTTTATTTCAAAACCTGAACCAACCTACTTTCAACTGCCTGTATACTTAATTGAGGATCATATCTTTAATATTGACAATCCATCACATCTCAGGTATTGATTACTCCAGGGGTGCAGAGGTACCTATATGCTACCTTGCACATGGTAAACTGGGCTGGCCAAGTTTCGAACACATATAGGGTTACAGTTGATGACAACGAGATCAAAGCACTATTAATGATGTGCACACTTTTATGTACAAGTAATAATGAAGTCAAGTTCATGTCAAATATCTAAGACAGCAGTTAACTTTTGCACCTTCATTCTTGACCAAAATTTCCTCAGTTCTGCAATTTTCCTGTGATAATTAAAGATGAGCTACTTGTTGAAGAGCGCAATAGAATAAAAAAAAATTGTTTGCATCTAATTAAATATCACTTGACTGGTTAAAGTACAGACAGGCCAACTATCTATTTAGATATGAACACTTTTGCAGTCATACATAACTTTACGTCAAATCAGCATACCTGTTTCGTACTTTCGTACACTAAAATTGGCTTAATATTTAACATATTGTGTCATAAAGAATAAAGATGATGTGTATAACATGAGGCTGCCAGGAATTTATCTTCTGCACACTATCAATTTATTTTATGTATCCATTACATTTTCTTGATCATAACTGAAATAAACACACCGAACTATTATATTATTCATCTATTTCCCTGTCGCAACCAAGGCCCCCAAGCATTTTTTTATTTAAAATTTTTTAATGTCCAATAAAAAAAAAGCCTTGGCTGGTTTCAAACACACAAAGGGCAATCAAACATGTACACACTTCCACAGCATCAGAATTTACACCCAGCAAGATAATTTACTGTGAGTAAATACCATCGTTGAAACCACAAGCCACTGTCCACGTGCAGCTATCCAGCAAATCTAATTGTGATGCTGTTCCGGACTGACTGAGGTACCTTTTACCTATTCATTTAGTCAGCTGCCCTTTTTAGGGTTCACATTTAAATGCTGTGTGAATAGAATCTTTCACCTCTAAGTCCAAGGGGATGTTGACAATTTCTTTTGTCTGGAGACTAAAAGTTCTCTGCGGGCAGAGGACCAGATCCTACCCTTTAACACAACTCAGTGAATGGGAAGGCACAACCAGCTGTTCTTTCTTATAGCAGTTGAGGTGGTTTTCCGAGCACATACACTGCACTTTGTCTGAAAGTTTAAATGGCCTTTGTCCCCAAAGTCCTGGTCCTCAGAGGTAGGCTTGCTTGCCACAGAAGTTGTAGCACACAGCATCCTCAATCAATTTCAGTATTTTTTATTCTGCTTCAGTATTTTTCTACTTAACAAAAATGTGTCCATCGTTGGTGTGGCCAGGGGTCTTTGTGGGCTCTCTGCGAGGGTATTTTACGCCTGTGCAGTAATTTTTCGATGGCAACATGTGGTATTAGTTTGGACAATTGAGTAACGATGGTTGGTAGGCCCCTAGACAGATATCCATCCATTATAAAAAATACAATTGGTATATATTTGAAATGAACAAAGACAAATACAGCCAACTTTGTAAATGATATTTATGTACATGTGATAGAGTGTGAGGGTCAGGCAAACTTGCTCGTTTAACCAATGGATGCTGACAGTTTGAGTACGGTAGTACATGTACCAAGGCTTCCAATCACAGGCAATAGGTTGAAATGAAGGTGTGGGACTGTACAACATAGGCATTACAACATGTTACCACTGAATAACTACTGGAATGATTGCCATTTAATGATTAAAGCAAATGTTATCAGCTCATACAGTGTTCAAGAGTTGAATTATAGCAACGGAACAGAATTTGAATCCTCACCGAACAAATCATTCACACTCCATTCGGACTCCTGGAGATATTCCAGAGAGTAGGTCCCAGATATAAGCTACTGTATGCCCCACTAATGTTACACTTTGAAGCACTCTCTCCCACTTAAGTTGTGGTATCATAGCTGAAAGCTGAAAAACTATCTTACTGTACATCCTTTGGTGCAAACAATAATGGCTGCATTTATACAGTACATGGTATTGTCCAGAGTTTCATGGGACCCTCCGGGTATGGACTTCACTGGGAGGTTGTTATAGTCTCCAATGATGATGACCAGTAACAATGCTATTTACATGGCATTCTCAAATGTGAATGAGGCTAAAGCACTTTAGTGAATATTCTAAACTTGCAAATTACTCTCGACCAGAAAACGTTTAGTGGTTCCCATGCCCAAACGTATTCATAGTGTGGTAAAGCCATACACATGTTAATATTCATGAGCTTGTGCACACCAAAGTGAAGAGGGATTATGTATTGACTAATGCGGCAGCACATAAAGAAAGGTACCAGGGATCAGTTATCATGTTGACCAAGTCTATTTAGTACAAAGCATAAAAATAGATGCATACATAATTATTAATATGGTCAAATTTTATGATCACATAAGCATACAGATATACTGTATTTACATTGTACAAGTGCACTTCATTCACTTCATTCTTCATTCAGCCTCTGAAGAAGATCCTGCTAGGATCGAAACATCAGGCCCACTTTACTTTTACACACTTCAATATTTTGTGAGAAATTTATTCTTACAGCTCATACAATTCCAAAGTTCCTGGCCATGGACACGTCGTCTGGACTAGAAAATCACTTTCTCGTAACTAATTGCATGCATTCTGAATGAACCTAAAAAGCACTATCAACTAAACATTCTCACGGCTCATACATTTCCAAAGTTCCTGGCCATGGACACGTTGTCTGGACTAGAAAATCACTTTCTCGTAACTGATTGCATGCATTCTGAATGAACCTAACAAGCACTATCAACTAAACATTCTCACGTCTCATACATTTGCAAAGTTCCTGACTATGGACACGTTGTCTGGACTAGAAAATCACTTTCTCGTAACTGGTTGGATGCATTCTGAATGAACCTAACAAGTACTATCAACTAAACATTCACACGGCTCATACATTTCCAAAGTTCCTGGCCATGGACACGGTGCCTGGACTAGAAAATCACTTTCTCGTAACTGGTTTGATGGCATTCTGAATGATCATAACGAGCACTATCAACTAAACATTCTCACGTCTCATACATTTCCAAAGTTCCTGGCCATGGACACGGTGCCTGGACTAGAAAATCACTTTCTCGTAACTGGTTGCATGGCATTCTGAATGAACCTAACGAGCACTATCAACTAAACGTTCCCATTTACTTTCGTCAGATTATCCCACACTGAGAACACAAAACCATGAGATACAGGCATGTACAGTACTGTACACAGGAAAGCAAAACGAAAATAAAAAGATCTGCTGGCATAGACTCAATTTCTAAAACACATTTATGTAAACCTTGGGAAATCAAAGGGGAATCCCACCATTAACTAAATCATACAATTAAAGTGTTACTATCATATCTTGGTGAGTTTGAGTCAAAAATTAGGTCATTTTCTGACTTCTTTGGTGGTATGGGCCATTTACCGAACAAAAACTGGTTCCAATTTTACCCCGCTGAAATGAGCTATCTCGTAAAAGCTGCTTCTGCCAGAGGGGTGCTTCGGCAGGCTAGACGATGGGCCTAACCCGAAGAGATGAGACTTACCAGAACACTCGTACCAAAATAAATGCAGCTTAAATGTTGCGAATCAGGATGAAATGAGAGCGCCTTCCAAAAAAGGTTTTCTTGTGGGGATGACTGTTAGTACCTGAATAAACATGTATATATCCTCTTTATTGTTTAAGCATACTTGAGCATTGGGTGGGGGGAGGGGGGAGGAGGAAGGCCAATGCTAAGTGCATATATACATAATATCTGCAAAAGGTACTTTTCTTCAATAATATTTATATTTTGCACTTGTATGTTAAGAATTTATGGTGACGCGCACACACGGTTTGCATTTATATCAGAGCTGTGTGGGCGCCGTCGGGGTTATTACTTCAACATCCATCTAAACACCGGCTCGGAGTTAATCTACTTCCTATTCACCCAACATTTGATAGAATAACACAGCACTGGGTAGGGAACTTTGTGGTCCATTTTATGACCAAAGAGCAGGGTAACACCAGTTTGAAAACATCAGAACAAGGCTTTTCAAGGCATTGAATTGTGTTCCCCATTTCATATTCAGGGGTGACCTCTCACTTGTTCTTCTTGCATACTTTGTGACTAATACAGTCCTGACCTAACAGAGTGAAGTCAATGCACAGTGTATTGCCTATTCAAATCACACATTGTTACAGTGTATACTATTTAGGTTGAAATTTTGCTTAAATTACTTAAGAGACAAAAGATAGACTTCTCATGGGTCACTGCTCCAGTAAATCAAAAAACTGTAAATATGTAACCCAAAAATAACAAACTATACCATTCAAAATGAAACTAGCCAAACCCTTGAACACTACTGATAGCTTGCTTCTTGAACACACACATTATCTTTGTACCAGGGAACTCTTGCTAACCTACAGTATGCAAAGGTCTATCAGCTTAAAGTGGTTTAACCAGCCATATAGCAGATGCTTATTCACAGTACATACTGTACACACATTCTGATGTATTGAACTAGACCCAAGAAATCAAGTAATCAAGTTGCAGAAGTACATGTCTTCTAGTGAAAGATTTTCCTGACCTTATATCAGTCACAACATCAAAAAAAATTTGTTATGTCAGTAAATTATATCAACAGACACTGTTCACTACAAGAGACAGGCTGTCTGTATTTAAAACCAGAGAGCAGCTTCCTGGTTAAACCTTGCACAGTAAAAATACTTTACCCAATCTGAAAGAGATTTATTTATTCACAACGACAAGTAAAATCGAAGGAACAAATTTACTGAGTTAAGGTGGACAATTCCCCCAAAACCATACTATTCTGCACTTCTCCCTGGTCCCATTATCCAACATACTGCTTCCCTACGTCATCTAGGGAGGTCAGGTGGAGCGAGAGGTCAGGTGGAGCGGGAGGTAAGGGGAGCGGGTGGTAAAGTGGAGCGGGAGGTCGGGTGGAGCGGGAGGTCGGGTGGAGCGGGAGGTCGGGTGGAGCGGGAGGTCGGGTGGAGCGGGAGGTCGGGTGGAGCGGGAGGTCGGGTGGAGCGGGAGGTCGGATGGGCGGGACGTCGGGTGGAGCGGGAGGTCGGGTGATGCGGGAGGTCAGGTGGAGAGAGGGGATGTTTTTCTGATGTGATCTTCTAACCTTTGCCTCTCACTCAAATTAATAGCGTTGGTACCATCTTTTAAATGTATACATGTACAGTATGGCCTCACGGAATCCATGCATATTTTCAGGTTTGATTCTCCTATACTTAACATGTGTACGCCCTTTAAGGCATAATTTGTATTATTATGTGCAGAGTATCTTACTGTCTCCAACAATACTGGTATCTCAATCATCATTTACATGAGAGTAGCATAACAAGGTGTTTTATGCAGTGTATATCAGTCTGTTTACCTGCGTCTATTTTCTACAAAACTGAATGTAAATGCAGTTAATGCATAGTAGAGACACCTGATGTAGATTGGTAGTACTCTACAAAGGAGGGCTGGGTTATAGAGCACAGGACAATGACAATTGCTCATGGGAGAGGGGGGGGGGAGGTGTATCGGGGGTGACCCAACTAACATATTACTAGTGATGGGAATCGTTCCAAAAGCTTTCTAAATTCAGTCAGCTGCCAAGGGGGAAACCTTTGTTACTATGCAAAGTTAAAACCCTACTGGTCTCTTGTTGTATGTAAGCCTGCTTTTACAGTTGTATGTACAGTTTTGTGTTAACATTATTATGAACTGTTCCTTCTGTGTGTATACTGATTTGCACTGCAAGGCCATACAACACTGTATATCCTACAATTGCCTTTTGAAAAACACCCACAGGTTTATGTGATCATGTTTTCAAAAGTCATGTGGAAAAGTTTAACAACCTGCAAGTGTGCATCTCTATGGCCCATACAGCCTCGCAGTGCCATGCACAAGTTAAATGAACCAATGGCGAAAGTATTCTTTGTAGGATTGCAAAATAACTTTTTAATGCATCTGCTGGATTACATTTGCATAAACTTGCAGAAATATGGGAGAGTAAATTAGAATTTATTTGGCAGACCAACCAAACCATACATGAACGTTACGACACTTACGCAGTGTTTGTCCTATATGGGTATTACCATTACTGGTTCATTACAAGGTCTATCCATAATCCTATCCAACCTGTTCTCCAGTGCTGTAAAGTCCCAAACAAGACATCCCTTTATTTTAAAAGTACTCTACCTTCAATATTGAAATGGAATAAAATACGTCCAATAGTGTGAGAGCTTGCCACTTTTTCTGATTTTGGCAGATATTGGCATATTTGCTTACATCTAAACACAACAACAAATTAGGTCACCCACCCACTCAAAAGATCTTTTAACATAATGTGATACTCCTACACAATACAAAATTCTATCAACCAAGTCGTATCAGATTGCCCCATGAATAAAAAGACTGGCGCAAATATTTCTGAAAGCATTTATCCAAAATTTAAATAACGTCATCAAACTGCAACTACTGGACACTCCCTTCAGTTTAATGATATCTAGGCTTGAACAAGAAAGGCTACGAACCTAACCATTGGTTACATATATACAGAACCAGTTTGCGACGAGAGTATTGTGGCATATAAATCTGCATTTCCTATTTTCTCTATGTTAGCAAATTAGAAAGGCCTACATCTTTGATCGCTTCCGGGAGTACATGTAGGTCCTGCAGGACCCGGGAACAAATTTATAGTGTTCAAATTTTGTGTAGCAGTATTGAAGACTCTGAAATATGTCTGATGTAAAAGACTGTTTCCTATGTCCAAAAGTAGTACAAGACTATGCTACACTTGCTATACACCTTTACACTTGTATAGCAACTTGCCCACTTTGAATAGAAGTTTGCAATGTGAGCACTCGATAAATTATTCCCTGGGACCATCTTCAAATGCGAACTAGTAATGTTATGTTTTTACACTATTGTTATTTCTGTACGTCCTGACAGGCTGGCACTTAATTCCATAATAATTCCATAATAACAGTCCCAAGTAAACACAGGGACACATCTTTTTTCTTTCCTTTTCTTTTATTTCAATTATATAATTATCCTTTTATTTTGGGTAATTGGGTGTAAACTAAACCATCACCCCAAGTGTAACCATGTTATGATGAACAAGAGATAAGTTGGAGCAGCGTAACAGTGGGCCTGTGTGGTTAAACATCTTGATACTGTAGGATACAAGCAATCGGCACTTGAAGATGACTGAGATAAACGATTCAACGCTCCCTGCTCATTCAATGTACGGTCTATTCGAACCTCATTCGATAGATTCGTCAGTTTCTTCGCCGTTCTTGTTTTCATGACGCGAAGACAAAATCCTCTTGGCTTTGGGAAGTCAAATTAAAGCCCCACCTGTAGGCAGGGAGAACTATGATAATGGCACCTAACAGGAAGCAACTTAGAGCTCTAAACAGTTACTATGTTGCACTTTCTGTGTTGACATAACCCTGGTTACCATGTACACATTCCATTCCATGCTGCAAAGTTTTATTGGAGATCTTGGTTACAGCCCATTTTTTTTTGGACAACTGTGTCACCATGGTTACATCCTTTTCAATAGAGGTACTAATGAAGGCTACATTCTAATTATTATCTACTATGTAGCACAATGTTCCTTAACATTGGCTGGTTGGATGAACATTCTATGTAAAGTCTGCCTCACAGACCTTAACTGGTAATCAATCAATGGTCATATGGATTAATAATAATCCATTTCAATAATATCCAGTGTTACCCAAGTGAACTATAGCTAGCTACTTTACACTAAACCAACATGGCAGCTGGTTGCCATGCACATGATACTTGATATATACCAGACATTATGTACATTTAATCTTCAACATACTGCACTAGCATTACCAAAGGATTAAACCTTCCATTCAGATCAAGTAGTGAAACCACACAACTGGCATTCCAATCTTTTACTAGTACTAGAGTGACACGATATCAATGCAGATGTAATCAACTGCAGTACTGTACATATATACATATGCTGTACTCACTGTATGCCATGGTATGATCTTAACTTAACACTCACTATAGATTTAACAACAAGTGATATAACAGCCTTAGGGATTAGAATTGCTATTGCATGCAATGATGTTGAAAGAAATTAAAGAGTTCTCTGCCAAAACTCCCCAGTTGGTTGTTTCCTGTGAGTGTTAAAGGCAGTCTGCACACTACGACTAGTGATAATGCCTAGTATCTAGTGTAGGGCTTAAGTGTCTGTGTTCTTCCTGCTAGTGGAATGCTATATTAGTAAGGCTATAGATTCAAAACATTTATATTAGTTAACACTGTCATGTTTCTGTTCACTTTCATGAGACCCAAGTAGTATCATTCCCAAGCCAGGACTAAAACAGATTAAATAGGTCACATAATATATCAGTCATTCATTACTTGAGGTCTTGACCAAAGAATAAACTCAATATTAGTGTCATACAGTCTTTTACACTTTCCCAACGTTCAGTAAACATAGAATATGTTTTAAAGTAGACTGTGTCTTTTTGGGAAGCCATTGCCTGACCTCGATGTTTCAATCAAATCTTGAGATGTTTATGACCTCACGGTTACCATGACATTAATGGCCAATTGAACACACACCCGACGTACTATCGCATGGTTACATGCAGGTACTAATTTTGCGTTGTCATGTCACATGGCAGACAACACATGAGCCATGCCATCACACTCGAGTACACTTTATCTAACATGTACATAAACGTTACGCAAACAGAGGTTTCTCAGAGTTACGTAACATTGAAAAAGAAATTGTGTGTCTGTTAAATGACTGATTAGTCCTAACACCTCGATATTTCCTAGAAATGGGGAAACAACATATACGGTACCCTATTTCAACACATTCATTTACCATTCAGACACGCCCGACTGGCACTGCTACAGAATGCACGCTATTAGTTCAGTTTCACAAATCTTCCTACTTCATCACATGAGGTGCATTGAGTTGCTGTACATACACATGCAACATGTTCGCACACATGTTTCTCGAGACCTGGGCAGGACTTTTTGAACACACTTCTCTCTTCATTTTTTTCTCAAGCTTCAACATGTTAGAAAATTCCATTTTGCAACGCAAAATATGTTGCATTTGCAAAGTGGTTAATTAATGCGATTGTTAATGGCATTCCAACAGGCCTATGCCCTACCCACAACAGATTTAATGTCAAGTCTCTTAACATTGCCAGCTGTTTTTAACAAAATTTTACCAACTGTGCAAGGAGGTGGGCGGAGCCAAATCTGTCACATTTAACGAGAAGAATATGGGAAAAGAAACTTTAGAAAAGTATATATGATATCAACTGTACTCAATATAAATGAGTCACCTTTAAGGATAAACTGCCTCTCCAATCATTCAATCCTTCACAGATACTTTTACACATGACTGTTCTATTCACTGAACTTCCATCTTTTCTACCACAAGATTGATTCAAGCCAATGAAAACAATGCGTAAAATATGTGCGGTATTTACAAGTTCAGAAATGGAAAGGACAATCCAGTTGACCCACAAGTGAAACTATTTAGAATATTTAGCAATATTTAGTTAGTGTACTCTAGATTTTATTCCAAAATATGGAAAAACTGCTCAGTTAAGGCGGTACAAAGTTTAATCCAAGGAACAACAGGTGTTTCTAACAAATAGTTTACTAAAAAAAAAAAGTGAAGAAATATTGTTTTCTTCATAGTTCCTACCAAATAATGCAAACTACCATATATATATACCCTGTCACAACTGACTAGCCAGTGTGCAATAAATACAGTATGTTCTTTCATGCTCACATTTAGCATGCCAAGTTCTGTTGGCCTGTTAAATATGTGGTGCTGCATAATTGGTCAATTGACTTGGAATACAGGAAACCTGGTATATGATGCTACACTGAACACGCTTCAAGTTCAGGTTTGCCTTGTATTACCTTCATATAGCGTATGCAGCTCTAAGCAAGTTATTTCAACCGATCCTAACACCGATTCAACTGATCCTAACACAGAAAAGTTAATTATAATGCTTTCCTTTCAGCAAGTATTGATAACCCCCAATGATCACTTTCAAAGAAGCCATCATGAATACAACTTTGAATTTTTGAACTAAACCCTCCCTTTAAAGCATACAATGGGGGCTTAGGACAACCTCATGGACACTGTCCTTTAACTTGTAAATGTCTTTGAAAACTTCTTATCTGATTTACAAAAGGGATTAGGGACTTTAACTTTACAAGAGGTTAATTACACACTCTTTTGTAAGCACCCTTGATTGAGCTCTATTTGCACAATATGAATATCCTAGCCAAAGATCTTAAATAGCTTATAATGTCCAAGAATCCCTAGATGCCAGTTTGAGACATCAAATTGTCTGGAATGCAAACCTTCCATTGGCTGCCATCTATTTTCAGTTTCAATAGACATATATCAGCTTTTGAGAAATGAATCAGGCAAATACTAAGCTAAATGTGGAATAAAATTCCAGTACCGTATATCTTTTTTAAACATAATTAGACATGATTTTCCCAAACATAGACTGTCCCAAAAAATTCCAATCAAAATATAACATCAACTATCAGAGATGACAACTACCATTTCATGTTTTAGAATCTGGAGCTTATTTGTCAGAATGAGGGAAAGGAAATGTTATGGAATGTTTCACATGCCACATGGTGGTATACGTACAGTAGTAAACATCCACACGTAACTACCGTGAAGTGCACTATTCTAAATACATCTAAGCCTATTGCACACCTTATGGGATGTTGTCATACTGTACAAACACTTTTCATTACACATGCATGGAGCTGGAACTTACCATTCAGCAATATCTAAAGATGCATAAGTTCCAAACACCCCAAGCCACACACTTGAAATATAGGCATACCAAAACAAACATTTTCTAAGTTAGCAATCTGCAAATGGCCTGAATTTTTTGGTTAGCAGTATGGTCAACAAAATCATATGTTCACCTTTCCATTCACCCATTGGATGATGAAAGCTATGATCAAATATGTTCATGAAGAGTCCCATAGGCAAACCTCCTTTGGCCATTCCAGGACTCAAAAGAACAGGTTTAAGCAATCTTCCTAAATATATCATTATCAGCAGCAGCCATCGGCAAGCTAAGTTTTTGAACATAAAGTAGGCCTAGGGCTATCAATAACTCTTATTGTAAAGTTTTATAAATCTCTGTTACTTTACCTGAGTTATAATATTAGTAGCAATATCCCTAAGCCTGACCTAAAACAGTCTAATAAGCCTACCCTAGTGAATAACCCAGTGACAATGCATTACCCAAAGTAATTGCAGTCTGTCCAGCCTGTTACATTGGCCTAAGGCTGAGAGTATCAAGTTAAATCCTTCCGTAGGACTAACTTTCAAAATGTCATTTTCAAGAGTAACTTAAACTATAGTTAGCACTACTATCATAGACCTTAGCCAAAGCTAAGTGATTTCAAATAATTGTTACTTAATTCATAGTTTCCCTGACATACATTCTCACCAGCCACATGTGCAGTCACATAACATCAGTGCTCAACTCCCACATCACTGATCAAGTACTAGGCTGGTACTAGGCCTATCATGTCATTACCATCCAAATGACACAGACATAAGCCTAACTTAGTTTGGGCCTAGTAATATTTATACATGTAACCTAACCTATGCTTTTATGAGAAAATTTGGCTACCACTGCAAAAAATAGAGGCAATTCATACATTTGAAATACATCTTTTAGTACTAGAACATATAATCAAAATTACTTTAAGTTGGCACTGAATGTAAACATACTGAAGTGGTTTGTCTTACCCAGTGGAAACATCATCGTGTGTCTGATCACATTCACAGATGGTCGAGTTGGCTTAACTGCTGCAATGGTTGCAGTCTCCACCACCTGGATTTAAATGTCTACTGAGCCAACGGTATACACGTAATGGATAGGTAACTTAGGCAAGGCATTGGCAATACATTGATCACTAGTAACGGGCATAAACAGACAAATGTAACGTAGATATTACCTCCAACCCACAGGTTTGTGAGTGTGGCTGATGCTTCTGACATCTCAGGGAAATATTATCTCTTTTTCACCAGTTTTGAAGCTCATTGAAGCTTATGGAACCGGGAGAAATTCCTCGTCGGGTTGATGGAAACAAAGGGGTCGTTGCTGTACCCTGTGAGGAAACGAGGAGGTCATTCCGAGAGTTACGAAAATATGCATACATGTACGGAAGTGCCCAAGAGTGACGTCATATCATAACAAAGGCTAGGGACTATACGTGCAGCTTTAATGAAAAAATGTGACCCCGAATCAATCCTTTTGCCGTTTAATTTCTGGTCCTAATAATTTGTTAATTATTATTGAGGACTTTGGTTGCAATTTTGCCTCACTTGTTGGTTCATGAAGCTAATGTTTACATTTTGAAGTTCTAAAATTAATACTTCAAAAGAACATATCAAATTCGCAATTATTTGTCTAGATGTCTCTAAAAACAACATCATTCGCATAAAAGGAGTGCAATAATTGTGAGAATTATAATGCTACGTGGTGGCAACGTAAATAGTAAATTCATATATTTCGATGTCCATTAACTCCATTTTGACAATATATGATCGTTCCAGTAATGTTATTTTTAAAAGACGTACCGACTCTCTGTCACGTACGGTTACTGCACAGTTTTCAGGTCAAAATCGCACCATTCTCAAATCCATATTTCAGCACACTAACTTTGACAACTATTACAGCCGAAGAATACACACATTCAATCTAACAGATATCGGGTATCATATCTACAGAAAACCTATAAATGTAGAAACTGGAGTAAAAACTAGAAATTTAGAAGTTCAATATTACGGCCAGTAGTGCAAACGAAGCTTGGCGGTGTTGTCGTAGCACTAAGTTTGATTGGTTAATATACGGTCATGTGGTACGGCTTGACATCGTTGACCCGCGCGCGCTTGCGCACAAGGTATAACACAAATACTAATTCGAGGGCGTACCACAGAAATTTGTGGTATGAAACTTCAAAAGGATGCAATCATGGGACACAAATTTGACAGCCTCAAATTAGAAATTTACATTTTTATAGGGTAGGGACAATAGTAGCCAAAAATACATAGTAGCCAAATAAAATAAAATAAAAAATACGATGGTGTAATGGTGTGATACCAGTTAGAAGGTTACTCAGTGTACTACAGCAGATTTGCCAATTTTTCTATACCGCAACCCGTCAAATTTAGAGAATTTACTGGCTACATCAAGTTAATAAAGGCCCAAAACATTTTTTGCAATTTCCCCCCTGTAGCCTACAAGTTGGTCAGTTGGTTGCATTCTTTTACGATAGCGTGACTCTATGTAGGTTGCCGATGTAGATAGCTTTTCAAAAGTATGGGGAACAAAAGGCTTAAAGATAACTATGTGCCTATTAAATCTATTTTTAGTCAGTTAATGGGAATGAGATATTCCAATTTCCACACTGAGAAACTTTGTGAGAAACCACATTGTTCTCCAATTTTCCCCCGCCTTGCCCCCTCCCCTCTCTCCACCTCTCTCTCTCTTTCCCATCCCTTTTCTCTCATGGGGGGGGGGGGCGACCGCTCATCGCCCCCTGGCTACGAGCTTCAATGGAGAAAGTCGCTATACTCGTAGCTGATAACCCTGTGTGCTCTGATCGATACATCAATGTATAAATCACATTTAATCTATAAAAGGCTGTGTATATCTATATAATTGGAAGAAGCACCTTTTCAGTTTTATTTTTTACTTGCCGAATGAAAGTTACAATTTGGATAAGTTAAACAAAAAACAAAAGGTGGTATATCGATGGGATTTTGACAATTGTCCTTTCAATTGTCTTGTATGAGGTTCTCATTCGGTCTGGACTATATATATTCTTTCAACAGTACTTTTTTTTCTCGTTGTCTGTGAGTTATGATTTAAATAAATTTTGTATATGAAGCTCAGTTTCATCGACTTAGGGTTCATTCATTCAGCCACTACAAAACTTTCCATATTCCATCAGTTTTATTACATTAATCGGCTTAAAATCTGTATAGTCGTTGGCAACAATATTTCGGCTCATATTTCGGTTAGGCCTATATATAATGACTGATCAGTCTGTGTGAGTTCACACGTGCGATGTTGAAATTAAGTAACATGTCACGCTACAGCTTCCAATAACAGATTAACTTCGGATGATCGGTATAACGATGGTATAAAGTAATAAACTTGTCAATGATATAACAAGCATGGTAGCATGTTATCTCGGTGGGTAGCGTATGTGGCGAGGGGAAGGGATGGGGTGGGGGGGTGTAGCAACCACAGACTGGTATTGATTTGAGAATTCCCGTCAAGTACGGGTTAACGTCAACCGCGAAATGGTTAACTAAGCTTTTTAATGCATATTGAAATTTTCTTTTGATTTTTTTTGGCGTCCAATGTCATTTCCGGGGGGGGGGGGCAAGACATTTTACAGGGGCACCCACCCCCTGGTTACGCCACTACTCGTATGTAAGGATCGGGTGGAAGTTATATTGTGGTTAGTGGTTTTATTCAATAAGGTTCAATTGCAACTTGCAGTCTGACCAATCATATACTGGCGATAACTGAAAACATGTTTTTCAGAAAATTATGCAACTATCTCAAGGAAACACAGCTGTTGATGGGTCGAATGTGATGAGGTGTTTTCTGGGGTATGGGGTGGGGTTTTCTGAGTGTAGGGTAATTGCTTACGAAATTCCTTTTTAATTCAAATGTTCTTCTTGGTGCGTAAATAGCGCATGAATAACATCAAATGTGGGTGAAAGGGCTCAAAGAGTGTCCTAGACCAGCAAATTAAGTGCTGCAGCATGAGTCTGGGTTTCTGTGTTTAGTAGTTTTCTTTGTTTTTCATAAGTTTCTTGGTGGGTACCTGTGTACCTCCTAATCTCTCTTTTGATGAGAGTGAGATTTCCAACTAAATATTCTGTCCACTTTGAGAATTGCTTACGATACACCATTAGCATAATAAACTGCCATACGACCGACCTCTATCGGTAGCATGAACATATGGTTATACTTCATCAGTAAAACAGATCAAAATCTTTAGTAACTTATTCTTCTTTAGAATCTCAGGGTAACCTTGCAATTCCAAATTAAATGCGATCTGAGGCGAGATCTGGGACAAGTCGGGAAAGGTTGGGGAAAAAACAAAACATGACAGAGTAGATCAAAAGAAAGAAAGATGCAATTTGATTATCATCCTTCAACTCAATTTTATTCAACTTCCCAATAAATGCTACTGCTCTGAAAAATGAAAATCAAATATAGGGTTGACCTTGTTTTGAAAATAAAAGCCAGAAGAGAAAGCGAAATAGAAAACTTGTAGAGGACTGCTCAGGTGGAACCTACATATCAGCTAACATTTAAATGACACTTAAGATCTTGATAGAGGTTTAACACCACACAGCAATTAATAAGAATCATTGCAAAATCAGATTTTCCTAAGTCCATAACATAGATATAAACTTTGTTTTCCTCCTATATGGCATAATTTGATAACGTATTAACCTTTAAAATCCAAGAGACTAAAAAAAAAAATAGAATTATGTTCACTTTTCCTTATTTCTAACGACTTTCATGCGAAAACAAATATGTTTTCAGACATATTGCAGAAGAAAAACAGAAAAAGTCAATTTCCCTGTATCCAAATCTTCTTAAGAAATAAAGATGATATAAATTAGGATTGATAGCAAATTAAACTGATCTATGAACCATAATATATGTTGGTTGGAAAAAGGCAAACCAAGAAGAAGGGGGAACCAGGTGGGGGATTAAGGGGCGGATAGGGTGGAAAAAGGGATGATCTTAGTCCATGGCAAATTTGAGGTATTTTTTCAATTTTGGACATATAGTATGGGCAAGGCCTTATAGAATATCACTACATAAAATGCGACTGCTATAGTTCGCCATGTCCATGCCAATACTTGATTGTTTTGATATATCAATGAATTTAGGTTGTCTAAATATTGACATCAAACCCAAAGATGCGATTGAGTAGCAGCCGTAGTAACCTAAGCATTGACTACTGCCAATTTTAATCCGTTGCAAATCTTTCGTAAGATAACTTTGGCTAACATAAGTGATGAGAGTATTACTGAGCAAAAGCCTGGGTCGAAGTCTGTCATTATGTTTTCAAGAGTGGGATGAGAGAGGGGAGGGGGGGGGGAAGAGAAGGATGGGATAGAGGGAGGGGGTGGATCTATGTGATGTACCCATTCAGGAAGTTATGGGATAGAACTATTACGGTAAACCATTTTTTAAAACAGAGCTTCAAGCAAAAACTAGATTGTTTGATCTATAATCCTCATGACATATCGCAAAGGAAATGTAATAATATACTTCAAAGCAGGAAATGTGTCATATCAAACATGGGTTGCACTGCATTCTGGGAGATTGTAAGGTTACTTGAAATAAGATATATATTTAGCTTTATATGTAACTGCTTTTATTTTTGTCCTGAGCCTCCCGTATCGTATATATCGCCATTAACACATATTAACTTAATTAAGTGTGCTATAACATGTCACCTGAGAATTGTACTTTTTCTCCCTTTTTTCATGAGCAAAATTGACCCGTTGAAACTGTGAACTTTCCCACGATACAATAAAATAAGACTTCTCGTTGACACGATTCTTACGAGCAAATTGAAATCATTAAAATCAGTGTGTATCTAAATTTAGCAGAGAAACTACGATAGCCCTTAGGTACCATGTCGCAAACATATAAACTATGGTAGCCTGGTGGTAAAATGTTGCAAACCGATAAAAATGAATATATTATGGTATCCTGTTGGTACCGTGTTGCAATAGTGGCCCACCAGACATTAAAGATACTCATCAGCATCTGAGCCCTGCCCATGCAAAACAGAAACTGCTTAAAGATACACAGGTAGAGATATAGGACAGATAAACATAGCTGACACTCATTTGCAATCAATCCTTGTACCCATCTCGGACTGCCCCACACCCCCACCTTCTTCCCACAACCCGACCCCTAAAATGAGAAGCATCTGCAATTCAAACAGATAATTCTTTGATGTTAATCCACCTCCCAAAACATTTCTATCTTCTGGAGAAAAAAAAACACTGATGTTTTACAAATAATCAATTTTTTGACAACATTAGATGATAGAAGCTCTGAATTGATATTTAAAATCCTGCCAAATTTACATACATGTAGCTTTTGTTTTTCCAGATAAGTTGATAACACACACCAAATTGGCAATACACAGACCATGTATACATATAAAGCTATATTCACTCTTATTCCAAACTATGTATCTAAAACCTACAAGAAAGCTTTTTTCTTTTTTTCAAAATTATTAACACCAACTTCATAGAAAAAGAGTGTTCTTGGAAATCATCACCAAGTTTCATTGACCCCTGAGCAAGTAACGGTAATGTCCCCAATATTTTCTCACAGAGTAGTTAGAAATATTCCCGTTAAAATCTGTGCAGCATTTTTGATAATCAGCAGAAAATATTTAACAAATTTCTTTTCAGTCAGTTCATGCTTATACCTAAACGTCACCCTGAAATTAACGTTTTCCTATGAAATACGTTATAAGACGCATCGACCACACCAAACTTATTGAAAATGAATATCTATTGAAAGGATGTTAAAAGCAGCATGGACTACTATCTAGTTCCATAAAAGAAATATTACTATGAAAAATGTAAATAAGCAACTTTTTTTTACTTACTGTTTAAAATAGAGGCGTTTCATTGGCCATTTGTTTTTATGAATATTCATATCTTAAAATGTCAATAATTCTGATACCACAACATTATGTCCTTAATAACTCGAGTATTTGGTATTTCATGAAGTGTGAACGGAGAAATGAATAAAATAAAATGATTTTTTTAATGACTTTTTTTTTTAAATAGCATTGCCAAAATCTCAACCTAACATATTTAATTTATCATGGTTTCAACTTACCAGAAGATTCTTAAATGGTAAGATAAGCCAAGTAAAATCAAAGCAAATCTATTTATCGGTAAGAATCAAAGCAACTATTAAAAACAATAACCAAATTTTGCAATGCTGAATGTTGGCACATTTTGGACATCTTCTAACTAATCAGCGACATTTCGATTATTTACACTTTAAAAGCAAATTGTTTTCTAGCATATCAGCTAAGAAATAAATAAAAGAGTATTTCTTAACAAGTAAAGCTGTTCAACACTTTGTGCACAAACGATAGATATGTTTGTAAAAGACATGCACAAGTTGTGTATACGGGATAAAATCCACACGAAAACAAAAAGTTCTTTTTTCGTTTTTAAACTTACAAAGTGTTGAAGATATTCAAAGTCCCTGACGAAATTTGGTAGCCTTTTGTGACGGAGCTATCCAATTGGAAGACAAATTTTTGAATTATGTACGAAAAAATTGTCAGAAAATGACCAGAAGATACAGGCAGATTCGATGGGAATTTCTGGGGCTTTCATAAGATTAAATGTCTAATAAAAGTAAACCGACAAAGTTTTCACCTTTATGTGTAGTTGTTGGGGTGGAAGGTTGGGGGGGAGGGGTGTGGGACTCAATGCAATATTGAACAAAAGCTTCAAAACAGTGACTTTAATGATCATTGCAAGCTTTTTTTTTAAGGTTACTGTAACAAATAAGTGAACCTCTTGACCGTGTTGTTGAGAGTTCCGTTGAATTTCCTCTTTCAATTTCAATCACCGAGCACCTTCTTCACCAAATAATTTGAAATTTTAATGTCATTCCATGCAATACTTCGCTTTCACACAATAAATATCCGGTACATGTCATCAATACAGGTTTTCCCCTACAACTTTTTCACTCACTTTCAAATTCAGCTGAACGCAAGGTTGATTTTAGATGTTGCTATCCAATGGTATGAAACCTCCTAGACATCTTGCTTTACATAGACAAGGGTTAAACAGTACTTTAGTCAAACGTTGCCATAATAAATCCATCACCTCATTTGGACAACCAAGTTTGGCTTCTCGCCACCCTCAAAGGTGACAGACAAGCAACCATGTTTTTTGTAGAGAATTCTTTGCTTTGTAATTATCTACGCTCCTGTCCTCGCAAAAGGAAAGTGATAAAAGCGTCATTTTGATTATGAAATTCGACGGAACTTTCCAACGGTGAGGTCACAAATGGTTTCTAGACAGATGACTATATATATTGGTTACATACATTAAAGATCTCTCTAAATGCAAGCCAAATACAAATTGTAAAGAGCTAGAATGAGTTTGACTTGTAATTTCTGTCGTAACTGATGTTACCTGTAAAATATTATAGTTATATAGAGGTAGAGCACAGGTACTGAACAAAGACCTTACTATTAAAATTTTAATCTTTTTTTTTTTGGTATAAAGTAAAAAATTCAAAATTCAATCCACATAGACTCAAGACCACTGAGGTCAATAGAAACATAGAAAAATTCTGTCAACCTATTTGCATTTGCAAAAAAAAAAAAAACACCTATTAGTCAATGATATTATCATCTGTGGGTCTGGGCGATCACTTCTTGAAATGTATGCTACCTTATATCACATGACTGCTGCAAAAATACAAAACAATTTGAGTTATTCTTTTTATTCGTTGTGAAATATGTAAAGGGAAAACCTCGTAATTGTGCTACCATTCTGCTACATTTAATTTTACATGAAGACTAACTGAGTTTCATATTTATTTTGATGGCTAAGACAGTATTCTTTCATAAAATGTTGTGTCACAGTAATCTAATTGATTGGTTATTATACTGTACTTGTAAGTGTATTGTTTAACCCAACAGCATGCAGTGGCCCGCAGCATAATGATACAATAAATAAATTCAAATAAAAGATAATTTCATGTCTAATCCTAGTTGCTGTACCAAAATGTAACAAGTCAATATTCTATTCAGGATTTAATTGTTTTCATATTAAATGATTATTTCCTCTCCTTTAACCGGACTTGTACATCAACAAAGTCTTGACAAATTTCATGACTTGATATCTGATTTCTTCTCAGAACCAAATGTCTAAGAAAAAACTGTTCAATCACTGTAGAATTAAAAAATTATTTGAAACATATCTGGAACCATAAATCTACCTAACTTATAAAGAATACTTTTAAATACTGACATAGGATTAGTGGTATACATTTATATTGCAAAATTTTAAGGATACATAAAAAGATTTTTCTTCTGTTTATTACTCTCCTTTTTTTTGGCAGACAAATACATATACTATCAAAATTCATTTATCTACAAAAAAAAACAACTGAGCCAGGAATCTAAGGTTGACAAATGACATTGAAGCGAACCTGTCATATTGACAGAGTGGACGAGACAGCCGGCCAATCAAAACGCTGGATTGGTAAAAAAAACAAAAAACTGGCCAATCAGAATGGTACATAGTTTGGTGGGTACTTCACCAGCAGCCACTGTTCAGAATGTTTGGCTAAATGTTCCCAGCCAAGCTTCCTATAAACCTAACGGGTGAAATGAGAGACAAAAGACATATTTTTGATGAGAGATTGACATATACAATACAATAGCGCATGATAGTTACACGAAACAAAGTTATCTAGAAACTGAGACGACCTCCGTAGTTGCGATTCAAAGACTTGATAAACTTTCCGACGACTGAGAAAAATTCCTGCCAATCACCTCAATATTTTAAGACTGCTGTTGACATGAATCCATCACAGTGAAGTATTGGGGAAAAGCTTATAAAAAAATTAAAAAATGGTGAAGGATTTTGTAATTCCTTAATTGTTAGATTGGTTTTGTTCATATGCCTTCATAGTCCATGAAATATACACCAGTCTCCTTACAGCTAACTACATTTTCTTTCTTACAAGAGCTTGCAGTTAAACCCCTTACCTGGATTATCTTGAGCTCCATATCCTTTGTTGGTTTAGAATCATCATTGAGTCGTAACAGATATTTTAATTGCCTGCCTTGGTGACCTAGTACTTCTGCATGCTTGATGCTAAAGGGCAGTACCTAGAGAATGTGAGCAAAATAAAAATAACATAGTAAGCAAAAGATTTAAATAAATATGATTAATCCATCTTATAAATGTGAAATGTGTTAGCTTTTACTAATCTTAAAATAGTAAACATGGTACATGCTCACACCTCCACCTACTTGGAACGCCAACCGACTGGGCTTATGTGGTACATAGGTGTGACTCCAAAGTATTGTAAAATAACCCAACAATCACTCAACAGTGTCTAATTTGTAAAACCTGACCCGCCCCCCCCCCCCATAAAATGACAAATTCCATATAGTTTCAGACTATTGTCCATACTTCTTGATGAAATAGAACTAGAGCCCTAGTGTTGTCCCAAGTGGTTTACGGCATTGGCCAACTATCATTCAAGACTTTGTAGTTATCATTAGACCTATTTTAATTAAACCAACAGCAAGGCCGCTACCTGCATATCTTTGCAGAAATGACATTGCTCTACTGCTGTCATAAATATAATATTTCCACACATGACTTGTTGTATCTTACAGTATGATCTGTGCATATTCAACGTACATTTACCTACATGTTATTACTATATGTGATTCAACAGCAAAGCCATTACCCGCATATATTGGCAGAAATGACACAGCTCTAAGGAAAGCTTGTAAACTGCACTATTTCCACGCATGAATGAGGCCTTTTATAACATAGAAATGCCTGAGGCTGTGGTAACATCGAAATTGGATAGGCTTTGTGTTACATTCAAATATATAGTGGCTTTGCTAAATTCACAGAAATGCACATGTACACATATAACAAATATATGTATATATTTTGCGGTCTTCTCTGTCCTATTTGTATTTTGTTTTTATTTGTTCATATTTTCTTTGTTCAGCGCTTAGGAACTCTTTTGTATTTTGCGCTTTATAAATTGTATTATTATTATTATTATATATATATAAATATATATACATATACATATATATATTTATATATATATATATATATATATATATATATATATGATGCAAATTTCTATCGCAAGGTGGGCTAATTGGGGTTACAGCATTTTCAAATTTTATTGCAACCTAGTATTTTGTGTAAATTAGAGGCAACTAGCACGGTTCTTTGAAAAAGCTTGTAATTCGGTTATTTCAACACGTGGCGTAACATGATTCAAAACACAAGTAATATCTAGTGGCATTATCTGCACTGTCAAATTCGCATGTACATAGGTCACACTACAATGATTCAAGTTTCCACTGTACGGTGAGCTGGATGGTGAGCTGGTGAAGGTACAGCATTTTAAACTTTTGAGTATTTTGTCAAATTTGTTGCTACTTGGTATAAATTATACATCACCCAACAATAACACAATTATTGTAGAGTTAATATTCCTTACTTAATAATAATATATAAGTTGGACTGCCTTCTCAATGTAAACTTCATGTTCTGGTATACAAACCATACGACTGGAAATAAAATAAACAAAAAATCCACGAAAAGGCAAGATATTTGAAAATGTCAATATTTTCAGAAAGATCAAGAAATTAGGGACTTTACCTTCTTCTCCTCAGGGTCTGCCCATTTCAGCAATTCATTGTACGTCTGTGTGACTTTCTGCATCAGGTTTGCTTCTTCATCTTCCGAGAGAGACTTCTCCTCCGCAGATCTGTTGGTGAGTATCTGATCTGAGACGGCACAGCCCACCAGACACAGTGCCGAGACCAGGTGGAGCTTTTGCTTGTCCATTTCTCTGAGAGGTGAAGAAATACGCAATCAAGATTAATAAAAAAAAAAATAATCATAAACAACAACAAAAGAAATAAATGAATAAAATACATGAATGAAGACAGTCATTGACACATCCATGATATCGTACAATTAAACCCATAAATTCTACTCCACAGACATGGTATCGGTATTCTAGCTTCTGACAGTATTTATCCCATGGAAGCAGAAATGATGGACAACATAGAATTTTGGTAAACAATTCTCATTATATATTAAGATGTATATATATTCATTTAATTCATTAATATTGAATTTTGAGCAATAAATGAGCATTTAACTATCTTAGTTCAAAATGGCCAGAGCCTTGCTGCAATTGGTCATTAACACTCCATAATATGTGTGGATCTCCAATGCCATTGCAGAAAACCCAATTATTATGCTACATATAGTACCTGTTTCTTATGCTAACATGTCAATATAACATCTTGGGGGGGGATATCTTTTTCTTACCAAGTTCAGGTATCTTTTACACAAAATACTCAAGAATGCCTGAATATGAATATTCATACATGCAGACCTCCTTGGATCTTGATTGGCCTCTTGATTCAATCATTGTCAGAATATTGATTTGAACATTCAATGCCCAAGTGAAAAGATATATGAAACCAAACAAAACAGCACATCTACCCCAAATACACCAGCAACAATCATGACAACACACACACATCACAAGTTATCTAGTGTGTGTTTCGTCGGTTTTCTTGTGAATCATAATTGACTGAATACTTACGATTTGATAGACTGATGATCTGATCTGGCGTCTTGCCTGATAGCCAAGAATGTTCCTAGAGCAGTCGTATCGATCAGGGAAAGAACCTTGTCAGCCTGTTCGACTATTTCTGACAAGATGGTGCTTCGATTCTGGAGCGTAATGGATGAACGTAAATATATTAAAATATTACCCATTACTAGGGTGCGACTAGTGCTGTACAACAATTTAAAAGCAGGTTTTGGTATTTGGTTTGTTACTTGACCTCACATTCAATGTACCCCAGGTATTGTGTACTATTCCACATGGTGTTTAACATTCAGATGCCTCAGGATTTGTCTAACACTGAAGTAGTTGAGGTTTGGTATAACACTCAGCTGACAGAAGCTTTTATGTTACAGTGATACATCTGAGGCTTTTGTAACCTACAAATTATGAAGGTTTGACCTGATTTAAGCATTGAAAATACCACAAGTCTGGGCATGACAGTCACATGCCTGTAGTCTTGTGCAACGTTCAAATACTGGGACTTTGCATTGTCGGCAAATGGCAGGTCTGGTGTAACATGCTATGGTTAACAATAGGTATGCTATTGTTATATTGATTTTAATTGTGATATGTAACTTTAATAGTACCTTGAAGAATTAGTTACAGTGAGATAGTTTGACCCTGTGAAACCTTTTCACTTCACCGAATGTTAGTAATTGCTCAAACTTGGCGACTCTCCCTCTCCGATTATTAGCCAACAAATCCTAATAACTACAACATTAATTAACACATTTCTGCTTTTCCATGATTGTGTCCATTGGCACTTTGTCAACATTTACAATCACTCCCGTACAAGCACATGTTACACAATGATTTAACGACGCTTTTCACAACGGTCGATTTACTTTCATGTTTGTTTAGCTTGGAAAACTGACTATGTAATGAAGATGTATTAATAAATCGATGTGTGCTTTCAATGTAGGCTGCTTTGAGTAAATCTCCTCTCACCTTGGATGCTTCCTTGGCATTAAGTTGTGCGACTTGCAGAGGTAGATGATCAGCGTACTGTTCCGTTAATTCATTGTAGAGATCGTCGCCTTCTAATCTGTTGACAATGTAAAACAAGAGCCCAAGGGCACTGTGGTTCCTTGCTTGGGGTATATGACAATACACATAATATTATCAAGCAAGATTGGGCTGAAATAGTCCAAGTAATTGTGGTCCTACATGTTCCCATAAAGTAACCAACACTATAGCCAACACTTCTGTGATCACAAAATGTGATCTGATTTTTTATCAAAAGGCACTTTTGAGATCTAAATATGGCGTCGAAAATGTAAGAAATATAAGAGACCTTCAAGCGTGTCAACAGATATGATAACAATGGTGACCTCAGATGACATGACCTTTAAGTTTCAAAATGTTCCACCACCCCATTCACATCTTGTCCCAAAATATCAACCATGTCACACCTTGGCATTGAGATTTAATTGCATTAAATGTCAAAAAATTAACTTTGAACTTGTATGTAACTTCACACACAAAGGTCACCCGGAGGTCAACCAATTGACATTTTTGATCGGTGAGACCTAAATAGAGCATGACTGTAAAAATTCAAACATTTTTTCGTTGCCCATTTTCTCCCCCCCATAATACTACTTTTTTAACATTAGCTGACCTTTGGTGACCTTGGGATCACATGACTGTTAAGTTTGAAAATATACCCCTATACCATTTGCAACTTGTCCAAAAAAATCAACCTTGTCACGCCTTGGCACTGGGATTTATTGTATTAAATGTCTGAAAATTAACTTTGACCTCAAATAACTTTGCACACGAAGGTCAAATGGGGGTCAACCCATTGACATTTATGATCAGAAGGTACCTTTAACATCTGAAAATAGCATCGAAACTGTAAAAATCCACAAAACACGAAAAGGTCACCAGAGGTCAAATTGAGGTTAAGGGTTACCCAGATGCGGGTCGACAATTGGATTACATTGAAGCAACTCCCAACCCTAACGGACAATTTGTTCTCAAGTTGTCGCAAAAATACTAGTTTTTATCATTAATTGACCTTTGGTGACCTTGTATCACATGACCGTTAAGTTTGAAAATATTCCCCTATACCATTTGCAACTACTCCAAAAATATCAACCTTGTCACACCTTGGAACTGGGAGTTATTGCATTAAATTTCTGAAAATTAACTTTGACCTTATATAACTTCGCACACGAAGGTCACACAGGGGTCAACCTATTGACATTTATGATCAGAAGGTACCTTTAACATCTGAAAATAGCATCGAAACTGTAAAAAATCCACAAAACACGAAAAGGTCACCCGAGGTCAAATTGAGGTCAAGGGTCACCCAGATGCGGGTCGACAATTGGATTTCATTGAAACAACTCCCAACTCTAACGGACAATTTGTTCTCAAGTTGTCGCAAAAATACTAGTTTTTATCATTAATTGACCTTTGGTGACCTTGTATCACATAATGGTTAAGTTTGAAAATATTCCCCTATACCATTTGCAACTACTCCAAAAATATCAACCTTGTCACACCTTGGAACTGGGAGTTATTGCATTAAATGTCTGAAAATTAACTTTGACCTCATATAACTTCGCACACGAAGGTCACACGGGGGTCAACCCATTGACATTTATGATCAGAAGTTACCTTTAACATCTGAAAATAGCATCGAAACTGTAAAATTCCACAAAACACTAAAAAGGTCACCAGAGGTCAAATTGAGGTCAAGGGTCACCCACATGCGGGTCGACAATTGGATTACATTGAAGCAACTCCCAACCCTAACGGACAATTCGTTCTCAAGTTATCACAAAAATACTAGTTTTTTATCATTAATTGACCTTTGGTGACCTCGGATCACATGACCGTTATGTTTGAAAATATTCCCCCATACCATTTGCAACTTGTCTCAAAATATCAACTGTGTAACACCTTGGCACTGGGAGTTATTACACTAAATGTCTGAAAATTAACTTTGACCTCATATAACTTAACATACAAAGGTCACCTTGGGTCAACTTATGGACATTTTTGATTGATGAGACCTAAATTAGAGCATCAAACTATAAAAAATCAAACATTTTTTCTTTGCCCATTTTCTACCCCCAAAATACTAGTTTTTTGACATTAATTGACCTTTGGTGACCTCGGATCACATGACCGTTAAGTTTGAAAATATTCCCCTATACCATTTGCAACTTGTCCAAAAATATTAACCGTGTCACACCTTGGAACTGGGAGTTGTTGCATTAAATGTCTGAAAATTAACTTTGACCTCGTATAACTTCGCACACGAAGGTCACACGGGTGTCAACCAATTGACATTTTTGATCGGAAGGTACCTTTGATATCCAAATCTAGCATCAAAACCAAACATTTTCTTTTTTGCTCGTTTCCTCCCAAAATAAGCACATTTTTTCTAATGTGACCTTTGACCTTTTGACCTTGGTTGCAGATGTAGTTTAATCTCCTCATTCCAAAAAACAAAACGAAAAGTCTGTACAACCATCCTAACTCCGACCGAAAAACTTTGACCCCATATAACTTCGCACATAAAGGTCACACAGGGTCAACCTATTGACATTTATGATCAGAAGGTACCTTTGACATCTGAAAATAGCATCGAAACTGTAAAAATCCCAAAAACACGAAAAGGTCACCAGAGGTCAAATTGAGGTCAAGGGTCACCAAGATGCGGGTCGACAATTGGATGACATTGAGGCAACTCCCAACCCAAACGGACAATTCGTTCTCAAGTTATCGCAAAAATACTAGTTTTTTATCATTAATTGACCTTTGGTGACCTCGGATCACATGACCATTAAGTTTGAAAATGTTCCCCTAACCAGTTCACAACTTGTCCCAAAATATCAACCTTGTCACACATTTGCACTGGGAGTTATTGCAGTTTTAATATTTTCTGTTTTTGGACCATAACTGACCTTTGGTGACCTTTGTCAGCACCAAAAACAATAGGGCACACCTTCTCCATATGGCGGATCTATAGTCAAAGTTTGGCCTCAATCCAACATTCCCTTATTGAGATAGAGCGTACCCAAGCAAGTGTCACAGACGCACACACACACACACATACACACATACACACACACACACACACACGCCAACCTGACTGCATAGGTTCCTTTTGCTAAAGCAAGGAACCAAAAACCGACATTTATAATCTGGTTTATTAACACTTACAATGCAAGTAATTAAAACAGCTTTTACCAAACCTTTAACTGCAGTTATTTGTTCTTACACCATTATGCAGTGGTTTCCAACCTGGGGGGTCATTATTCCCCAAGGTGGAAAGGGGATAGGGGGTGGAGGGGTTTTAGTAACTGATTTAGGCCAGTGTGAACTGTTTTCCCTATCGTGCTTAATGATTGCTTTTACAATACATAAATAAGACACAGTGAGGATGAGAAGGGGTGGGGGAGGGGGGTGTATTGGGCCAGATAGGAGAGTGCCTTTGGGTAGTGGCTGCAAATTAGGTTGGTGACCACTGCTAGAATGTAATTCTGGCTATTAAATAATTCTGTGTACCTGGGCCTAGACTAGTTCACATCCAAAACTGAGATCAAAATTGTTGCTTTTTTGTGAATATATTGATATTGAAGTCTATATAAATATCTCTTTGCACCTTACGGCACAACAAAATGGTTTATAGCATTTTTGTAAAAATAATGCAAGTTACTTAAAGAAAAACCCAGATTGTTTGTGTTGTATCATTTTATTAATGAAATGCACAACATATATTTTAACATCATATATACACTATTCCATTTCAATTTTCAAGCTTATTCAATGTTTTGTATCAGACACAGCGACATGTACAGCACTCTCAAAGGAATGCTCTTTAAATATGAAAATGACATAAAAATGACTTTCTTTTTCCGCACTGTTTGATCATCTTATTCTTTGTCACCAAAATTCTTACTTTGAAATCCAGAAAATCTTGAGATCTCTGAGAGCCTCCTTAAATTCTTCCTCTTTGGTTTTGTCCTTGTTTTTGTCCGCTTTTGTGGTGTGGGTTTTGTGCGGGGATTGCGTAAGCACATACGTGAACGGATACGTATCCTGAAAGACAGATTGAAAACTGATTAATCAACTCTCTGAAAAAGTATCTATATAGGATATTTATAGGCGGAACTACGGCGGAACTACTTCTGACTAAGGTTCTGTTACATCTAAAGTCTTGAAGAAAGAAAAAAAAACAGAATAAAGGAGAGAGACTATTTTACTTTACGGTATTGAAAACAAGTGACACTTAATATGTGCGTGGGAACATGAGATCTAGGGAAAGAATGTAAGAATGTTCTCTAGCTGAAGTTGCACATTTCATAGATTGCAATTTGATTTCATAAAATGTACCAAAGGTATCGACAACCATAAGAACAAAATATGACAGAAATTGCACACGTAGCCATATTAAACCGTGTATATATTAAGGCTATTCAATTTACCCTTCTGTACATTTGAAAGACAAACCCTCATATTTGTGATTATGAACCATGATTCAAGTGGTGGAGACCACAAGCCTTTAGTTTTCTGTCTTTTCTCTTCATTCTGAGAATGGTCTGAAAGGTTTATTGTATTTGCTGGACATTCTCTAGACTGCAAATGACTAGTATAATATTTTTTTGTGTCGACTGCTTCGTAGTATCTTGAATGAAGACACTGCACGACCAATCGTTGCCAACCGTATGATTACATTACACCTAACCATGGCAATTTTTCAATTCGCCAACAGAAGACTCCACAGGATTTGCATTTTCGCATGTAGAATATCCTCTGAGCATTTTTGTTTACATCAGCACACACGGTTCAATGTTTACAATACACATAGGGCATCCTCAAACACAAGCACGATTAGTAAGTACTGTATAAGATAGTATCCAGAAAATGATATGACAATAGGCTATTCATCTAGCACTGCCGATGAAATGATTTAATAACAATAGGAGATAACAATAGGATATTCTTCAAATTTATTTGGTGAAATAATGACAAATTATTCTTGCAGCTAATTTTATGAGATGTCAATAGGTTTCTCTACTGCATTTTTTCAGATGACAAATGACTTTTCTTCTATGTTTGCTAAGTAACAATAGGCTAGTCTTCTTGCATATTTTATGAGAAGACAATAGGCTATTGTTCAAGTACAGTTGGTGACATGACAATAGCTTTGTTATTCTACTGTATTTATGAGATGTTCATAGGTCATTGTTATCAGTGCATTTTCCTACAAGTTACTTAAAAATATGCAATAATATTAAATACCATTCTCAACAGCATTTTCAAATCTCCCACATGCATGATAAAATGAAGTTCCAAAATTTATTCATCAAAGTTGAAGACAAATATGCAGATTAAATGTGAGGCAGAAAACTTTGTTAAATGAAAATAATTAGTACTTGGGTATGTTGCCTTCTCATTACATCTTCACTTTCTGTTTATTAGATCATGTAAAATAATGCTTTCTTATTTCAAACAATACCTTAGAAAATGGTACAGTATGTAACAGTGTTAACTTTCAGTCAGTTGGATGCTTACCACGCCTTTGCAGGTAGGAAGTTATGAATATGCATACAATCTGACACTGTATAAATACAAAAGCTAGTTCATTTGCATATCAACAAAAAACCTTAACTCACTGCATGAAGATTGGATGGGCATGAAATGCTCTGATAAGCCTGTTTCTCTTGATAAGAGGGAGATGGGTTAATTCGGCTTTTTTACCGATTGAATTATGAATATTCATAAATCCCAATGAATAACACCTCAACAGCAAGCAAATAGATCAGTAATGAACAGGCAACAACCCCCTAGGCAAACTCACTGCTTTGAAGCCCTTGTTTCTCTTGGCATCAACAGACTCTGACATGTGACCTGTCAGGTGACCCCCCATAACTTTGACCTAGAAGAGGGCAAAGGTCAGAACCATATATTGTCAGTGCCAAGAGAAACGTGAAATTGTGACAATCCGGGTGAGGGAGGAGAGGAATGTTTCAAACAAAAAATATGGGGAAATTCCAAGAAAGGAAAAAGAATATTTCAACATAGAAACATAAAAATGTCGGAATGAAAGGACACAAACCCATTGAGACAACAATACAAATAAAGTGATCACATTTTCAGGAAGACCACTTTTTAGTAATAATCACAAGTGTGGTGTTTATATTACTAACGTCTGTCTCGGCCTTTAAAAAGAGAACTTTGTTGGCATTTTAAGGACTTTTCTTCCTGCAACCTCCTCCTCACCTACCCACACCATCATCAACCTATCTAAACAACATAGAGCAATAACCACTCATGCACTAACCAGCTATTACAAGAACATCATTACCATCAACCAATCTGTAAGTCTGCTTCAACCAATCATTAATCACCAATATATAAATATATATATAAATCATCAAATGTGTACCAACCAATCACCACTAATAAACACCACTCTACAATCAATCGATCAATCAATCAACTCTGTACTACTACATCATCCAATCGTATCAAGAAATGATACACCATTGTATCATCAATAAATGCATCAACCATTCAGTATCAAGAGATTATGAAATTACAATCCATTTTATCGACCCTTCAGCATTTAAGAGCGGCCAAACATGACCAACGTCTTTCAATAGATTTACCATCAGGCATCATAACTAATTAACTAATTGCTATAGCAATGTCCTCTGTCTATCAACAACCCAACCAATCAGCCAACATACTTGAGCAAATCAAGCATGCAAGTCCAACATTTCACTCAACCATCAAGTACTAACATTAACTTCTGTATTCAGCTTTTCAGGTCCACCATTTCTCATCCCAATATTAATTCATACAATCGTCATGTATGCGTCAGCTAGTTAATTCCAGCATCTCACCTAATGATCACTTATGGAGTTATAATTGCTTTTTGACAACATAAACAGGGCCTAACAGGCCAATCATCACTGTTGTGTGTCACCTACTCAGAGCTGCATATCCTCACCAAATGTCTACCACTAAATAAACCAACCAACCATCACTCAAACTCATTAATTCTCCCACTCACCACTTCTAATCAAGACATTGTACTATTTATTCTAAATCACCATTGCTTCACCTAATCATTGCTTTTAAGCCTACCAGTCATTACTTGTTCATCAGATCCATTACTTCACTCAATCACCATGACTTAGTTAAACCAATAATCTCCCCCCTTCTGTAACAACCGACACCTGCTGAAGGTGTATTACCTGTCCACCAGCAGACTAGCAGTGATTATGTATTCCTACTTGTATTCTAGCAGCAGTTGCTTGTACTTTCATCGCACTTTGCGGATTTTGCTATTGTACTACAATCTGGATATACGTGTTAGTGCTAGATTAAGTACTCATACTGTTCACATAGGGATGTTTGTACTTGTACTGGTACTCCATGACAGAAAGTGAATTACTTGTACTCATGCTGTTGTACTCATAAAATACAAGACTGTCCATCTGTACATCATTCATAGAGTCATCCAATCACTCAGAGGGTATTAAAGTAATCACTAACAGTGCAAAACATGCCTGGCGTGCAGATGGAAGTGATGGTAAAACTACAAATGATGATTCATTTGTCAAATGCATATTTCAATGAAAGAGATGCAGGAAGGGAAAATAAATATATGTATATAATGGTAAGGGCATGCAGAAATCAAAGGAGGATGGGTGAAAACAGAAGGGATCCCTGCAGAATAAAACATAAATCATTTCTGAAGTGTTACGGCAACCATGACACATATTCCTGGCTTCAGTGGAGTTTTCTGTCCAAAGTTGTCAGAAACTTAATATCTTACTAGCTTTATAACCGTTGATACTATGAAACCATAACCAAGCTTATGCCAACCATAAATGACTGATCCATTCAAAAAGGAAAATGGGATTTGATCAAGTCGTACTTTGGGCCAACAAATTTCTCTGAATTAAAATTTCTGACAAATAATCTGTAATAATATTAGTTTTTTAAAATTTTAAATATTAACTAACGATCAAAAGAAATCTGGCACTTGAAGGAAAGAAAGGAACATACAAGAAAGAACAACTCACCCCAAAAATTATTCTAATTATATTAAAAATTATACTAAAAAAAATTATATTAGAAGATTGAGATTTCATTATATGCTACAGCCAACAATTCTGCTAGAGCAAAAGATTCTCTCAAGATAGCTTGTTTCTTTTACAGAATGTGTGTTTCCTTTCGTTGAAATAAAACTGAATAGAACCAAAGTCTTTTATCATGAAAATCATTAGCAAATACATAAAATCTTGCAAAATTTAGTAACCGTTTGACACAAGCATCATAAATTTGCCTGCAGACCTACCACATGAACAGAGGAGATCTCCCTACACTAGCCTTAATTTCATGAACACCAAGCAGGGCTGAAGATTTTCTTTTTACCTCCTTATCAAATATTTTAGGCTTATTACCGGCTTATTGCACAGTTTTTGACAAGAAGAATATTTGCATAGAGTTTATACGGAACATTACATCGACACTTTGAGGTAATCTTTTGAGAAGAAAGGTAAAGTTATGAAACACAACATGTTGCCCTGCATAATTTACCAAAAAATCTGACTAACTTGTGATGACAATATCACATGCACTTCATCTTTACCTATTATAACATTGATTCTTAAATATCAAATTTGATTCATCATGACTATACTATCATCTTTCTAAACAAGTATTAAAATTAATTAACATACAAATTCATTGGATCTTTCATAATCATTTCCATTCCCAGAAGAAGAGCAACCTCTCTTTATGTACTACTCGAGCTCGACACTAAATTAAAGTTTCCTCCAATATCAACTGGTCTCAAAAAAGAAAAAAAAAAGAAAAAAAAGAAAAAAAGGGAGATAATGACAAAAAACCTCTTACCTTTTTCCCAGCCTCACTTTTGCCAAATGTGACCGTCCCTGTCAAAATCTGGCCCAGACTAGCCCCCTTGGGGAGTTTATCGTCTGGTATAGGTGGGATGAAGATGGGTACAGACGACCCGGCAGCCAGGGTCATGGAGGAGATCTTGTTCTTGCCCGCGATGGCAGCTGCGTGGGTGGAGAAGACGTCTACCGAGAGACTGGAGGAGAGCTTCTGGTCTATTAAGATCACCATCTCCTTCAGCCGTTCCAACATGTCCTTCTTCTCGTGGCGGACTTGAAGCTTCAAGGTGTAGTCCCCTTTGTCTAATTTTAAGGTGTACTGTTATGACAAAAACAAAATAATCATAATAATAATACCCCATACATTTTAGACTATTAATTTATACAGAGTTGATTAAGATTTTTGTCAACATAAAAAAAAATTGTTTTTGAGTTCCAATACCCATAAACATGATTATTATGGATTTTGGGTAATTTTATATCACCTGTCGACCCAGGTTTTACTATCTGCAAGATGAGCAAATGTCATTCACTATTGCAACAGCTGACCAAAGTTGACCTCAGCAATTTCACAATTTCATGATATTGTGAGAGGTCTCCCTTCTCCCAGTTGAACGCAGTTCTTCGTCTCAGAAATGTTAGCACTTATTATTGTAGTCTGCCTCACCACTACCAACACCACCATCATCATCAACATCATAAGCATTATGAATGATATATTGTGTTTTATTAAACAAAGGATGGAATTCTATTGTTCTGTTTGTCTTCTCTGATTATTACTGGACTGACCTGATGAGGGTAAGCATCGCCAGCTCCCATGTATTGTTTGTTTCCGTCAAACAACATCCACATCTGTGACTCGTACTCGGATTCGTAGAGTAAATCGCTCAGAAGAGGACAGTTTGGCGTTATTTCCGACGTCTTACTCTGAAAGATCAAATGACGAGATTCCTCAGGGCGGGCCAAGAAATGAATGTATTCGAGGTATAAAATGCGTTGCTTCTTAACGTGAGTAATTTAATGGTAAAAGAACTGATCAATACAATCTTATTTCTATATGGATAAGCTAGTAAGGATTAAAAGATGGCAACTACTGTGTTACGCTTCTCTATGTCTTGACCAATTTCTAGCTAGAAATAAAATTCAGTTTAATGTCACATGCAGATTACAAAAATCATGATGGCAAAAGTGACACAAACTCTTTGTTAAATTTGTTCCCTAGTACATTACAGTTACATTAACAGTCTGTGGATACGTACCTGATGAAAGTTATAAGTAAGTACTAGTTCGTAGACCTGCCTGTTGTTGGGAAACACATCTCTCGAGCCAAGAGGTCTGATCTTATGCTCCGATGGCCTGAGAAGTGACAAAATACAGATACATTTTAATCAACATTTCAGGTCAAAATAAACAAGAATGGTTCTTCTGTGTAGGCTAGGAGTTTTCTATACAGAATGCGTGTGAATAACGCAAAATATTTCTAATGTGTTTAAACATTTCACTTTTCTTTCCTGAAACAAAAGTATCCATAGGGTTACCACAGTTGCTATTACTGAAGAAGGTGACAAAAAACAAAACAAAAACAAAACACACACAAAAAAGGTGAAAGAAGAAAATAAATACACTCAATTTGCCAAAATTAAAGTATTTGAAAAGTCTTAATTGTGGAACAGTAGTAACAGGATTGTGAGGTAGTTATTGTGGAGAACATAGTACTTTCCTTGAAAAAGTAGCGTTTTTATTCAAAGTTCTTTAGATATTTTCCCTCCTTCTCCAGGTAAAGATATAATACAGTAAACTTGAAAAATCCAGTCAAATGCCCTTAAATCATTCAAAATGACAAACAAAAATATTATTATTATAACAACAACAACAATAATACTATATCAGGCAGTATTGGCAAAAATTGAGGTTAGAAGACTTTGGAGATAGGGAATGGGGTGAGGGGACTGAATCCAGAAAGGAATAATCCCACAAAAGGGAGAACAGTGTTGTTTCCTCCAGAGGGTGTAGATAGAAAGTTATTTACTTTTAGAAGGAGTTTGATAACAAACCTGAGAGGTTGCACACAATTCTTGATGGATATAGATGGTGACAGCTCTTCTATACCTAAGGTGGATCTCACATCAATTCTGTTAACTCCTAGAGCAGCATGCTGTTGAGAGGTAAACAAGAGAAATTAGTTCCTAAAGAAAATCCGGTTGCATGTGTGGCTAAATGTTTTTAATCTTTATTTTATTTAGTTTAAGCTGTTTTTTATTTGTTTATATATCATTAGCTACTGTTGAATGGAGACTTTTTACTTGGTGTACAAAAGGATAGTTATGATCTTGTGAATTCCTCCTGCATTTAAGAAAAATTCAGCACTTAACCTAAACCTACCACATTTTTCATAGCAGAGGTACTTAGCCTAGCCTACTTTACATAGAAGTACTGGGGCTAAAGTTATCAATGACATGAGCTGTTGGGGCTAGCTACTAGCTAATTTTTACCTATAAGTAGGAAAAGCTGCATAGACCTTCTTTGGAACATTTCTCTACACGTGAATGTGGTGACTAGCGGAATCTTCAACTAACTGTAACTAAATTTCTTTCCTAAATTTCACTTCTTCCAGCACATCACAAACGCTTAATTTAGATCTTAAATTTTTATGTTGGATAGGAACTGTGTAGCTATGTAGCCGGGACGCATCATTGGATACCACTTAACTTAGCTACTCCTAATTACTGTAATATCATCAAACCATTTCTCCCAAAACAAATTGTTTTTTGTGTTCTACATATTTTATTGAAGACTCATTAATGATAAACTTTTTATGATCTAACTTCTGAGATTTGTGATGAGCAATCCTCTCCCTATCTCTACTCACCCAGCCCCTTCTTTTAAATGTTTTTTTTTCCAAAAGTTTCCCACTGCTATTATTAGTTTCCTACTTTCCATTTGCTCAGATAATATTTGTTACACATTCACATGTTAAGAATTCTTATTCAGACTGAAAGACTTTCTGAAACAATGATATAATAACTAATAAATATGAACTAATAAATATTCAATACAGGTGAAACTCCGCCCGCGACAATATATCATCGAAGAAGCTTACCAATTGAATATTGGACTGGCTGGGTTTTAGACCGTGGAAGGTCATGGTGACACTGACATATGAAACAGCGAGGCTGGCCCACCACTGCGCTACCGCAACCTCAAGAGTGGTACCTGAGATGACAGCGAACGGTGGGTAGACCACGGAACCCTCGGGAGGTATCGTGAGGAACTTGTAATGTTCGTGTTTACGGTAGGCACTCTGGGGTTGTATCTGTACTGCATGGACGACAAACTTGGAGGGGCAGTCTCCATCACGAGAGTTGACTGTAATTTCTGCAATGTTGAATTCATAAGAGCAAAAAAATAATAATAATTGAATGAAATAATGATAAAGAATGCAATATGGGGTTAAATTAAGCAGCCATTAAAGAATGGGATTACGTGTGGTAACTCTGGCTATGTTATGCCAGCACAAGCAGGTATCAATTCTATAGATACTGTTGCCAGGGTAACTATAAAGACCAATTCTTCTTAAACTTGTCATCTATCTTAAGCGTTGACTATTTCATTCACTTTGATTTGTGAACATCGTAATAAATTAAGGGAAGATTAAGATGCCAAGAATTTGTTTTTCATTCTTGTGTGCTTAACAAGAAATAGGAAACGGACAAATGAAAAACAAAGAATAAAGAATTTTGCGGATAAAATATTTGAAAAGATTACCATTATTCTATAGTTTGTTACATCTTGCTCACATACTGCAGAAAACAAGACCTGTAATTTTGAAAATGTGTGAATCAATCACTGAATAAAAATAGCTTTAACTTACCAACCCAAGTGGCACCATGTGGAACCAGTACAAAATGCCTTTGTATATGACCCGCCTTAAATTCCCTGACCTCGCTCTTGTAAGTGAAGCAATCAGCGCCGCTGATCTGGTGTGGTTTGATGACTGTTATAGGTAACCTGAACAGAGGGCCTTTTTCAGGCTTCTCAATATCGTAGCCACATATCTGTAGAAACGATCAAAAAAGAACGTGAACAGAGAAAAGCAATATTTGGCTATGATGGGTCAGAACATGTGACCTCAGAAATACAGTTTCTGCGCTCTACCAACGTAGCTCTACCAACGTAGCTATCCATCCCTTAGTTATTGAAACATGACATAGTAACTGTTATTGTTAAAGAATGTTAGATTAAGACCAGGTATCAGTAAATCTCCTTATGAATGTACAAGAATGCGTTTACCATCTCATGTTGACTTTACGGCAGGAAATCGTCTAGTGCTACAAATCAATAAATCAAAACAATTACTAACGAAGGATGATCAACAATGTCTGAAGCCTCTGGTTTTGTTTTTATTTGCAATCCATCCGAGAAAGATCAAAATATATAGCAAATTGGAACCTGCATCTTAAGAAGACGAGGGGAATAATTACCTGTGTGTAATGCACTCCTTCACGCAGACCTCTGGGATCTAGTTTCACGGTAATACACCGTGAGCTGTTCATTAATTCAAGGTGAGTTGGGCAGGACACCCAGGATACATCACACACCAGATTAATATGTAAGTTAAAAGAAATCTTCTCGTTAGGATCTGCGAATAAGAAGGAAAAAACATACATGCATCTCATTAATGATGGTCAGAATACCTACATTCCACACATAGCACAATAAAAAATATAAAAAAACAGATAGATAAATATTGTTGAATTTTGCCAGTAATTTGAAGTTACTTGTTTAATATTTATTCAACAGAAAGAGGAAGGTTCTTGATAGGTAACTTTGCAAATTATGGTTCTTCCTCACAAAGATCTCAACATTTGCTTCACAAATTTAACCACTGGCTAATGTGACTCTACATTTGTTAATATTTCCATTGCTGCCAAAACAAACATTATACACAATGTGTTTGGAATCACTGTAATAGTCTTTCTTTATTCTAGTTGTAAACTGCATTTTTGTGAAACTCTTACAATACGTAAGAAATCATAACCACGTTTGTGAGAAGGGAAAGCAGACAATGTTCTGTGTTTTTCTCCTACTTTATAAGACCTGCACAATTCAGTTTGAACACCACTTGATTTTGAAGCAGCAAGAAAATGAAATATTTCGGTACTATATGCGGATTATCATGTTTTTTCATTTACATATTTTATTAAAATTTTTACAAAAATGAAAAAATAAATAAGAGAAGAATTTTTAGTTTGTCTTTCTTTTTGAGAGTTGCAGAACCTTTCCGACTTAGAGATGAATCAACATGGCTTAAAATGCAACAAGAATTTGAAATAGAACTCACCTGTGTTTTCTGCAAATATAGGTTCTATATTGACATTTTTCTCGTGTGGTTTGCTAAGCTGTGCATAGTCTCGTAGATAGATGCCTCGGTTGCCGTCCGTGCTGACCTTAAATCGTAGATTCTTGGCTGGACAGTCCCAGTGCTCTGTGAGGTACTCGTATGCTTTGTGAATCTGTCATATTGAGAGATTAAACAACAACAATTAGAAATGATAACCGCCTTGTGCTGACAACTTACACCTCAACTCCTTTCCTCACCCTGTCATCTAAATTTTTGAATTACACATCCTTTCATTTCCATTTCTCTGTCCCTTGCAATGCAGCTTTTGTAACAAAGCTAGGTAACAAACAACAAGGTTTTTGGTATTTTTGGGGGTCACAAGTCTTCTGTCCCTATATCTGCTATCTCTCTGTTTCACCTACTACTCATGTGTTCAGTTATCCATCTATCACATACTATCAATGTTAATGAGGTATATTAACAGATCTAACCCATGGGTGATTCTCTGTCACCTACCATTGACTTGTTCATTAATCCATCTGTCCTACATCGAGACTGTCAGTGATAAAAATTACAATTTTTAAAACTCTGAACTGTTCAACCATTTAACATTCTATTAATATATATATTTATATATATATATATACAAACATTGATAAGGTCATTTAGCCTTTTCATCTTTCTCTATCTAGTTTAATCTAATTTGGCAAAGAAATGTCACCTGAATTAATCCATGGCCCTGTCCGTGTGGTTCGATCTGATCAAGGAAGAGGGCGGTATTCTCCAGCGCTCTTCTGATGCTGTACGGTGTGTATGGAAGCCCATTAGCTTTAAGACCTGATAGGACCAAGGCTGTTGAGTAGAATGATGAATATCAGTTTTAATAAGTTCATTTAATCTCAAGAAAAAAAACAAAAACAAAAATCGGTGCACAAGAAGAAGAGAAAGCAAGGAAACTTGAGAAGGGCTGATCACATTGTGCGTGCTGCAGTTTGGATATATATGTAAGAGTATTATATTTACCTATGCCACCACAAGCATTCGGTGATGACATAGAGGTACCGTTCATAAGCTGTGACCCTTTCAAGGTCCAGTTAGGTACTGAGGTAATAGCGCCACCGGGAGCTGTGATACTGACACCTAAAGCACCATCAACTCTGTGGAAATTAAAGTAAAAGGAAATGATTCTAAATGTTAGTGACTTGATAAATCTAATAAAGACAAAACACTTGAACTGCATATGTGTTACACTTCACACATTTCGATTAAGCCAAGCATCTTCTGGGCACAAGGTAGCAATGACTTTGCAGTCAAACCATTTTGAACTAACAAAAAGGGTACCACCTTTGAGCCTGTGGGGTACAGAGCCTGAACTGTAAATAGGGTCTTTTATGCACAAATGAATGATGGAAATCTACTGGGAAATTATAAATACATTTGAGAAAGAGCGGAGAAACCTTGCCCCTGCCCCTTATTTTGGTTGTAGTGAATGAAATTGGGGTGTGATACAGGGTTACATGATGTGCCTGGCACTGACTGGCGCCCCCAGCAAAGAAATGACTATGTGAGGCTAGTCACAAATCTCAAGTGCTGGATAGCTCAGGTTGGTACAACACAGGTCGCTTGTTCAATCCCGTTCTCGTCAAACCTTCTTTGCTCTTTTCAAATTGATATTTGTCTTCATGCTTATCTATTGATCACACCTGACTTGAACCCATTACAAGACGGACCATAAATTACAAAATATTAACTTCACCAAGTTAATGATAACTACAGATTTCAAGTTCTTTTTGCCTAATTACACCGATTCTGGTGCATTTTGGTCGAAAAAAGTAATAGATTATATTTTCAGATACATAATCTTTTCTGTCACCACTCTGTAATGTACCACCGGATTATGGCCAAATCGATGTCACATGCAGCTTTTAACGATCCAAATATGTAAAAACCACGTTGTCTTTGGACTGTAAATTATCCATGAGTTGCTTTGCTGTTGAGACTTGTTACAAATGTAACCCCATGATAGCACCCAAAGGGGGCCTGCGAGCTTACTTAGTCCTTGAGATATACTAGTTGCATAATGTCAACATCACATCTGATCCACTAGTAAACCTATAATTGACTCTGGTCAACTTCTCAGCTTACCCCATTTCTGAACATCGACCAAACGTTGCAGGAAGGATGGAATAGTAACTTACGTTGGGCCTCTGGATGACCAGGTGTATTGCATTCCCGGCAACTTTTCTCTGAGAGAATACTCAGCTGTCATCATTTCAGGAGATACATATGCACCGACCCCTACGGAGTAAAATTGATATCAAATTACTTGTGCTTGGTAAAACAGATATCGTTTCCCACGAGATTCACTCAAATTTAAATTTTTGTTCTTATCCATCAAGATACAATTAGCTAGTTATTAGCCTCAACAGTTTATGTCAGTAACAACTGCAGCCCCGATTCTTATATTCTTATAAAAAAAAATGAAAAAGAAGCTAGGTGCATATTTATTTATATGACAACATGATGGGTCTAGGCTACCTATTGATGCTTTGTGTATCGAAATAACAGATTTGATGGAAATATTGTTTATTGTGACATTAATGAAACAAACTAACACAAACTTTGTACTATCTAGTGGCAGACATTACAAACACAACCCCAGCTGTGTTAATATTTAAGTCAATTGTAATTTTGAAGTGTACAGTGGGGAGGATGGGTTGGGTAGCAATTACAGGACATACTTTCTATGAGATTCCCTTGGAATGCAAACATTATTAATTGCTATTATTTTGTTTCCCTGGGTTGCCGATGAAGTGGCATAGATTTACATCAGCTATTTTATTATACTTCTACATGCATGTCACCATGGTAACAGTAAAAAACGAGTTGTCTGACCTATGACACTACTAGTGGTGCCTCCTGGACAGCCGACAGTGGAAAGACCAGGGCCGTTGTTACCGGCCGATGAGACGTATATGATGTTGTACTTATTGACAGCCTCTGAGACAATACTGCATACTCTCCTGCAGGAAAATAGAACAGAACAGGAAAAGTTAAACAACAATGTGAGCTTCTATTAGCATTTGTAAGTTATCTCGGTTAAAAGCTATCATCAAAAGCCTCCCTCAAACCATCATGTCACAATGGTAGATTGTCTTTTAGGTTTGACAGGTATACCGATTAAAAGCTATCATCGAAGGCCTCCCTCACTTCAGCATGGTATAGTTTTTAGCTTATGTAGCTTTGTAAAGTATCAACTCTACATTAAAGATATCATCAAAGTTCTCCCTTACTCCATCAAGGTACAAGGTTGACATGAGTAGCTCTGTAAGATACTAACTCCTCAAAGTTATCATTCAATGGCTTCCCTCACTCCATTAAGATACGATGTTAGCTTTAGTATCGCTGTAAGGTATCAACTCCACAATGCTATCATCAAATGTCTCCCCTATCTCAATCATGGTACAATAATGACTATTGCAGCTTTGTAAAGGTATCCCAGCAAAGCAATCATCAGCAGCCTTACTCACTCTATCACAGCCCCCACAATAATTATCTTTGGTAAACTTTGTACAGTACCCCAGTCAAATGCCATCACCAATGGCCTTTCTAACTCCATCAGGGTATAATGTTAACTACTGCAGTTTTGTAAGGTATCGAGTTCCTTAAGAAGCTATCAAAACAATAATCCAGTACGCATATCTTAAACACTTTAAAAACTAAAAATCCCAATCCCCCACCCATCCACGTGACCCTCTTTGAATAGAACTATTTCATCCTTACCCTCCATCTGGCCAGTGAGCTGCCTCTCCGTAGCTGAAATTCACCAAATCTGCTTTGTGTTCAATAACTGAGATCATCTGTTTCGTGAAGATACAAAAAAAATGAAAGATAGTTACGAAAATGATCCCAAAACATAACCCAATTAATGATTCCAACTGCTCATACATTGTGTTTGTGTGTGTTGTAGTTTCGAGACAGGTTTAAGTGATACCCACACATAGGTTAATCAAATTTGCCGATACTGTTTACCTACTGAGGGGATTTGCTCTTTAAGTTTGTTCCTTTCTTTGACTGACTCATATGATCACACAATCAAGAAGGGACTGTCAAATTATTTACTCTCACATTTCATACACTTAGTCAATCATCTAACATAGATGGCATGCTCATTTCTTGTTAGACCCTAGTCCTACGGTTTTACTTTGTGCATGTGTGCAAATTAAATCATTGAGAAGATAACTGTTGTGCAGGATACGATAAAATAAACACACACTACTGGAGATAGACATCTCTTCTGTTTGTGTCATTTAGTGAGTGAGGTATCCATCTCACAAAAGAGGATAAAAGGCAAAAAAAGAGAGAAAAAAGAAAAGAAATGGAGCCCCAGGATTTTGGCAATTTAACAAAGATAAAAGAACTCACTGCTCTGACTAGTCCACTTCCTGTTTCCATAGAGCCTAGCCTTGAGTCTCCTATCTTGATTGCCAGTATCTGTGCTCCGGGAGCCACGCCATTTCTGGCTGGTTCGTTGGGGAAGTGAGCTGCAGCGATGCCTGCCACATGTGTTCCGTGGGAGCTGACATTTGTCACGATACTGAGAACATTGCCGTCCTCGAAAACATTGATGGAGTAGTTGAGTTTATCTGTTGGGGGGGGGGGGTAATGGGTGGGGGAAGGAAAAGAAGACATGAGGGTGATGAATATTTAGTATTGAAACCGTAACAACTTAAAAAACAGCGAACCACTATTAATTTATTACAGATTAACTTTAACCAATGCTAACATAACTGAATGGCTAAACTTGCATTGACTACTGAATATTCACACTATACAACTAGAAACTTTATTTATCAGAATTCTACCGACGTGACGGTTCAGGCATTTTCTGAATACCCTTCCTCTTGTGATTGCCAATTTATTTTCAGTTGTTGACTGATATCTTTAACACAACTAGCAGTGCTTCCATCATGATGGACTTCACCATGCGAATAGCATATTGTCAACTTGTCACAGTACGTTCACAACAGACATTTTAGACTTTAAGATAGCAGCATACTTCATTTCAAACGAAATATCAACATTAAGCCTAGCCATACAACCAAGTTTCAAAACAGACGTACATTCAAAGTCAATTAAAAGAGAAGCCTTAAAACCCAATCAAAACATCTTTTTTTCCTTCAGTAATTGTAACACTCAGAAGGTAACACCTCAATACCAATGAGCTGTGAAAGTCATCAAACACCACGCTAATCGGTATCTCAACTGTCAGGTGATCAGCGAGAGAGAGGGGAAGTGACTCTGTCATCACCGTGACTCACATAGCCAGTGACTTTCATCAAAATGCCCAAGGTTACGGTGAAAATTAACTTTCACACTTAGAGTCGATAGGGTTATTAATACAGAGACAATTACAAATGCATCGTGCTACTGGGACCGACTTCACTTGAAAGTCTGTCAACTGTTACAACGGTAACAAGGTCTAACATAATTAATTAAACAACTCAGTAATAGATGAATAAGTATGTTTCCAAAAATTTTAGGGCAAGTGATTAAACAGTTAAGACAATCATCAATGACAGTGAAAGATCATTTGTGAGTCACTAAAGTTAACTTACATGAGACTATAGTATTTATATGCACATGTATGAACATTTTCTGAAGTTTGGGATTTGAAATGTTAAAGTTGCTTACAGACTTTGGCTTCTTTTTGCAAAACATCTCATTCTTTACTGATATATTTCTTATGTAACAACGCTGCTTTGATATGCATAGAAGCATAGAAGATACATCACATTAACAACTTTATACTGTACACACGTCGCAAAACAGTGAATATTTGGAAAACTTATGTTTTGCACAAAGTTTTGATAGTACTTCTAATCAAACCATAATTAAATATGAATGTTACCATTCTTAGGAGATACAACATCCATGAGCAAATGGTAAAGTCTGGAAATTACCCATTCATACACTTGCTACCATTTTGATATACCTGAATCATTGTTGCATATTCATGAAATTCTTTGTAACATGGAAAGGTACTTATTACTATCCACCTACCTGAATGGCCAAATGTTGCATATTCATGACATTCTCTACCATACATAGTTACAGTATCTATAACAAACCACCTACCTGCATCACTAAATGTTGCAGATTCATGACATTCTCTACCATACATTACAGTATCTATTACAAACCACCTACCTGCATCACTAAATGTTGCATATTCATGACATTCTCTACCATACATTACAGTATCTATTACAAACCACCTACCTGCATCACTAAATGTTGCATATTCATGACATTCTCTACCATACATAGTTACAGTATCTATAACAAACCACCTACCTGCATCACTAAATGTTGCAGATTCATGACATTCTCTACCATACATTACAGTATCTATTACAAACCACCTACCTGCATCACTAAATGTTGCATATTCATGACATTCTCTACCTAAAATTACAGTAACTATAACAAACCACCTACCTGCATCACTAAAGGTTGCATATTCATGACATTCTCTACTATACATTACAGTATCTATTACAAACCACCTACCTGCATCACTAAATGTTGCATATTCATGACATTCTCTACCTAAAATTACAGTAACTATAACAAACCACCTACCTGCATCACTAAAGGTTGCATATTCATGACATTCTCTACCATACATTACAGTATGTATAACAAACCACCTACCTGCATCACTAAATGTTGCATATTCATGACATTCTCTGTAATTCTTAAGCAGCTTGCAGTTTTCTAGATCTCCACATTCGCTTGTGTCAACAACAGCACTAAAAAAAAAAAAGAAGATGAATATGATGACATGAACCTCATCATAGTTTTTCCGTTTGAATGTTAAACGAATGTGCCTAGGGACTTCCCCAACGGGGGAATCACATGCATCAGCTTACCGTACCTTGAACATGATGAGAGCTATAAAAGCATGTACAGGAAACACCCAATTTAGACTTGGCTTGAATGACAGATTCAAGCAAATGGCTTCGGGGGAAATCCTCTTATCACAGAAATGTCAACGTGTGTGTTTAACATGACGGAAAAATTTCCATCTTTCATAAAGGTAAATCGATGAGTGTGAGAAGATATTTTTCTTGTAATCGATCTAAGTATGGTGTTCAACCAAACGAGTGCAAACCTATTGGGGAATATTGCTATCTATTAGGATTCAGTGCTTTTACCACTAAACATGACACTAACTGAGGTTTGCAGCTAAAATCAAAGGAAAACCTTACATATGATATCAGGTGACTTTCATTAGAAGAAGCAGTATGTTTTAGACAACAAGACGGTTGAATAAAGGCACATGAGCTATTACACAGAGGATAACTACTGTCACATGGGGAAAATGCTATTAAAACCGCATGCAGTTTTAGGATCAATCCTCACTTGACAACATGTATGCATCTTTCCCTGTTTAGGAAATGGACTACAAGAGCTTTTTTAAATTTTTGTTTGGCTTTAATTCGCAATGTTCTGTTCCCAAAGTAGCCCCTTATTTTATCATTTACAATGCCAAGCTATATACTACAAGGTCCAACTTTTTTCATCCCCTAGCAGCTGTAAGTCTTATTCAAGCAATCTAGGAAATTATGCAAGCAGATACAAAACCGCACGGACTCTCGACTCATTCGATCCTTACCTCCAAGACTCGCCGTCGTGAAAGACGACGCAGTCGTAGACCGGACCTGGGTCGGAATACTTCTTGTCAGCGTTCTGCAGTATATCAACCTGTGCACTGAGGTTGTCCTTCTGTAGTTTATCTTCCTGATGACAGAGAAGGGGGAGAAAAAATGGAAATGTAAATCGAAAAGAGAATCAAAGAAACACATTAAGAGTAAAGTCTGGATGATAACGTAACATAAATTGGATTTTAATAAATCATGCCAGGTAAATATCAAATTACAAGGACAACATCTTACATGGAGTAACGAACATACCTGTCATCAAGTGGTGCAGGGTGGGGAGAGGGAGGGACCGATTAATTTTGTACCTTACTGTTTATATTTGATACCCCAAATTCGTATAGCAAAAAAATAGTCAGTTTTTGTGACTGTGATTTCATCTTTCCTCTAGAGGTCAAATGTTAGGCTACTGGAATTTTAAATTGAAGCAGTTATTATATCTGAAAAGTCAACACTTGAAAATATTTCCCTATTCACCACTGTCAGTCGCTGAAAAAGCCCCCCCCCCCTCCCCGAAAAAAAGAAGAGAAAACACTGTCACATTCAGTTTTATTGGAACTATGCAATCAGCTGTGAAAGACAAATATGAAAGTCCTGCACATTAATTCAGATGAATTCATAACCCCAGGCTTTTAGTCTGAGCCCAAGGTAGATAATTAAAGTCTTTTCAAGGCAGTATAATGGCACAGGTGTGCCTGATGATAAGCATACATTTCACCTTTTGCTTTAATCCAGATCAGTATCAGCCCCACATTTTAATCACGCTAAACTTGCTACAAGTTTCCTCCAAGGGTACTGTTCCAGAAATTCTCACCTTCCAGGCTGTTCCCAGACATTGAGGAGTTAACTAGTCATGGGGTAAATATAGTTTTGACTGATTGGAGGGCAAACTATTCTAAAACGTCATCAGGAAATTTGCATTTACTGACAAAAATACCAACGAATGTGAATTACTCATATTGTGGTGAATTCCCAAGTTTTGGAGTGGAAAACTGGATGCAAAATTATTTTTATGACAAATTATTTAATGATGCAAAACATAACAGTTTGTCAACTGCGCATCTCAAACATTACTTTCGATACAATATAGTGCCAAATTCAACTTCTTGAAATCAGTATGAAGGTGTTGAATTCCCCCAAAACTTAAATACTGTACCAACATTACCTAGACTTGAAAACTTGAATAGCAAGCAACTTTGCCACAGCAGGTGAACAATACATGATATCAATAATACATGAAGATAGAAAATGTAAATAAATTACGATCAAATTTCATTCTTCTAGTTCCTCCTGACCATACGTGAACAAAAATGGGAAGTACAGGTAAATCTTTTAATTAGATATACTGTAACTTGACCACTGACCTGTTTAGTGACTGTTGTGTGATCTGTTTCAAACCTCTCTAGCGCCCTCAGTGCATCTGCTACCTGTTGTCTATGAGGACCATCCCAGGTCTTGTCACGTCTCTCTTTCTGTGAAGCAAACGAGTACAAACAAATCTGACATAATATTCCGGATTTTACACAAGTTCGACAGACTGTTAATATTAAAACGGCGATGAATGAATCACAACGAATCTGTTTTTTAAGGCAAAAGATGGATTGTACTAACTCCTACTCAAAGTGTGTGGGTCTCATGCCTTTAAAGGCAAAGAGAAAACAATATTTGGCAATGTTGATAGACATTTTTTGCGGGTGCAAACGTTTAACAACTTTACAAGAATTTATATAATTTATAAATATAGAGCGCAGGCTGCCATATTTTTTGGGTGGGTCATCTGATAGTACGGACGTCATTGGTGTTACCAAGTTTAACTACATGGCAACGAACAATGTAAGAAACATAGCCTGCTGAATACTTGTTAATACTCGTAGGGAATGATATCATCAAGACAGCAATTGATTGGAGGCAGTCTCATTTCAGCCCGATGCCACTTTAATAGGTTGCGTGCTGAGGTTGTGAGGGGACAGGTGAGCGAGGAAACAAAGTAAATCAATGACTTATCTGGCATTGCTTAGAAAGATGAAAAAGGGCAACATAGTTACAGAACTTACAGTAATACAAAGCTGTAAGTACTGTAGGTTTTGTACACAGGACAATAACATTTTCATTATTTTATGAGTTCCAACAAAATTCATAACCCTAAAACTTGCTGCTGTAGATACAAAACTAGGAACACTAAATTATTCCCTGCCTGACTCCATTTACCATTTGCAAATCGAAACCTCTTTAATCCGGTGTGCTGCATCTATACATGTGCACTGGTGGGATCTGTATCATCCAATGCACATTAGCTCCCAAAAACTTACTGGTCTGGTTATTTAAAAGTATTGATATTTTCTGTGTCCATTCTACAAACACAAAACCACCCCCCACCCCCCGGGCCTCCCTCCTCCACATACATCCTTATGGTTCCATTACCTTTCCATTCCCATCTGCATGCACTCTGCTGGTAACAATTTAGCAATTCCCCAATCTTCCATCCAGACGGTAATCTATGTGTTCTCAGAGGAATTTCATACCTGAGAACATCTACTTTTGGACTTTAATTTCATGTCGGCAATATCGCCATAAATCAACAACTTGTCTCAAAGATTGCAACCTAAATAACTTCTACAAGTTTTGAGCAATCCAAAACCAGTATTAAAACAACCTTTAAATGTGAGCTCCACAAAATTTTGTCTCGCTGCTAACTCATTTACCAAAAAAAAAAAGAGGAAAAAACGAACAAAATTAAAAATTAAAGCTAATTTATGAGCATCCATTTACATTACATTAGTGCCAGTAATATTCCTTGTCATGAATAGCTTAATAATCCGACAAGAACATACATGTAAGTAGTGCTGTTATTCATCATCCGTGCTTTAATAGCTAAGTGATAATCTTTGACGATGGCACGGAATGATTATCACAGGCGTAAAAGTCATTGCAAGAGTGATTTTGTCACTTACGTACTAAAATGTAAGATAGTACTGTACATGTACGGAGTGCACACTGTAAATTACAAACTTAAACAGACTTTATAATAAAGTCAATGAATAATGGGGAAAATGACTGGCACAATTTTCTTCTTTTTGCTCTTTCCCAATAGTTAAAGTTTTGGTAAATTTGACAATATTTTAATTCTCCTACGTGAAGTCACTCTACACTAATACAGTGGCATGAGATTACTCTCAACCATTTGAAAGAGCACTATTTTGGGTTCTTTCAAATAAAGTGGTTCTCATATATCTTGCCTTGCTTTATAAATTATGCAAATTTCAGTTAAAACAAGAACATCCTGTTCCTGAACACTGAACTACATAGTAGAGCTCTCAGTTTTCACTTCCTTTTTTAGAACAGCTCACGATAAATATGATATCCAATGATCCCATTTCAGCAAACATTCCAAAGTTTTGCTTCCTACTTTAAAGAACTATATAATAGAATGATATTTAGAAATCATTGTTGTACAAAGGGGAGTCCCTACATCATTCTACACTATAAATATATACTATAGTATATAGTAAAATTTATACAAAACAGTATTCATACTACTGTATGTTTATAGCATATATGCTACATGGTATTTTAATACTACTAGCTACTATATATTATTTATTCTTTTACTTTGTTTATAGTATATGTACTACAGTTTATTGTATGTTTATAGTATGGTCTCCATACTATGAATATATGCTATAGTATTTATACTAATAGTATTTATACTATGTTTATAGTATATGCTAATACTACGTTCATACTTTGTTTATAGTATATATTTATAGTATGCTATGTATTGACAAAATGTTTATACTATATGCTATGGTACTAATACTGATTCAAGTATATATACTACATAGCATTTATATCATGTTTATAGTTTATATGCTAATACTATGTTTATACATTATACTTAGTTCATAGTATATAAACTAAGTCTGTATATAGTATTTATACTATGTTTAAACTTTAAAGTATATATACTATACGTTCATGATTATAAATAAAGTATATAGTCTATAGTATGTTTATACTATAGTATTCATACTATGTTTATAGTATATGTACTATCATTGTTTATATTACATTATATACAGTATACAATATGGTATTATACCACGTTCTTAGTAGGGTCATTCCATATCAAATCACCAAATTTTGGAGTATGTTGTAGTTCGACCTCTTTCAGCCACAGTGGCATTTTGACATATTTCAAAAGACAATATTAAAAATTTGAATAGGTGCTAAGGAATTTTTTCCCCAAAGGGAGAGAAATGAAACAGAAAACATGAAGGTAACACTTTTTTGCTTCCATACTTTTTGGTTAAAAAGAGAAAACATAACCGACGACTGAACAATCACAAATTTTGTATCACTTTGCCAATTATAATCTGAAATAGGCAAGATGAGTTAACTAAATAATATGAGAGGAAACAACATACAGTATGTGTACTGTAGTACTGCTTATATAGTAAAAGTACATGTTCAATGAACCCACACCTAAAATATCTCTGCCATTTATAACTATTCCTTCCAATTTGTGTGATGGTTTCTCCTCTCTCACACCACATCAGCTGTACGACATTAACACAATAGCTGTCAAGAGTAATGCCCTAGATACTAGTGTGTCAGAATTAAAATGCTTCACTCAGTGTCTAATTTCCTCTGTCCATGAACAATAACCTATAGATGCAAGCAATATGTACTAGACTTTATAGGTAACGGTAAAGGTCAAGTTCATTTTGATGAAAATTAGGCACAAGGTAATATGTATCAATATGTAAAAAATCAAGATAACATACAGAAGTGTATTTGCATGAACATAATCTACGCAAGCAATATGTGGACTTTATAGGTAACAGCAGTCAAGTTCGTTTTGATGAGAATTAGGCACAAGGGAATGAGATACATGTATGTATCAATATGTAACTGTCACAAATTAAGGTAACATACAGAGGTGTATTTGCATGAACATAATCTAGATGCACGCAATACGTGGACTTTATAGGTAACAGTACAGTCAAGTTCGATCAATGGAAGACACCTCTAATAACCCAGTTAGAATAGTTATAGGTAAACTTTACCACAGAGGACACTGGTTTCCCTTGCATATAATTTATGACCAAATTAGCCTTAAACAGGAAAGAGAATGATTTTAGCCTTCAAAGGAATTTCTTAATGGTAGTCTATTTGGTATACGGGAAAAACTCCATATTTTTGTCATAGCCACAGTCCTATTTGGGGAATTTTTCAACTTATGATTCAAGAGAAGTGAATTCTTGGACTTTGTGCTAACTTAATCTAATATATTTTGAACAGTGGAGAACGGTGAGCGACTGTGACGTCATTGCGGTACTTCATTTTGGGGGCTGCAGGGACGCTAACATTAGCAAGCTACACTGTAGCAACAAAAGTTAAAATTTCTGAAAATAAAATAGCCAAAGATGGAAATTTATAGTTGCAAGGTAGCAATCTTTTGGAGAGTTAAAATATTTCAGAATTCCTTAACTAGGTCTTCGGCATAATGTGTTGTTCAGATATTTGTTATTTGAGAGATCTTTTGCATCACAGCCGTACACAAAGTCTCTACACAGTCCTGTGAGCTTATCAAGGCCAAGCTTTGAGTGAGATCTGATGGAGTCTGACCAATGTGCCGCACTGATAGCACATCTCGATGTAAGGAAGTGTTTGATTCAAATTTTCTGGCAGGACGGGCTAACATTTCAAGCACTCTATCACAGAATTTTGCATGTACACGAAAAAGGACGAAAATAGTACACCAGCTTGACAATATGTAAGATTTGTAAAATTTGTTCACTATTAAAGAATAAAATTCTTAAATAAACAAATATTAAAAATCTGTGTATAATGCTATGCATCTTTTCAAAATTTCTAAGAAAAATGATCACCAACCTAGCATTAAATATTATTAATATTTCAGCATTGCTCAACCCCCTCCTTCTCTCCCCCACCCCCTCACTCACACACACACCCCTCTTTGACCAACTTCTGGATCCCTGCCCACTTCCTGTTCCTCCTAGACTCCTTCTGAGGAGTAGAACCTCTTTCTAGATGAATAAATCTGCTGCATCTACACACTTTCAGACAGTCCGATGGTAATGAATTTTCCCAGCATGCATCACAATCCTCCAATCACGGACGATTTTTTCCCCCCTCGTCTGGATTCTTGAATCGCTGAAAGACTTACCTGTAGCCGTTCCTTCAGCCCTTTGGGAAAAAATTCATAGGCGACCTTCACCCCGATGTGATATTCGTTGGATTTATTTTGCCAAGTACTGGGGATCTGTGAGTTAGGAACGAAGCAGATTATATTAGGGGTATTAGTATTTCAACGAAATTTCGAGACATAATTTGATCTCGATCCACTGACTCACTTTTTTCACCTTTTATCGGGAACATGTCGAAAAAAGGCCTGCAGGGAGCAACGACTCTATGCTTGCCTAGCGACTATGACTAGAAAAGTACATTGCACCTACAGTAGTATGGTGACCACCATGTCAAATTTGCTTGAAAATAAAAAAGGTGTGCAGCCATCAATGTAGCATGGATGGTTTTAGCAGGTCTGTTCTTCACAAAATACTGACTGGGTGAAACGTTAGGCTGAGAACTTTTGAAATATGGAGAATTCATAGCAAAACTGAAAGTGAAATTTTATCTGGATTTTTGTGTGTGGGTGGGTGTTTGTGTGTGGGTGTGTGGGTGGGTGGGTGTACATCAAGTGGTAATGCAAACAGAGTACACAATTAAAAATGATGATCAGTTAACAGTAGCACGAACGAATTGCGGAAATGCTCCGACTGGGCCATGATTCTCAGTGGGTGAAGGCTTGCGACCTGTATTGATACTGTACCTGCACACGGTGATAGGTCAAGGTACACAACAACCTTACATAGGGTAACAGTTAACACAGCACAGGTGATGACCGTATGATACTTTGCTACAAATTCAATGTAATGTAATATGACATCAAGACAATTTATAACCACAAAATGCACGAGAAATGGAAAAGACATAACATTTTTTCCACAAAATTTGCTTCATCATGCTGTTTAAGATATTTATGTAAAACTGCTCAAATTTATATTTTCTCCGATTATAATTTCTTCCTACCTTCAATTTCCTGCCAGTCAAGCCCGTAATCTCACCGTCTTTGGCCTCCACTACCGTAGATGTGTTCACATCTCCGCTGCCTGTAGCATCGATAATGTCTACTATTTTTGGAAGTCCTTCAGTTGTTTTCTAGTTAAGACGAGAAGAAAACAAGAAGGAAATAAATGCCAGCATTTGAAGAATGTTTGAAGAAATGGAAAATGGAAATTGAAATGTTAAATAAAATATAATGCTCAAGGGAAATGGGAGACCAAACATTGTTGAAAGATATTTGCAACATTGTGCTTAATGGAAGTACTGTCTATTAAATGCATGAAAAAAGAAATTGCAAACAAACCATCACCAGAATATAGATAGCGATAGAAAAATGTTGGAAGAAATCTTGATAGAAAAATTGCGTAGTTTACTTCCGAATGGTAGATTGGGAAGGAAGAGTAAGTGGGTGGTGCCTGGAGAGTGAGGGCGCAGTGCTAAAACGTACCAATAGTGTAGTTTAGGTAGATATATAAGTGTAGATGTTGAGGGGGTAAGAGTGGAGCGAAGTTAATAGATAAATAAATATACAGTTAGCATTTAGGCAAGATATTGTGGAAGACTAGAATTTAGAAGTAACATCAATTGACATTGATGACTTACACACACTGCAAAACGGTAAAAATCAGAAAATTACCAATTTGAACGCTTGCTATTAGCTTGGAAAAACAAGCGTATACTGTAAGTGGTCATAGTGCATGTCCATTCAACTGATTCAGTAAGCTATGTTGAATTGTACTATATAGCAGATACATGTACATTTGCAGTCTATGGAAATCTATGATGTCCTTTTCAATCAAGTATTACCCGAACAAAAAAATTATTTTTTTTTCATATCATTCATTATCATCCAAGGAAATTTCTGGTAGATCTATGTACAATTTTGTAAATCTATGTACACTTTAAATTAATGATAACACATAAGTCTGAACTTACAGCACTGCATGTAGCAATGATATTAACAACTATTCATCTACAGTACTTGTAAAATGGAAAGTAGGTTCTATAGACAATATAAACAGAACAAAGTACAAGTGTCAATTTTTGTGGTTTATTTTACAATGTGAAGTACAGTACTCCACCAGGAAGGTTTCATAAAGCTCGAGAAACATCAAGGATTGCGTCTTTCACGCTACGTGCAGCTGTGCATCAACGCCTGCAATCTAGTCTCTGCCCATCAATGAAATTACGGTAAATAATTGTATAATCTTGAGTAATTGAGGGACACTCTTGTTGTCTGCTATGTACAGCTAAATGTTGCAGACAGCTCTTGCTTGCCAGGTATATACTGTAGCTTATTGTACTAGTATTGCCTACGTAGCTGTTTATATCATTTTGTCAGGACTCAGGAGGTGAGGGGATGTGGAGAGGAAGGGATATGGAGGGATGAGGAGGGGAGGGGAAGAAATAGAGGGGATAATAGAAGTTCTTTGCACTTGTTTGCTAAGAGTCTAGCATTTTTATAGAAACCAGTCAACTTTTTACAATTTCCCATATTAGTTAATTAAAACACAATTAACAAAGCAAGTCACAAATTTCAAAGCTTGCAATTGGTTTATTTGAAAAGAAACTTGATAAACTGTAGTCAAACTTTAAAGAAATAAACTTGTTCTTGTGAGATCCAAGTATCAAATATCACTGCAGATTAACAAAAATCACCAAGAACGGTCACTTCAAACAGGGTCTAGCATTTCCACATTGACACAGTACATGCTGGTCTGGAGTATATTAAGCATGGATTCTACATACATGTGTACAGTATGATAACCTATTAACAGTGTGCCTTTTAATCAGCTTTAAATAAAACTGCTACGAAGCTTAATGACAAAAATGATCAAATAGAGCATTATATCATTCTTGAATTTCTTGAGCCGATGTAAAATGTTTCTAGGCTTTGTACCTATTTAAACTAGTTCAACCATTTTCTTTCTTCTGCCTTGCTAAGGTCTTTTCTTCTGACTTCAACACAACTTTTCAAACAGCATTGTAACAGGATCTCAAATTTAAAATGTCAAAGTTAATATTTGATTTTGACTTTTTTTTCTTCTTCCATTGTGATTCATTTATTGCATAGAATGTGTGACAAAAAAATACTGGAGGAGGTTATAAAAGCAGATTAGGTTTAAACGTTTCGAAAGTTCTACATGTATGCATCTCTAACTAAACACATGTTGTTTGAATAGGACATTAGCGGTATTGTGTGCTTATTATCAATCGAAGGGGGCAATGCCCTGGAGCTACGAAGTGTTTAAAACACGATATCGGTTTCATGTATTCTGTTTCTACAGCTTAAGTGTTTTGAATGTTTTCCCAAATATCTTTATTTTAATGAGCTCTCTGTTAACGCACCCCTGGAGGAATCAAGTTTCCCTTATCATTTTCGACGATATTACAAAAAAACAGACACATGTTTCTTTCAAATTTTCTGGCATTTCTTAAATATTAATTGTTTATCTGAGTCTGAGTAAATGGTGAGAAGATGCATTTATTTGTTATTCAAAGGTTTATCTGCATTTTTTTCCCCAAATATTTTAATCCTCTATTACTGCCACTACCAAGGCATACAGTGGCACATTAAATAGGCATACAGTGGAACATTAAATAGGCATACAGTGGAATATTAAATACTAAATAGGCATACAGTGGAACATTAAATAGGAATGTTCAGGTGGTAGACATTAATGTAACACTTATCTTAATGAAGGATGACTTTAGGCAACATTTTGGTCATGATGATAAATGTCACAGTCAGAGAAGAAAAGGAAATTTAAAGGGCAGGTAATGTATCTAATCTAAAGAGCTATCAAGGTTATTCAATATATCCAGAACTGCAAATATGCTTAATCTCTGGAATGCTGCATTTAGGTTAACTGGATGACGATGTTGGTTCCCCGGACCAGGCCTAAACCTTAATATTAATCCATTTTGTCCATACAACTCAAACTGAAATATATTCTATCAATTTCATATGAACAACAGAGCAGCCTCGTATGACATTTAACACCTTAATTGTCCCTGACAAATTTTGTGCTGTATTTGAGGAACTGTCCTAATGGACTATGTGTTAGACTAGGTGGTTCAGTCACTTTAATTGATGAGTGTCAGACGATTAAAGGGTCATTTCTTGAAAACATGAAAGTGTTCAAGAAACACAACTTGAACTGATAGCAGTGTTTACAACTAAATTAAAATTAATTTTCTACCTAACATCATCACTTAAAATATTCCACACAGTTAGTTGACAAACCTATAAATCTCAATACAGTATCTCCGTAAATGCCTAACTCCATATGCTTGATTGAATGCAACCTACTTTGAACGGCTAAACCCTTGATTCTTCCAGGGAATAGATCACAGTGGTCTGTGATGTCATCACAGTAGTAGATGTTCTTAAAAATAGAGCTGTACTTTGTTATTGCAATCTTCCTGTTGATTTGTCCTTGAAATGTGATATAATATTGGCATGTTTGCTTAGCTGTCAATGTTCTCTGGACATAGTTAAAATTCATCAAATTGCAGCATTTTCTTTAGAAATACTGTATGTTTCTCCTCTGTGACTCAGCATGTCAAATACTATATAAAGAAAGACCCAACAACAATTACAGCTGATTTACTGTATTGACAGCATTCGTGATGCCTGACTTTGCCAGATGCATCCACAAAATATCACCAAATTTGAAGGGAAATAAAATTCATACAAAAAGCTGGGATGATGTGGTTTGACCTAACGACTTACAAAATTATGAACCTCCAGTATGTGGCCCTCAGGAACTCAAACCATGTTTTAGGATGTTAATAAACGAAGGCAATATAAAACAACCTTTAGATTAACTTTATGTACACTATATTCCGCACTGGAAAGACATGTCAGGGCAAATTTTTAATGCTAGTACCATCGTCCAAGACAAACCAAATTTCTGTCTGGACAACCAAAATCAGCTTTGGTGACCATTTAGTTGTTTACATCAGATTCTGTGTTGTACTGTCCTGCAGTTTGCACAAGCTCTACTATAGTGATCAGGAAATGTGCCATGGTGCAAATCAGTAGATATTTTGTCTTAGATGTCATTATCAAGAAAATTGTAGACTGTCTGGAAAATATAACACACTATTTTAAAGAAAAACAAACTATATATATGGTGTTTAATAGTTAATGTGAACTGTCAGCTTCATGTTTATGTGTTGCCTCCCCCAGAATTTCCTGTCTTTGCGACTTATAATTACATGCATGTGCTCTGGACAAATAAATTTGAAACAAAACAATACTGACCAGTGTTAAAGTCTGAGAAGCAATGACATTGATCAACAACATATCAAAGAGAATAATTAATGAAATAAACAACCTCTAGGTCTTTGCAAAAATTATTGTAACTTGACCAGGAAGGAACTTGCTAATTAATCACACTTTCAGTCCCGGATTACACCTCATCTGAACGCTTAATTTCCTTTATAGGGACATTGTGCAGGCCTTCTGCTGTCCCAGGGTCCCCCATAAAATATCTCATGATTGCCAAGCAATTGTCTCGTCAGACGAGCCCTTCAGGGGAAAACACAAGGCCCTTTCTAGCAAGCACTGTAAATACATTGTACTGTAGGTCTCACTATCCAAGAGCCTGTGATGCTGATAGGAATAGAGTAAAATTGCATTTCATATTTGACTTGTGTAGGACATTCAGTTACATTTGCATATGAAAGCTGGTGCAGTTTTTCTATAGTTTTGACAAAGCCAATGTCAACAGTATAGCCTAGGGCCTACTGTAAACATATAGTCTTACATGTATCCAGAATTTGGAATGGTTTATAATATAGTGTATTGAGCTCTATATACAAATTTGTTAGTTGTGGGAGTTACACTACTTATGAACATGGTTTGAAAAAGTCTCCATAGTGATACAGTAATTAAGACTGAATCTTCTGCAATGATCTACTGTACCTGGGTGTTGTACACATGCATTGTCCATTACATAATTACCACAATATTACTTTCTAACCTACAGTCACAAACTGCAACCATGCATATTTTGTTTTGTACAAAGAGATTATTCTAGAAGTTAGATTTAGTTTTACAGTGAATCCCAAGGTGTTAGGAAGCCCCCTACAGTAGTTTGTTTGAGACTCTATCCAAGTTTTGGATCTGTCATTTACCCCAGCTTTATATAAAGCCTTCTTTCCTTGATGAGTACTCAGAAAATAAGAAAGGCGCGATGCAGTCAAGGCGGAAAATTGTCATAAAACCGGTGCAAGTACAGAACCAATGCCCAACTTCCAGTTTTCGAACCAGAATTACCATATCGACAATAGAACATTCCACTCAACACCACTGCTGCCTGCATAGTACAAGCATTGAATAGTCTTGATCCTGGAGGGTTTTTTAACTGCAAACCTAACGGTTGGAAGGTGGACACTCTACCAGTTGTACCAAATGGCATCCTCAGGACATTTACTAGTCCCTCAGGTACATCGCAAAGTTTTAGTATTCGCATAGAAACAGTTTTGAGATAATTGTGTATGAAATGGAACTTTATGGATCAATGTTACACTTGTCGTACTATAGGAAAGCAGCAGGCTAATGACTTTCCTCCATGCACATGCATGACAAGTCTTAAAACAATCATTTTTCATAGTGCTGTCCGACACCTTAGTAATTACACTCATGACTTTAGCAGCAATGGACTTCAAGTTGAGACCCAACTTGTGCACTGCTGGAGGTAAATTAAATTTCATGGAGTAAACTGAGCATCACGGTTAGCATATTGTAAATAATGAATGCTTCAACAAACTTGGTAAGCTAGTTGTGTCTATTTATTTTGTTACCTATATATGTATGCATCAGTTTACATTCTGTCCCTGAGAAGCTCATAATCAGTAGCCAGGAATAAAACATTGGCATGATTTCTGTCTAAATGTGTGTACATGTACAACTGCCAAAACAAATTACATGTATCAGCTCCCAGTGACTAAACTTGAAAATAATTACATTATGTGCAAACAAATTGATCAGCAACTTAAGGACATAGTTCCCATGTTATGTTGACATATATATCCTATTACAGGTACAGTATGCTCTCCAAACCCCACAAATAAAGTGTGCAGATGTAAATGTTTTTCTTCTGGTCTTTGAGCCAACTTTAACATTGCCCACAACCACCATGAATGTAGGTCTAAGACACTGAATTCTTGAAGAATGCAATTTATAAGGTTTCACACTTTCATATGCCATATTTTGCATGCCACTGTTGTAGACATTTGAAGACCACTGCTATATTAATCTAAGTTGTAAATTATAACACTTTAATTTATTGAGAAGTGACAATTTAAACATCAGAGGCTAATCAAGCAAAGTGGCTGGTCTACAGTACTAAGTTTTGCTTTACACGGAACATATGGTCACAGTTTCTAAGAAGAGTCAGATGCTACACACGTGAAAAGAAAAACTTCTAGGTTGGCATTAATAAACATGTTTAAGATGCACCAAAGAAATGATCAAATAGGTGTTCTGTTATTTATATGAATTTGATAAAAACATTTTTGGTTGAGAATTTATGAAACAATGGATTACCATATATATGTAAGCCCTTACTGAGGATGATGGTCCTCATCAATTCAGCTTTAAAGGAATGTTGATGGCATTTGTCTCTTTTCAAATATGAATATCTTAAAAACTGGAATCTATAGGCACTTTAACAGACTAACTTCAAGTCAATCTAAGTCGCTGGAAAGATTCACGAAAATGTGAAAAAATCTGTGTTTTGTTTCGAATATCACAATTTATACACAAATTACTACTTTTCTATAAGGTGCTGTGATGAATGTTACTGACTATATTAATTTTTAGAAATAAATTTTAATGCCATGTGTAGGCCACTGTAATTGTAAATTTTATGTAACTTGAAGCATGTGACTTAGTAGTATGATGGTATACGGTAACATTGCAAGAGTAAGGGCATTAATGTTTATTTATTGGATAGCAGTGATGTTGATCTCGCTGATTTTGCTCAGCTGTTTAGCTCTATCTTTGAGCACTTTGATTCCATTGATGTTTTGACCAAATTCCACTGTAAAAAAAGAGAATTATACTTGTAAAGGTTGGGAGTCAAACTACCCAAAGCAAGAAAAATGATGTTAAGTTCCGCTAAATGGGTGACATATTCTATGAAAGTGTCTCAGAATACAAACTTGATAATTTTTAAATTCACTATGGGAATTTTTGTCGTTTTCGTTATAGATTTGTAGATTAAGTTGCGACTAAAAGGTGGTTACAGTTTGACTAACGAACCCAGTAACACAAAGTCTATAAGTACCAGAGCTACATACATAACAGTTTACATGTAGTGATACGCGAATTTAGGGAACACGCGAAATCACCGTGTTCTACCATACTTGCATTACTAGTATGTCTCTCGCAACACCGGTACACCTGGTTCGAACATCCTCCATCCAGTCCGTTTGTATTACTTACCTCCAAACCTGGTGCTCCTGGATCTACACCGGTGTCTAAGATTGCAATAACTACGCCTCTACCATCGTAATCGGTATATTTGGTGAGAAACGCACTGGCTCCTGTCTCTTTTTTGGGCAGCAAATTCTCCACTGGGAAGTCTCTGTCAATTAGCACGGTCGCCATTTTCAGGCCCCTACTACACTATAGTAAATTGCTAACTTAACTCTGGCCAGGCGACAGCTAGCTGTTAGGCGTAGTGGATTTACTGCCCTCTATTTATTGGAAATGATCATTATTCATTTTTAAGTGTTGAATATTCACCATTACCATGGCAAAGCATTGCAAACACGATCAGGTTCACAGGCGCGAAACAGGTGCATAAACGGTGAAGTACAGGGGGACCAGTAGAGGCAATAACACGGTGTGCATTCAGATATTCAGTAAAACTATTGCTAAGTATAGCCTGTTTCCGCATTCCGTGCATATGTTGAATTCGTGTTCGGTGCCGGTGATGTTTATAAACAGTTTTGGGATAAGCAAGTGGTCCTTCACCACATTGATTGTTTATAAATATATTTATCATAAATCTGAGCTCATTGATTCTGCCCATATCTTATTCTTAGATGAGAACACGACCTTCAGTTAAGAATGTCGAAAAGATGTCTACGACGACAAGGTGACTCTCTTGAGCTGTTGGAACGAATACTCACAAGAACAACTCTATCGACAAGACGGATTGGGCATGCTGACATTGAAGGTACGCCTTCAACGTTAGGCCTATTTAACAGAACAATCACACTGCTTGTACCATGCTCATTTAAATTATAACTAGAAAATTAGAATAACATCATTTTCAAAGTTTTATTCATTTGATAGGGTAGGTATAGCCTATTCAAACAGTTTCGTAGAAAAATGGCCTCGATGAATGTACTACTATAGTAGTACCAAGGTTAAACCGTAACAAGTCATTCAACTCATGCCATGGTCTGGATATTACAGTAGGCCTAGTACTAGTAGTAGCCTAGCCATCATACTGAAGTAGTAGAATAGGCATGTTGCCTAGGCTTGCCAGTGGTAGCCGGATTGGCCTTTTGAAGTTTATAAGTCCAATAAGGATGCAGATGTTGCTTTCAGCCCAATGTTGCAGAAAGAATGAGTAATCGCAGAATACCAGGCAACCCGTGAACAACACCTTATGAAACAGTGGCTTTCTGTCGCTGTCAGTCTAGGCTAGCTCTAGAGGCGAAACATTTTAGCAAACTCACTCTTTGACGAATTGCTTTTGAAAAAGACTCAACATACATCGTTTACAGCTTCTTGTTGAAAAATACATAGTCCAAAAAGATAGCTCTGTTTTTCTGCTGGCTATGCTGCCAGACGGAATTTTCAGGTTTTCGCATGTCTTACAGGGTATCTAGTCAAAACGTCCCTTTACCAAAACGTCCCCGCTTTTTTAAGACCAAAACGTCCCCGCTTTTTACCAAAACGTCCCCGCAGTCAAAACGTCCCCGTGAGTCAAAACGTCCCCGCTTTTTATAATCAATCGGAATGCAAGTGTGGATGTTTTTAGTTCAAATCAAAGAGTAAGGATAAATACAGTTTAGGTTGAAAACACAGTTTTTAGGAGTGGGAACTGCCGGTTATGAGGGCGGAAACATTTTGAGTATAATTTTTTGAGGTAAGATAATATAAATAGAAAAGGGAATGCAAGAGGGCTGTAGGGTAATAGGATTGTTTTAAACACAGGTTGGTTTCTGAATGAATATATACGATATTGAGGGAAGGGAATAAATATTTTTTGTTTTCCTTAATTCGTTAATTCACTGATAAACATATAGCGTGTACCTTTTTCATACCAAATATAATTAAACGATATAGTCCTTCATGATTTATTTAGCGCCGGTAATCCAACTTGCATGCCGCTAACTTAGCCAAATTATAACTTAAAATTAATATATATTCACAACTGAGAATGAATGTGATAGACGGGGACGTTTTGACTTACGGGGACGTTTTGACCAACGGGGACGTTTGACCAACGAGGACGTTTTGACCAAAAGCGGGCACGTTTTGGTACGGGGACGTTTTGGTAAAGGGACGTTTTGACTGGTAAGCTCTTACAGGACATGTTTTAAAAAATCCATGCTTTCTAGTTGCATTGTATTCTGCAATTGTGCTAATAAGAGTCTTAGCCTAATTGAACCATGCACAGTTTAAGCCAATCTCAACCCTGAGAAATCGGAATAACATACCCCAGCCTGGGCCTAAGTTAGGCCTTCAATTCGTAGACCTAACTGTTAGATCTAATGTTAAATATTAGTAAGACACAATTTTACTTCCTGCCATTTAACTTTTTCACGCGATCTGTCAAACCACTTCATAGTGCTTTAGTTTATGAAGATTTAAGACACCTAAGCGACCACTTCAAATTTTCTGTTATTGTTGGTGGATTCTGCATCATGATTCATGAAAACTTTCTGTTTATAATTTTGGCTAGTAGAACAGTACTGGGATCTTTGGTACTAGTCTTGGTTGCTGATTGCTTACTTAGCATTGAAGCTTATTGAGGCTTATTTATTTGCTGTCAGAGACGTAAACTCATGCTCGGTTCTTAGTATAATCCTATAGTGGTGATTACAAACCATGCTTAAATATTCTGTTCATCGACACCAACAGCATCTCTATTTTTCTAACGGCATTGAAGATGATAAAGATACTAAATCAATAATGCAATTTATGTAAAGTTTTTGTTCCCTAAATCATTCATACATCCACAGAGGTTGGAGGAAAGGTGTTTGAAGAAGCCAATGAGAGGGCTCGTTTGGAAAAGGAGAATGCTGTCAAGCGAGCGATTACAGAAACACAGGCAAATGCAGACAAGAGATTGAAAGAAGAGTTAGAAAAGGCTCATAGGTCAGCAGAAGATGAGAAGAGAAAAGCACTAGAAGAAGCTAGGAGAGTAAGTGATATTGCAATGTTTTGGGTTATCATCTTTTAGTTTTTTTTAGTTTTGAGTTGGGAAAAGCGGCTTACCTTGTCACCATGCTAGTTACCAGTCCCAAGACCTGAGCAAAGAAAATTTGGTTGGAGAGAAGTCAATTGCCCGATATTCAGAAACTTAAGTTATTGAGGGACTTGTTACTATATCGTTATACCTGACCCTCGTCTGTGATGTGTCACTGCTAAACTACATAAAAAAGACAATCTATTTCCATTTAGGACTGTTCATTTTTTTTTTTTTTGCTTTGATTGGGGAGGGGTTAGTTTCATACAGAAGTACTTCAAAAATGAAAATATCTGTTAGTCACTGTGATGTTCCCAGCAAAGGAAGTTGGTTGGAAAAAGAGTTGAATTGTCTGAAAATAGTGGTGATGAGTCACAGCAGTAATGTATAGTATGTAGTAAATATTTTTATCATCTAGCATTCATTCATTCATAGTATTTATGATAATGCTTTCAACACACCAAGGTTCTGTTCGCAAAAATGTTTTGCCTTGTTGGGTCATGTTCAGTAGGGCAGTCACTGGTGTTAGGCTATGGTTTATACATCAGGTGACATTTGTGGCGCAAAGCACTTTGCTATACGATACAAGTAAACACATAACAACCAGCATACTTATAGGAAAAAACACTCCAAGACTTTTTTTTCATTTGCAGAATGCAGAAGAAACTGCCCTTAGAGTTAAGAAAGCCAGAGATCAACTTGAGAGAGAAAGATTAAGCAAGTTGTCGTGGAAATTGACCAAAGAAAAGGAAGATGCTCTGAAAGCTCAGTGGGACGAGTGTGAGAGACTGAAGAAAGAAGCTGTGGCGAAAGCAATTGCCGAAACTACGCGACGATTGAAGAATGAATTTGCCTTGGAAAAGGAGCTGGCTCTTGCGAAAGCTCTGAAAATAGCTAGGGTAAGTCAAGAAGCATACAAATCATGATGAACGACCTGATAAGATAGAGTGACCCTCTGCCAAATTATTTAAAATAGTCACTATCAAGAATTACTGTTATGAGAGAGATCCTTAGATAAACCAAACAGTGAGTTTGGGGTAATCTTCCGGCTAGGAAGAATGAGATTTGAAAAAGAGAGAACAGATAAATGAAATTGAAATAAATGTAATTAAGGAATGCTTTCTTTTAATCTTTGAAATAAACATCTGTCTAGCTCAAGTAAAATTGAAAAGTCAGCTCTAGTTTTACTCTGTAAAATTGCAATATGTGATGGAATTGGTACAAGATTTCTTGCAGTTTGGAAAACTTGTTACTGAAGGGAGAAAGATTCTGAGCGGTTTCCTGTTTACATGGCAGATTGCCAACTTACAAAAGGAACAGAAAGGTCAGACTGGTACACCTGTGTTTAGAAAATGATAGTTTGGGAGAGCATATGTATCTTCAGCTAAATTGAAGAAAACAAATTTGATATTTCACATCACTTTTATTGCAGGAGAACTTTAAGAGGAAGCTTGAAGAAACCATCAAGAAGACGATCGAAGAATGTGAGAGGAAAGCAGCAGAGGAGGCCGAGAGGGTTGCTAGGTTACACAAATCAGAAGTAGATAGATTGGAGGGAATGTAAGTAGTTTGATTTTAGTGAAGTTCCTGGCAACCCTCCTTGTGTTGTTGCATAGCTGTATAAATTGCCAGGATTATATTTCTATAGATATCATAGCTTGAGTACGCAGTTATGTGCAAATATTACATGCCTAGTTGAAAGAGACATAAAGTGTTCAAATCATTAACATATATTTAATCAATCAATTGCTGTTCTAGATGTCGCGACAATGTTGTCTATTCTTTGGACCCTCTATGTGTGTGTCAGTGTTTATGTCTGAATGATAGGTGAATAGCAAACTGTCAAAAAATTGACGATTTTGTCATTCTGTGGACTCTCGATGTGTTGGTGCCACTGTTTCAATAATAGGTGATTAGCGAATTGTTGAAAATAATTTTGTGATAACAGTGTTTTAAACCACATTAGTCAGTACTATCATTTATATCGTGCACAAAATTTCAATTATTTTGGAACCAAATGTAGTCAAAATGCTAGGAGAGAAAAAACACACACATACATACAATGTTTAATGTCCTTGCAGTTTAAGAAATATTTCAATAATTTGTAACTTTGGTACAAAATGTAAAATCAAAATGCAAGGAGGAAAATGACATACACACATACACAACTGGTAATATCTGAGGAGTTCAAGATTTGTTAGGTTATTGTACTTACCTTTTGATGCCATTGTATTGGAACTGATGTGTTTAATCCACCAATGTCTTTGCAGTTCCAATCATTTCATGTTCGTTGAGACTGACATCACTGCATACGTTTAAAATTGTGCTCATTATTTCATTTTTCTGTTTTGTCTTTCAGTATTGAAGATATTCAAAGAGTAAATCGAGATGAGGTTGCTGCGAGGGAGTTGGTGCAGATTGAATTCAGGGTGAGTTATTGTTTTAAAGGATTGGTTCAGTTGTCATACATGTTTATGTTATAAAAAGAGGACAATAAAAGAAACACAGTGGTGAAAAAACTGTTCAAATATCTTTTTCGGTTAAAGAGATATTCAAGTGTAAAGTTTTATTAGATTGTGTAGAAACTGCTGAAATCTGATTAACTGTGATGTCACATCCTCGCATTCCTGAAAAGTCTTTGTTTTTTTCTCTAAATATTTTGTGAGATTTCATGACTTTCAACCAAAAGATATGTCAGGAGATCTCATATTTGTCAAAGGAAGTATTTGAGATTAAACATCTGAAGAATTTTTGATTATATTATTTTCAAATGTGTTAAAAAATGTAAATAATTTTTAAAGAAATATATTCACAAATGTTAAGGAAGTGAGGATGTGACGTCACACCATTCCAAACAGCCAGATTTGGGACATTATGCTGATGCTAAAACAACTCTGCACTCTCCTCTCAAATAATATCAATTATTGACAGCCTTATGAAAACTTTTATCCAATAGAAACATGATATTCCTGCGGCTCATACTGACAAATGCCTTGAAGCATGTCATGAATGTAGAGCATTTAAAACATCATCCCAAATGGGTGTTGGAAAAAGGAAAACTCATGATTCCAAGTTTGCAAGTTAACCCCCAACTAGATCAAGGTTTCATAAAATAGGGGCACTTTCCATTGGCAACAGTTACTAGATTCAACACTTGACTTTTAATATGATAACAGCAATGACAGCAATAAATCATTGTTATGATATTTCCCCTTTTTTATGAGGGGGGGTACGATGGGGTTGCGGGTAGAGATCATTTTTGTACTTTAAAGATCGTGTTGCATTTCATTACTACCACTTTGAGACCCTGTTGCACTTCTAAGCAGATGCACTACTTTCAACTATCTTCTGTGATCAGTAATAATTTACAATTTTCGTTTTCACGTTTGCAAACATGTAGCAAAACGTTTCCTACATATTATATTTGTAATTGGGAAGACAAAGTATCACAAACCTGTTTGCCTTTGACTCTGTTCATTGTACTCCACGTATGTTGTGTCTTATTTCTCGCAGGATATTCAAAGAGATTACAAACGTTTCTTGGATTACACCGATGGCAAATACCACTCGGACTACATGATGAGACTCCGTAAACACGGCATGAAGTACGACCACAACTGGGATCGAAGGGACAGCGAGGAAATTGATCTCTATCTGCTGCCCTCATTCATCAATTACCATACCAAACATGGAAATATAACAAGTCATGACGTCACCAAGCAGATGAATTTCGCTCCTGTTACAAGGTGACGAACATTTCGCTCACAAGTTTGGGCTTAGTGTATTTATAATTGTGAAAATTGCCAAATAAATGAATGTTTTGGCATTGCTTGGAATCATATCAATGGGTGAAAGCATGGTGTTGTAGATAGAGTTATATGCCCAGCAGGACACAGATTCTCTTCACCTATTCAAAAAGGTTGCAGAGCTTCAGACAGCCCAAGACATCTTTCAGATTCTCCCTTGCATTTGGAGATAGGCACATCACCCTCTTTCTGGCTGGTCCCGAAATGATCCACCAGGGCCTTGCATTTGCCTTTATCGGACAGTTCGTACGTTGTCACTTCTTCAGTAAAGTCGTCTAGCCATTCTTGCAAGGATAGGTCACCATGACGACGAGGCGTGCCTCTGTATTTACTCAGTTTGTTTTGGGGAATTTCCTAACATCCCATCGCTTAACCGAAGAACTGAGTCATGGCCATGTCTACACCTTGTGGTTCTTCTGGGTCTGCCATCTTGCAAAGTCAGTACAAATGTGTAACAATGTTAGAAGTTAGTACAATTTGCGAGTGCAACCCGGAACCCTCTCTGCTTTTCTCTGCTCTTGTGTTATAGATTATGGAAACTTAAGTATAAGCCTGTGCCAACACTGCTTGTTGCAATTGATATAGAATATTCTCTATAGCAGTTTTCTTATATTTTTATTTATTTGAAAACCTTGACACTCCCAACTTTAACAGGCTAAAAGTTAATGCTTATGATAATTTTGCAATAAACCACCTCTGTACTTCTTCTGGGCTGAGACTGCTTGGTATAGCTGATGAAACAAATCCCACTTCTGACACCATTAAACAGCAGCAAACCCTTTGGGGGGGAGACAAATTTTCCACTTTATCACGAAACAAGTACCACTCACTGGTGGGTGTTGTTTCTTTTTCAATTTTATCATACTCCTAACTTTTAGCATAATGTAGCAACATAAGCAACTCATTGTTATTCTTAAATTATTAATGATTATATGAATATTCATTTCAAAACTGTTAACTTTCTTTACTGTTTTAAATACAACGAAATACAACTTGATAAATCATGCGAATGAACTATATTGTTATAATAGGATATTGGTATCACATATCATCAGTGCTGCTAGAAGGATGCTACTGATTCAACCTCTCTCTCACTGGATAATATATGATGTTACTGCAGCCACACTATATGTAATGCTTGATCAACGCACAATGTGGAATACAAATCATTCTATGCATAGATGTAAAGCTGCCCACAGATCTGTGCATGGTACAGATTTGCAAGGAGCTATTTGGATCAATTGATCAAACAAATGGATTGATCAAACAAATCGCTTCTCTGCCTTTTGGCTAAGATAATGTGTACTATCTATTCCCTTTCTAAGGAGCTTATTAACTTTTTGAAAACGATCACAAAGTCTCGATGCAAGGAGACTAGAGTTGAGAGTGGATCAGTTTTAGTGCCAAACAAACTTTGGTAACTTCTTTAAAGAGGGTGACCTTTTGTTAAAAGAGATTTGGATCTATCAAACAAATGGACAAGGTAACACTAGCTTTATGTGAAGTTGTTGCTAGGGTGAAGTGTAATTTACTCCTTGTTTACAGCATTACCCACTGTTAGCATTAAGTCTACCCAAAACAGATGCAAGTTAAATTTCCTGCATATATTACAAACCCTGCATTTATTTCACAAACTACAGTACTTCTTTTTTTCTATTTCAATATTTTCAAATATTCAAGAGAATAGGAAGACTTTTCTTTGTAGGGTGTTCTACTAAGTTGTTTGTCAAACTTGATGTATGTATTACAAAACAAAGTATCTGATTGATAGTGCATGTATTGTAAATAAACTGGTTGTCTGCGGCGAAACCTCATCTGTACTGTTATGTGTCCGAAAAGATTTATTGTCGTCTCGGACGGTCGTTGTAATCAGTGTGAGGCAGTCTCATCTCACCTGCAACCTTTTTTTTCACAATGAAAGGGGGAAAAAAATTAGTTCTTATTACAATGAAGGTTGCATTGTGCTATATAAACGTACATATTCCACTCAACTGTCCGTAAGTATTTCATCAAATATCCCTTCTCTGGCAGTTTGCTTGTTTAAAATCCTTTTTAGATCATTGCTTGGTATTTATTTATAGCAGATGTGCCATATGTAAACAATGAAATGTTGATTTTAAAGAGAGTCTAATCAGTGTTTTGGCACAGTGTGATCTGCTATTATGCCATATAATGCTTGCACCAAAGCTGTGCGTAAATTGGTTTGTCTGTGTGGTATATCAAGAATCTTCAAAATATGATTTGCATCAATTTGTTGATAATTGGTAGGCTTTGCAGCAAAACCTTTATTATATCCTCTAAGGGTTAAAACTAGTATCATGTCCATGAACATTATAGATTGATCGTAATGGAAAATGAAAGCAGCAATTTTCAGTAACTAATTTTGTTTTCTCTAACAGGGTTTGTGTAATAATATCCGTTGGATGTAATAGTCCAGATTTTGTAGTGAGAGAGACGGTCCATTCTTGTATGTATTCTGGCATTGTTGCCTGTACTCTTACTCACCCTTGTGAACTTTACTCAGGGGAGGTGGGGGGGGGGCTAGTGTGGAATGAAACTGATAATTGGCAGGCTTGGCAGCGAACATTTTTATTTCTTCGAAGGGAAAAAATTGTAGCATCATGTCCGTGAATTCTATAGATTGATCGTACTGAATTTTCACCAAGCAATTTTATTTTCTTTGACAGGGTTTGTGTAATCATATCTATTGAATGAAGTAGTCCAGACTTTGTAGTGAGTCTGACAGTCTGTACTTGTATGTATTCTGGTATAGTTTCCGTACTCATACCATGGTAAATTTGTAAACGTCCTCATAATCAGAGCATGTGAATAGGAGTAGAGGTACTAATGCAATAGTAAATATTCATACTCAGAGTTAGAGGTTTGTACTAGTTACTCACATTAAGGGAATTCTACTTGTACTCTTAACTCATTGTACTTATACTGCAAGCTGGAATTTCCAATCTGTCTATTAACAGATAGATATGTAATAATAGGCAGAATGGTTGACAGCTTAAATTAAGAATTTGTAATGTTTATTTTGATGAAGAGAACACAGATGTGAAAGTTTGTTTTGTAACAGGGCTAGCCTCCTCTTTAATTGGTGACAGCTGGTGGAATTGAATGGATAGTAGAGATATTGACAATTCACCGTTTGTTGGAATCATTCCACCATTCTGTCGTGTCTGTACATCGATACTAACAGTCTCAATTATATACATTCGTTAGCCCTCAGTGGTTAAATACTACCAAAGTCATTCACACGTAAGCCAGGACAGTTTGTTAATCTCGATATTTCATGTATTCTGAATTGTGTGCTAAAGAGACTTTTTGTATTATCTTAGTCACTGAAGTGACTATTTGACAGTCAGGGCTTGAAAGAGCCTGATAAATATATTTTTGGAATTAAATCATCAATATTAAGTATCGCTTATCTGTTTTTATTTTGCTTCTTCTTTCTGTGATCGTTATTGGTCGATACTGGATAGCGAAGTTTGCTTTGAAAATTTTGGAGGAAGTGTACACACTACACGTCACCTTTAAGATAAATCTATAACCATCAATTTAACAATGGTTTGCAGAACAGAAGTATTCAAGTTTTTCAACATTGGAATTGCCTTCTTCATGGTCCTGGTGTGTGCCACAGATGGCCTTCCTTATGGTAAATTTTCTTTATCTGCCAATCTGTACAAGTATTCATATTTGTTCATTATTCATTACAAGTCATTATTATTCGCCCAAATCTGCTAGAAAATCAAATAATGGTCAGCCCTGCCCAACTGTCAACACATTTAACCGTTGCCACTATAGCATATCACAGTATCACCTCTCTGAGACAATTAATGGTCAAGTTTAACATTTGTCAATCTTTGGGAATCATTTAGAAGGTCAAAAAGAGTTTTTTTGAAAAGTTTCTTAGCATACTGAAATTTGTGCCAATACTAAAGATCATTAATGCTCTTAAATGGTCAAAAGACTTTGTTTTTGTAGGTTTTTTACTTCAGATACCTATGTCCTGAAAATGCCACCTTTAGAGAAGTAAGCTTTGTGTAGATGATGCTTACAATTTATAGGATTTAAAATGACAAAAATAGACAGTTATTAAAAACATGAGAAAAGTGAGTTCCAAACTTTTTGGCTCTAACTGTATGAATATGCCTGCCTGCTACGCTTCAGAGTTTGAAGAAACAAAAAGTCTGACAACTTGCTGTTCACAACGAGTAACATTTTCAATGTTGTAATCATTCCTTAATTTCATAGTAAGAATGAACTTGTGATTTCTGATAGGCTATGTATTTAACATATTTAAGAAATTTGTTTTGGATCAAATGATGCATTTTTTTCAGATATTGCAGTTATTTGTCATTTACAGGTCCTCTTCCACCTGAAGCAGGAGCAGGGTTCTCTTTTCAAAGTTTCAAAGAATTTGTGTTAGGAGAGTTTCCTTCTGATAAACACACCCACGATCCTGCCGAGAAATACATGCATAAAGGGCAGGAACCATCTGTTGCGGAGGTAGCCATTGCCCAGTCACATGACCAGCCCGTTGCTGAGAGGGTAAACGATGGAACGGATGGCGACCAAAATGCAGAACAGGAAATTGCTCAAGCTAGAGTTATGGATGATGATGATGATGAATATGATGATGATGATGATGATTATGATGATGATGATGTGAATGCTCAGGATGTAAATGAAGATGATGATCTTATACAACAAGAACCAATAGAGGAATTGGATGTCCCTCATGAACACCCTGAAGCTGAATATAAAGGGATCATGGAAGATATTGCTGAGTAAGTCTATAAGCTGTTTAATTCTTGCTAGAGTGACCCAAGGACCTGAAGGGGGCAGTATGCTATCAGGTATAGCACATTCTTGGGATGTAGAGTTAGAAATCTTGTCAGGGATGAAGGGGGAGGGGGGTTGGAGGGCAGTAGGTGGAAAGCTGGGGGGAAAGGATCTACATGTGATCTTTTATGGACATTTGGTGTTGAGCATGGGGCATCGTGTTTCACTGAATGCAATGATATGATAAATTTATTTCAGGAGGTTAAACTGATTTCTAGCTTTCAATGAGTTAATTTTGCTTGATAATAGGCCGTATGTTTTCCCAACTGTTTTAGAACTATTGTTTCTGGTGGGTTGTATAGTTGTTTATAAAGCTGCTCATTTTTATTTAAACTGATCCTCCTTTTGTCTATTAAAGAGGTTATTGCTTTTAAGGTTCAATCATGCTTATGCTGGGGTATGTTTCAATATTTTATCAACACTTTTGTGCACTTTCTTTAGGGAATCTTAATTAAAGCAAATTTTAATTACAGACTTGAAACATGTCACTTCATTCAAAGGTTGAGTCAAGTTGTTGTTACCAGGTAGTAATTTTTTTTTGCTCGGGTCAAATCATCAAGTCACTGTATTATTTATATGGCAAGAAGATTGATGAAGATTGATGAATTTGATTGAGTCATTTCAACTTAATATGAAATTCAGTGGCTCAACAAACAATAAAAAATTTCACTAAGCAATTTTGTTTTTGTTTAAGTTTGATGCCTATGATTAAAAGCAAGTAATATAGTGAATTCAATATAAAAATTAATTACATTCGTTCAAAAATATTGATCACTTTTGGTACCCTGTCAGAAATGATGTAGCCTTTATTTACTATATGAAATCATATATCATTCTTATTTCTCTCTCCTTTAGGCAAACTGTGGTGAAGGATGTGACTTTGAAGGAAGAAATTTAAAAAGAAAATTTATTAGAAAAGCTTACAGGAGAAAGAAAAGAAGCAATGAAAAATCTATGTAGCTGTACCAGTTCTTCAAGAGGCCATCGAAAACTGGACTTACCACTAAATAAAGAGTTTTATTTTGCAGAATTTCAAGTTATATTTTGGTGTCCAAAGATTAGATGAACTCGTCTGTAAGCAAGGTCTGCATTGACCAGAGAGTGATGGTGAAACTGATTGCAGATGGTGTGAGAAATGCATGTTTAATCATAGTAGCATGTACTGAAAAAGGGATGAAGTGTTATTTCCTTTTTTTGCAACAAATATGGTATCACTATTTTATGGTAATTCTTCCTGTCTCAACATATTTTTAAAATTCCATACACATGCTATGTCCTTTGTAATGACCTCTCAATCAACCCTCCATCTACCCCCTACCAACTATCTTCACCAACCCCTCGTTCATTTAAGTGAATTTTGAGATTATTAAAAGACTGCTGTGGTATTTCAAACATGGATCAGTGATTACAAATTGTATGCAGTTGTCAGTGGTTAAAACTTTCTGGGTTGAAAGTTACTCATATATACTGCTATAAATTCCTGTTTGTGGCCTCTGGTGAGATTTTCACACCTTAACAAATATTGGTGGCAGTCTTTAACATTATTAACTAAGTCTACTCTTGCTTGACTGTTTGTAGGAATCTCTCACACATTTAATGATAAAATTTCCAAAGTTTTCTGAACAATTTAAATGATCACAGACTAAAAGATATTTAAGCCAAATTATCTGATATTTTGCAAATTATGCTTTTTGTAGATTTTTGCCATATACATCATGATCATCATGCTGTCAAGTTGAGTAGATGACAGTAAAAAAATTGTGTCAATGTTTTGATAAGTGATGACAAAGAACTGAAGCCATTGTCACTTGAATTTTCTGTCTGTTTAATTATCATATCCCAAAGATATTAAATATTTCTAATTAATTTCCGCTTTGAGTTAAAATGTGCCTCTCATGGTTACTCTTAAGGATGAAAGAGACTAAAACAATCGGAAACAAGAGAATAATAAAGATGTTACTGAAGGAAAACAAATCTGAACATGATGTCTGCAACTATTCCATACCACATGTAATGCTGTATATGCATCATTAGAAATGGAATAACGTATAATTTTGATTAGCACTAATATGGTGGGGCTGGGTCATCAATCTGTCCCCTTCCCCACCTCCAACGCCAGTCAACATTCAGTCGGTAGATTTTGTCAATATTCAACATTATTTATTAGCACAACGTGGCATTTAACCTAATAAAAGACCTAATTTATAGTCTAATATGCCTCGGATGCAGCATTTAAATGTCTTAACTTTGACATTATTTGGAGGGAGAACCCCTAACCCTCCTACAAGGGTAGCAACCCTACAAACCCTACAGCCACATCCCCCTTTTGAAAAAGTGTTTCATCCACCTACAGCACGCCCATAAAGGTTCATCATGCCCAAACCAAATGCAGATGGGGTAATTTTGGAATCCCCCTCCCCCCCCACACACCTTTGATATTTTGTGCAGGTCTTGAATGAATAATGTTTGGCTGTCCTGTTTAGTGTTGATATAAACCAAAAGAATTTAACTCAGATACTCTACTTTTATGATGGTCACTCATGCGCCAACTGCAAAAAGCATTTTACTATACGCTTGAAATATTTTACCACATGAGACGTACATGCTAACGTATGAACAACACACTTGAACGTCTTGTGATTATCCAGAGAGTCATAACTACCAGGAATGTAAGTTTCAATACTTATAGTGGTTTTAAGCATGCTAGGGCACAACACTGAAGACCTTACAAACACAAATTGGTACATATACTCAAAATTTCATTCAAGCAGTTTGTAATTAAGATGACTTCTCGTGTTTCCAACCCACTGGCAGTGGCGGCGGAACCGGGGGGGCTTGGGGGGGCTCAGCCCCCCAATGAAAAAGTTGAGGGGGCAAATACATGATAAGCCCCCCCAATATTTACCAAGGCTCCGAAACGTGCATCTGCCCATTTTTCAATGCATACTTGCAGGCTTGGAGTAATCGTAATCAGTAATCGTAATCGATTACATTTTTTGAAGTAATCGTAATCGTAATCGATTACTTTTGTGAAAATTACAAAGTAATCGTAATCGTAATCGATTACAAGTCCGTTTATCCGTTTATCTGCAAACAAGTCCGTTTATCCGTTTATCTGCAAATTAGCAAGGCCCGGAAAGGGTCATTTTCTGCAATCTAGGGAGTATCTTTACTCAAAATTTTTCTGTACGCTCCGCGCCAACCTGTGGTGGCACTCCGCTTAGATAGTGTCGAAAGCGCCCCTACAGACCATTCTTGCCCCCCCTGACCAATACCCCTAGCTCCGCCACTGCCCTTACTACACTCAAAAACGTCTTTGTGAGTACACTACAAGTAATTAATAGCTACTCTCTTAAAACACCATCGAATATACAAATTACAATGTTTTACAACTTTTACGGGCAATCTGAGAAATTGCAGGCTTGAGACCCATATTTTAGGGCTAGATATTCGCAGTATAAAACACTCGGGAAGTGCCGTTTCCGGCCATCTGGGGGTTTGAAAACCCATTTTTTTTTTTTACGCTCCGCGCCAACCGATGGTGGCGCTCCGCTTAGATAGTCTCCACACATTAGCCCCCCCAATAATTTTCCCGTTCCCCCGTGGCTGCCCGCTGGCTATCTTGACCTAATTTAACTTAATTATAGCCATTAACCTGAAAAAGATCAATTGGACAAACTTTTTCTTTTTGTAAAAATGTGCAGTTGTTTGAGCTAAAACATGCTTAATTCATGGTTGTTTTGACAACACTGGGCAGAAAAATCTGTAGAAACACACAAAATGCAATCCTTAATTAATTTACTCATTAATGTTTGCGGGCTAAACAATGTAGTTCTTAATCAATCGTGCGCTGAACTAACTTGACAGATATTTTTTTTCAGCTAAAAAGATTCAATAAATTGCTTTAAAAGTTGATTCTCCATTTACAATGTAACAGTGGGAGTTATGGATGGCTTCCATCTTTGGCTGATACTTGACGTTTTCTTGCGTTTTCAATGACTCACGTTTAACCATCTGTGTCCAAAACAGCTGCTACACTTCCAACTGGTAAAGACTCAAAGGATATATTTGAAATGCATTTTTGCTGTTGCCAAACCTATAAAAATGTTTAATGCTCAATTAGAATGTAATAAAGCATGTATATCCAATCTGTTGGTGTTTCATTTTCTTTGTGGCCTGATATAGTTGACTTCTTTGCTTGGACATAATTCCCCCCTCCCCTCCCCTCCCCTCCCTCCCCCTCCTCCTCCCTGTCCTACCATAACAGGTAACTCACAACATAATGAAACTTGTTTGCTACTGCGCCAAATTGAGTAGGAACTTTGGTGCATGGATAAAGCACAGTACGTAACATAGGAGCCAGGGTAATTGTATGCGTAACGTACACTACTTGGATATATAATTAGGATGATGCTGAGTCCCAATGGAAATTAAGATTGGCAAAAGTGTTAACCTAATAAATGAAATATTTCATATGCAGTAGTGGATCCACAATTTCTCAAAAAGGGGTGAGGTCGAGGTGCCATTACTCACTAAAATGGTGCATGTTTAAGAAAACCACATTAATGAGTGAATGATTGGCTAAAGGTGATTCTTAGTATGTTAAAATGTAATATTATTGAAATGTTAGTCACTAATTGCAACTTCACGTCTATAAGATGCAGTCATAATCAGTGAAGCTTTGAACATTTCCCAGAGATATAATATTCAGCCTCGCTGCAGGCCTTATAAACATGACAGAGTAAATAAATGCCTAAAGAAATGGTTTCCTAGTTTATCACAACAAAACCCTTAACCCCAAAGTTGGTAATTAACCTTATGAATATTTTATATTATGATCAGCCTCATCCCACATGCTATTTCAAATCTTACTTTAAACCACATTCAAACCATCTTTTTTTATATTCAGTACTTTTAAGTGTTTTGAGTTTTTAATATACATGTACGAAAAGTGCATAAGCTTCCCTGAGACCTCTACTAGTCTGTTACAGCTTTCATATTGTTCTTAACCTGTAACACTTATTTATAGAAATGTCCTTGCACCGGTATTGCAGAATTAAGTCATCCAAGCGCACAGCTTGTGCAAAGGGCTTTGGTGAACTAACTGGTCGATTCACCTCCCCTGCTAATGCTAGGCGCAAGCCTCTGATCATGATGATGTTTTTAATATCTCTTTCTTCGCATCCATATGTGCCAGTGGTACGTATATCCTACGACTGCCGATACGGCGTTAAGCGATACAATCTTCTCATATATATCCAAGTGTTGAATGAGCTCTCAGCAACCGCAAAACAAGGAACGTTGTTTGGAACAACCAGTGTGAAGTGGATTTATTAGAAATCTTCAGAGACTAAATGGGGTGTGAATAGAAATTGTGATTTTATAATAAATTAGAGAATCGAAAACATTTTTGGGGATTTATTCTGAAGTAGTGGCATAGATATACACCCTTGAGATGAGATTTTCTTTAGCCAACATCTGAGCATAATATCATACTACTTTCTAATTGTCATTTGATGTCTAAAATTCATATCCCTTTTTATTCTATATGCTATATGACTTTGACAATATGCAAACGTTGGAGTATGTAGTTGTCCATAATGGAATGTAAGCATACATACCAATGTGGCAGCAACAGAAGTATGTAATCAAAATGAAATTCAATATCTACCACATGCTGATAGTCAAATCAGTGGTGTTGTGTATGTATGGATTGAGGGAGAGGGGGGGGTGGTGGAGGGGAGGAGTTAAAATAAAACACTTTCAGTTTCCTTTACCTTACATGTAGCCCCAACCCTAAAATATCTTCTATGATTTCTTCTCTTCGATGGAAAGTATGAAGGAAAGGGAGTTAATATTCGGTAGGTGGAATCAAGCAATCTGGATAGCCCTAAAAATTGAGGAAAATACAGGGAAAAATTTAACATATGGAAAACACAGTGAATTAATTCAAGGATGGCTTTGAACAGACTTTTAGTGAAATACAAATGCCAAGAGAAAGAGACAATTTTGAATAATATAAGTTTAGCTTTCTATTTATTTTGGATTTCAAGAAAAAGAAAGAATTTCTCAAAATGTTCGCTAACCTACTTGGGTCGGGCCACAAACCTCTATGGAGCTGTCAGAGGCGAATCAAGAATTATTTAAAGGAGGGGATAAGCCTCAGGGATATTTGAGCCTCAGCCCTATGTAGTGGGTCTGGGGTCCTCCTTCCCCCTGATAACAATGGAAGTTTAGATGTCTAATGGTGCATTATGAGACATACTTAGACAATAAACTAGGCCTTAATGTTAGCTCTAAATGCAAGGTTATGCTCATATATAATCTTGATTAAATCACATGAGGTTGAAAAGGGGGAGGGAGGGGGGGGGGGTGGGAGTAAATGAAAACCCAACTGAACCATTTCCACTGGTTGACAATATGGGAGGTGGACAGGGGTCACAGCCCACTGTGACTTATCAATTTTCATCTAAAATAAAATTCATCATTAACCATATTTTTGTTAAAAAATGTAAAAGTTGCATTCTTGAGTAATGCTGAGTTGGCTGGTTAAACTTTAGAACCAAATACAAAAAAGCTGCGTTCGGTAAGTTTTATCTCTCTCAAACTAAAGTGGTATTGGAATGCAATCTGCACTCGTACAAATTAGATGTAAATGCACTGTAACTTACAGACCTGAAATTTTCTTGAAATCACCCTCCGTCAAATAAATTGAAAGAAATACCAGAAATGAATAAAAACTGTCGTGTATTTTTATGTACAAAAAAATCTATATATATTTGCTCAATATCTTGTCGTCTATCACTTACACAATGAACTGGACATATCTGAAATAATTGCAACTGTCATAGATTAATTATTCGAAACTAAAACTAAACAAAGAAATAGGTTTCAATATAAAGTTACATTAGCCCTAAACCAATTGGCTATAATTAAGCAACCATGTAACAAAGAAAATGACATTTATAGCTAAGATTTTTAAATGATGGCCTCTCCTCAGGAGAATTTTAACATTCTTTAGAATTTATGCCCAAAATACTTGAATTGGATAACGCAGTATGGTCATTACCATCATCATAATAACATGTGGCAACTGTGTATACAGAGCGCCCTCTATAATCAATTTGCCATCTTAGTACTCATGGCTGTAAAATTTAAAATTCCGAAACTGGTTGTTAAACGATTAAGAAAAACTATTCTTTACTGCCAACATATAGATATATGTTAAGCTTGGCTAAACCGAGACCATACAATTCTGTTTCTTAATTTACACCCAAGCTTTATAATACTTAATATTCAAGAAACCACTTCATAAAGTTTGCCTTTCTCATTCTGTAAGTGTAATTATGTGGTGCCATCATACATATATTACAACAAAAAAAGACATAAAAACAAGTTAAACAGAAGTATAAAAACTCAAGTAAGAAAGAACAATGTAAACAAGCACCAAAAATGAAGAAGGGGAAATAATATGCAATAACACAGAAACTAAATTAGCTTGCATTTGTCACTGCATTTCAGTCCTGCATTCAAATCAAATATTTTTTTTATCGCCTAATCATATTTTAATTTGCATCCACAGGACTTGAAAATGTACATATTGGAAAGAAATGGGATGGGATGTATATATATATAGTACAGTAGATAATGTTTGACTAAATGTTCAACTTCCAAGAATGAGAACAGAATAAGGGAGTACGGCAGTTGTGTGAAGACAGGTGCAAGAGGCAAACGAAAGGATGTAACAAAAAGATATAAATCCATTTTGAAAGAGGAAAGAAATTATGGTAATTACTTTACATCATAATTACAAACCCGGTGAACTACCAACTGAAATATCCAACCATCAGTCAATAGATTATTTATCCCGAGGTCACCGTTTAGAATCTTAATCATGAGGTCACAGCCTAGAATCCTGTTCCAGCCAATCATGTCTTTGCACTTTCGATAATCCAGGTCAAGTCACAGCTGCTACCATATCAGAGTTGGATGTTAATTCCAAATTTTTGGGTTAAACTACTGATATTACCATTAAATTAAACACTTTATAACTAATTGGGTGTGGATACTTTCAATGACCTCACATGACTCCATTTCTTAGGTCACCCCACTCACTTTACTCTTTGTTCCATTATAGTAAATATTTATCAAAATCCTGGTCAACTGCCATCGATTCAAAATCCACCGCCATATTTAATGAGTTCCTCAAACTTTACCACCTGATATGGCTTAAGTTTGTCAACTGTGTAAAGTTCACAGAGAGAATGTAGAGACTTGCATATCACTTCAAAGTAAATGTCGGAAGGTTACTAATTTTTTCAACCCTTTTCAACCATTCCATGCAGTCACCATTCTGGAAAATGGAACAGACCTTGGGAGAAGGTCAGGAGGATCATCTTAGTGAACTCACCTTTTATTACACTCACGTGATACATGTGCGTTCATTAATTTCGGTATTGATGATTCCTCATACTTTGCCCAATACCTCGGACAATCAGGGGTAACCAAAATACCTAAAAATTATTTGTGTTTATAGTTATCATTGTGCAGAACAAGCAATCTGCTGCATCATGGACAGCAATTTAATCCAGGAATTCCTTCCACCTTCTTAAACAAGAAGCAACCTCTTTTCCGACTATTTTTTGCAGATGGACAGACAATGTAGGGTCCTGCTGTCCCGTACGGTTTTGTCTAAACATTTCTGATTTTCACTTACGTAACGATTCAGTTCTTCTTGTTCATGAAAAAGAGCTGTAACCTTCACAACCAAACACAATGTTTCTGTAATTCAGAGGAGTCAGTCTGCAGCTGCAACTGAGTGATGCACTACAGTTTACATGGCAAAAGACTCCCCCCTACCCCCTACCCCAATCTCCTGCCTTTGCATTGTGGTAGGGGCTACAATGCATTTGGACTTTGTCTGAAATGTCATATATCTCATTTTCTAAACTTACATCAGCATCCAGGTGGATTTACAAAATCACGAATAAATGGCCGGATTTTAACAAACAAATTTTTGGCAGAAAACTTTCCTGATGGTCATCTGGCCATTTGCCAGTCCAATCTGAGCACAATATGGTCAATTGTTGATTGCAACAGACCTTCAACTTTTCTGATCTTGTAAGCCATATTGCCATTTTCACTTCAAACCTAGTACCATTTCCATGTAAGGGTACCCTTTCACACAAAGCAGAGAGGGAGGAGAGGGGGTAACCCCTTAAACTAAGTCCCCTGGCAATGACGACTTTTTTGCTTGTCTGTAGATAAAATATGGTATCCCTACATAGTGATACACTATCTATCATTATTAATATACATGAAACATCTATGCTATCATATAGGCCATAACAACTCCATTGTTGATACATGAACGCTGCTGAAACATGCTGTGTTTGATTAGATGTCCTCTTAAACATTGTAACTCAATTGATTACACTTCAAGGTCAATTTCAAGATGAAGGAAAGAACAAGGGAGATGCATGGCAGGGAGATTAAGATCATTTACAAGCCTTCGGCGGTAAATGGCAAAATCTGTCCTCAGCTGCCAACTTGCCGTCACCCACAATGTGATATTTCAAACTGCACAGCACCACACCCATACCCATACCCTTCCCATACCACAGCATATATGCTGACCCAGTGTATATATCACTGTATTAGCCCTTCTCTACTGATATTAGCTGTAACACAACATATCCTACAAACTGATCCGACCATTGAACGATTCCTGGTAACAGCATATGTCATGGGAGTTAATTTGTTCAGAAATCATTAAAACACCAATCGCACAGTAGTTCCTGCTTTTTCCTGTCTGCCCAATTACTCAATTAACTCATTATGTATTTGTGCATCTCCACCACAGTAATCTGTGACGTAGAGAGAGGAGACAGAACATGATAGCAGTTACTAATTAACCTACATGGTTTTCTGTTTGTTGCTGATCCACATAAAACTAATACAAATTCTCCTTCTTTTTTGCAATTAGATTTTTCTTGAGCCCTTTGAAATCGTACTTTTGACGATGTTGATATCGTCTGAGATACAGTATATAAAAATATGAACTAATGATATATAAACTATGTATCACACACATTGTAATAGACTTTATATGTTAATACTATACAACTATCACATTAATGAATTTTAACTACACACGTATATAATCTATACCGGTATTGAGTCCATCAATCAGAAGGCTTCTAATATAAGAGGCAATTCTTAAAGTAGTTTTACAGTTTATAAGTGAATCGAGATATTAGCATGAAATATTAACATGACACATCATTTTGATTTGATATCCATGCATGATAAGCTTGCATGAACATTAATGGATTACATCAAAGCCCAATTGTTCAGACAATTAATAGGCAGGCATATGTTGCTTACTTCCATGCCTGTGTCTCCAGAATACCTATAGTTACGTATACCCCAACCACCTGCCACAGCCACTACAATAAAGCTGTGGTGAAGAAGAAAGATGTTTGGAAACAAAATTCCACTTTCCTATTTTACATGAAACAGGTAACAACCTTGTCCATGGAAGACTCTGCTCTGTCATCATTTGCATAGTTACCTTTGTTTGAATTGACCATGGACACTTTGATTGCTGGTGAGTCTTAGACTAGGTTTTTTCAGTCAATTGCATTTGTGGTCAGAAGAATGTCTGTAAGAATCCACATAGACTTATCTTATTTGTCATTCTCAATTACTTTATGGCTATAATCAACTCAACAGTCAAATTATTACTAAACATTTGACATTCATTTTAAATTCCTAAACTACTTTGCTGCCCTCTTTCATCTACTGCCCTCTAAGCATCTACTGCCCTCTAAGCATCTACTGCCCTCTAAGATACCTAGTTTACAACTGTACCCTTCTACTCTGGCTGCCCTTTATTACTTTGCTGCTCTCTTCAACAGATAAGGAACAATTCATAACCCTAAGAGCAACTTTCTTGTACTAATTATCTGCACCTAAATTTGAGGCAACCAGTACACAATAAAGTATCATGATTGCCTCCAAACACTATCAGTCTACAGATTGCTTTAAATTTCCATAAGTACTTTGCTACCAGTTTCTGACCACTCAATACTATTCTGAATGTTATATATGACAATAAAGTTTCTCATAGATAGGGCAATGGCTTTGAGGTTGCATGGCAGTAAAATGCATACTGACCTTTGTACATGTGTGACCATTCAGGTTTCAAAGAATATATATATACCAACCTAGTCATGTATACCAACATATAAGACTTTTCAAGTCCATCAATTTTAACAACAATGTAGCTCATTTATCAATCATCTGCACATTGCTTGGTACATGATACTAAGCTATTAACACCTAAATTTAAAAAGACAAAATAGTTAATACTGACTGTAAGATAATTGGATGGAAATGCAATATTTAAAATTCTTTTTAAAACACTTTTATTCACTAGTAAGTTAATCAACCAAGATTTCTTTCTAAACATTTTCACACCAAGATCTATAAAGATGGTTATGTTAAGTTTTGGTTCACTTGGAAGTTTTCCTTCTTTTTTGAAATTTTTATATATTTTTTTATACTTTTTATATGGACAGTGAAGGGGAGGGACTCCTGTAACATGAGGTCCCTCACAGCACACATCCAAATACAATATTAAATATTTCTAGAAATGAATTACATTATGGATGTCATCTGTACATCAATAGAAGCAGTAATGTGATTTGCAGTTTGACAACATAAGCAGTTACTAAATTTGTATTTGAGCTATTTAGAGCAACTGATTGCCTGGTATGTTAAATGCTGGTTATTAAGTATAACTAGCATTACACATACATAGTGTTTTGGCCACTACATTCAATCAAGTTTAATATTACTTTGTTTCATTTGAGACTTGTGCAATATTTCTTCTGAACACGATGTGCTAGTTATAGCTCACAATTTGAACTTTCTGGAATATGTTTGACAATAAGCATAATGTATTAGCCCTTGACTCATTTATGCAAAGTAGGTTAGGCTTAGAGGATGAAACAGTGATATATATGCCTAGGATTAACTTATCATCGTTTGGTTTCAGAAACAGATCAGACTTTATCTAGGACGTGCAAGCATCAGTTGTCACACTTAATCAGTACAGCAGGTTCTCTCTTTTAATACTCAATCTTACTCAACTTTATAACCATGTTGTGACCTCCTTCTTTTCCGTAAATAAAGAACTCATTGACATGTTCATCAGTTCTTTTCTTTTTAAGTCACACACCGGCAGAAACCAAGACGAGACAAATTACCTCGACAAATACTTTGCAATCCTTCTTCCATCTCATGTCTGACAATTTCTGAGTCAAAACTTAAAAGCTTCCCTAATGTCGAGTGTCAGAAGAAATAAAAGTGGTTAACTACAAGGTTGACAAGCAATTTGCAGAGAGATTCAGAGAGTAGCGTATGAATTAGACAAACCTAATCGGAGCTCTCGATATGACCGATCTGGCTATAACACAATCCAATATGGAAGCCATTGACTGACTTTGTACACAGCCGGTCTCTCAGATTGACTTGATAAATTACAGTTATTTGCTTTTTAATATCCTGAACTGTGCAACCAATTTAACCTAATTTACTAATAAGAAAGGTTTGTTGTATCTATGACAGTGAAACTCAAATCAAACAGAGGGTGAAGGTAAGACAGGGAGGAACATAGGGTTAGATTGAGGGGGAGAACATGGGGCACTGAATTCTAAAACATCACTCCTAAATCATCAAGTGGAATATATTGTTAAATAGATCCACTGGAGATATTCCATATTTGTTTGAATTCTTTAGCAACTACTAACCTATTAAATATACCAATTTTATAAATCCCAACAAATCAAGGATAAAAAAAAAACATGACAACCATTGATCAACTTCAATACTGTAGAACAAATCAACTTAAGAAATTTCAAAATATTTATATGCAATTTAAACTAAAGTTTGTTGCAACAGAATCCCATTTTTCGAAGGAAAACAAAAAATTTGGGGGTGCAGCAAACCTTTCATAAATTTGACCAAGTAATGAAATGAATGTTTCAAAGATTGAGTGGAACATGAAGGAAATACTTATTTTACACATTTCTAAATCGAAAGTAATCCACACTTTAAAGTGATAATTGCAACACCTAAAACTCAGCAGAAATGTAACAGGGATAACAAAGAGAGAGTTAGTGACACAGCATTTGTTAGATATGCTAAAGTGGTCACTAAGCCTCAACAATCAAGCTTTTCAGCATGATTTCTTTTAGGTTTTGGAATACTAATATTTATGGTATTAATATTTTTTTGAAAAACTGTGTTCACATGTTAACATGACGACATACACTGAGCAAAGCAGTTTTTACAGCATTTTGATAAAATTACGAGTTCAACCTCATGTGATACCGAGAAATTGCGTTTTTTTCCGGGTATAAACCAAGCGCGGTCTTACCAGGTTGAACCCATAATGCTACATTGGATGGTACTGTTGTTTACTCTTCAGTCTCTTTAAGATTTAGCTATTCAATGAGAGAGGAATTATAAATCTCTTAGAAATTAGAAAAACTCATCAGTGGAACTTGAATACATTTAATCTCATTCTTTGTTTGGATGATGCAACACAACAAAGCAACAGGCATTTACAATCTTGAAAAATTACCGACACTTAAACTGAGACCTACCACACTGTCATATACCAGTGATTCCTAGCCTAGCCTACTTTGCATAAAATAAACTGAGCTGAAAGTGATTGTTTTTAAGTAGTAGGGGTTGTACAGGAAAGCTTAAATGTGCCTTTTGTTGGATAAAAGTCGACAATTTCATTGACCTTGTAGAAGAACACTTCTTGAGTAATTTAAGTAAATCTTGCGATAAGTGGAGGACAATGGTTACACTAAGTCACCAGCTATAATAGAGTCCAAAATGTGTGAATCTATACAATACAACAAAATAAGATGAAAAAAAAACAAACTATATATCATAACACACAATATTCAAAAGATAACTTTCAGATGGTATTAATTCATACTCACAAATTATCCCTGAGTAGTTTATAATTTCTGCATTAAAGTCAACATTTTTACTCCCTTTCATTTTTATCAACCTTCATACTTTTTTATTGATGAAATGTTTCTGTAGTAAATTACTCTGAGGTATTTAGATGGTGGTATGTTGCTGAAGGCTCATAATATTTATGTTTCTATTGATACCCGGTTTTAAAGTTAACACATTTTCAAAGAACAAAATCCGTTCCAAAAGTTTCAATACGAAAACATCCGACAACTCGAATGGAAGTTGCACACACTGAGATGGCTGTAAGAGAATACGCAAAAGCAGTATCATAAAGAAACATGCTGTGGGCACAAAGATGCTGTGTAAACACTGTATGATCAGCAATAAATTTATCTGAAGCTGTTTGGATGTATCATGTGGCAAAAAACTCCTTGAGTAACAAATAATAATACAATAACATTCATTTTCTCAGTCTGCTCTCAACTTTGCAGTCATGACCCTCTCTTCCTAAATAGAAATAAGTCTCCACCCCTCCCCCCCCCCACATCTTTCACTCTTCTACTGTACCCCTTTACCACTTCCTAAAACATTAGACTCACACAAGCTCTTTCTTTTTATATCTTGCAAAGATGTCATATGAAATCATGTGTCAGTATAAACTACAAAACATTTTATGATGTTTGACAAATGAGCAGGACTGTGATCTATAGTACTACCACTTTGTGTTTCGTTTTCAAACAAAATACTTTTCATGTTTTCCCACAAATGAAATAACAGAACCGTGACTAAGAAATTGTAAAGCAAAAGTTCAATTTCTACAGTATTCCTGCAGTCACTAGTAACTTTGTCTGTCACAGTTCTACGCTTTCAGCTCTCTTGATGACTTAACGATGATTTCTTTAGGAATCATTTTACCAAAGAGCAAATTTAAAACACAGAGTCCTTGTCCCAATTGTGCCATTCCTGACCAGCTCATATATTATGTTTTGACCAACATAATTATCTCTTAAAATATGCTAGAATGACCAATATGGTCAAACAAGGGGCCAAATTTTATAACCAAGACAATACCACAATCATCATGGACAGTCTATGCTAAACAGAAATGACGAAGAAGACACTAATTGCTGATATAAAGCAAACTTGGAACTTCTTGTACAACTTTTGGATAATTTCAAGAAATTTTAACATGTTTTTTGCAAACATAAAATTAGTGGTAGTACCATGATCATGAGAGGCTATGAGTGGCTTTATTTATGACTAGTAATTAACTCTGACAACAGGGAGAAATCCTTTCAACAATTGAACCACAAAATCTCAGAATTCATCAAACCTCCAAAAAAAAGTCATATTTTATCCATTTTAGGTCAACAAAATTTTGAGGGTATCGGACCTCACGTTAGACCAAAATGTCACTTCCTCGTCTCTCTGTGAATGTTAATCTGTCATCTGAGTGGCTTTCAATGTGACAGTTTGAGTTACACCACTGAGGAGGGCCAAACTAAGACCACGGACAGACTGATGTAGTAACTATTGTGGAAATGCTGTTAAAGTGCAAAAGAGACTTTTATGTGTTAAGTTCTAAAGTTCAATACACATCTGTATATAATGGTGCATTTTGTTTGAAATGAATGTTCAAGGGAAATATTATAGAGGACATAAGGTTTTACTTTTCATAATGTGATTGCTTTCTTATTGCAATTTCTATGCACTCACAACAATTGAATGCATACATTTCTTCAACCAAAAGTCTTCCAGTTATACAGGCCAAAGTCCTGAAATTTGCTAAACAATGTGCTAAACTTCAAAAATTAACAAATTTTCTGTGGCAAAATAAATTGGAAAGGAAGATAATTAGAAACTTTAGTACACGAAAGGAATATTTTGATTCACATCAGGGCTCGCATTACATTTCTGGGTGAACAAGGGGATCTTGTATTTCCAAATTTATTGAAAGTATTATTACTTCATCTTGTTACCTTTGTGCGTAGTTGAAATAAACAATGTACTTCAGCTGAAGTGATTGGTTTTGATACCTTTACCAATGTGATATTGTGTAAGAGTCCTGATCTCTCATTGTGACATAAAGCTAGCTTTCTTTAATACTGGTGTCTATAATTTATAGGTTAATGAGTAACTTTCATCTATAGAGTCTAGTTTATATCTCTCTTCATCCAGTCACGCACTTAGCATTCTTTCTTAGTGTCTATTTTTCCACCTGAGATATGAATACTTATCTATGGACTAAAGCCATCCCTACTAATCCAGTAACATCCAACTGACATTCCTACCTGGTCTATGTGTTTTCAGCCTGAGTAACAACCTATATATCTGGAGTCTAGCCAACCCTCCACCTCCTGGTCCAGTGACAGACAACTGGCATTCTTCACTGGTGTATGTAATTTTCACTAGATAAGCGTCTTTCAACGGTATCAAATCATGCCTTCAACGTACCCAGAAATCTACAGCTAACGTTCTCCACTGGTGTCTGTATCCTACACGCCAGTAACATTGATATAGCGTCCAGTTTATGCCTCTTCATCCAGTGATATATCGCTGACATTAATTGTTCATGCTGAAGAACTATTGTCATTCATCATTATCTCATAACACACAGTTGCTATTTTTAGGTGGTTCTTTACTGCTACATAGGTAACAGTCATCTAGAGTAGATAGGTGGGCCACATGTGGCCCGCAGGCCCTGTGTCACCCACCTATATACTCTAGATGACTCTAAAGAACCAAATGAAAATGGTAAAAAGAAGTCCTTTTTATTCAGCCCACTGTGGCCCACAAGATCAATTGTTCCCCCACTCCTGATCTAGAGAGCCATTCAATTCCTCCTCCTCACCCAGTGACCTACAGCTAAAAATGTATCTTTAATCTCCAGCATGAATAAGGTTCATGGTTTGAAAACTGCTTGGAAACAAAGATATCGTGTGCAATCGCACGGTCTGTGTACACACCACGAAGAGTCTTACAGCCATTTCACAGAAAACAGTCTTTGAGGAGAGCGGTTTCAATTTCATCTTTCCTCTATTTTACTGTGTCTGATTAGAATCTAGATTCCTGTGATTTCATTACTCTTGGCAGTTTTTCACACGTAAACGTCTCCGGTCGTGGTGTTACAACAGCTGTCATTTCGTGCATACCTGTATGGCAATCTTGCCTGGTTACACATGGATGGGTTTAGACAAACCCTGTGGATTTACCTCTAAAAATAAAAAATCTGTGCTTCTGCTGGATGGGAATATTAAATGTAAAAAATGAGTTTTCAGTTTCCAGAGAGAGGGTAATAAAATTTTACCCCTGCTCCCTCAGGTCAAGTCTTTTTACTTCCATTTCTTTCAGAGAGTAAAAAAGAGGAGGATGCAATTTATCCAATCATATCAGATCGTGGCCATCCCAGATGTCAAAACATATCCGTTGCATAGCTAAAGTTAATTACCTGACTCTTCCCTAACTTTACCTTTCTTGAAATGTTGTCACAGCTTTCATCAATATGGATTTTGTAATCGATATTGCAATGCTTAATTGTAACTTACTTGCATTACCATTCCTTGAAACCAAAAGTATGAACAAGATTTAAAAAAAAAAAATTAAAGTATGTTTTTTTTAACAGGAAGATGAGAGGATATTAACAGCTTTGTTAGAATCTTAATCATATTGGTTGTATAACAAGACTAGCAACTGGATTCTGTTACGCAGCTGCTGTCAACGCACAGTAAAACACTATGAAAGTTCACAAGGGTGCTGAGAATGTGGGGAGACAGGTAAGCGAGGATGCAAGTCGATATTGCCCGTTCAATAAAGACTTCAAGAGGAACAATGAGCAACCGTTCTGAGTACTTATACAGTACCAGGGAATAATTTATCCGGGATCGCATAGCAAAACCCTATGCAAAAAGGTCAAATTGGTTTACAAGTCCAAGATGTAAAGTAGTTTTCTTTACATAGGAACCACAGTATTTAATAGGAGACAAATTCATAGCCTTCAAAACCACTACAGAAAATCTGAACACTAAATTATTCTCTGTGTAGTACTATCCATTATTAATCACTATTCCCGACTTTCCGCTCGCTAGAGGTGACTCCGGCCTGCACGGTGGGTGCAACTCTTGTCACATGTTTGTCTGTCGACTGGTGGCTATGTATAGAATGGAAGTGTGACAGATTCAATGCTGAGATGTACAGATAGCCAGCATAAACTGAGCCAATACATAGACATGAAAATCCACTACTCTTTGTAGAGCTAGACTCTCAATCTGCTGAGAAGAGTGCTCCAGTGTGGAGATAATTTGGTCAGCCACAGACTTACACACAAGGTTAAAGGTGGAACATTGAATAAACTTTAGATTCTTTAATATTATCATCATAACTGAATGATTTGTAGCATTTTGCTAAAAAAAAGGCGGAAAAATTTCACTTTTACACTTTACAACCTTCACTCCATTTGTCAATGGAAATGTCTGGATTTGTAACCAGGCTTCACTCTGGAATTGTGAAGAAGACTGCCCCTAGATAACAATTTTGTCGGCCAAAGACTTACCCACAAGGTGGACCATTGAATAAGTTTTAAATGTTCTAAAATATGACCAAGGATTAAACTAATAAAACTGAATGATTTTTTAAGCATTCTGCTAAAGTTGGGAATTAAATTTAATATGTTAAAAAAAAATACTTTAATACTTTCTTTAATCCATTTGTCAATGTGAAACTTCTATACTTCCACCACTGCACAAACTCTGTGGTAAATGAATGGAAAGTACTTTCGACATACAGGTAAACTGTGTCAGTGGTGCTAATGTAACACTCGTAAATAATATCAAAACTACACCTGTTTGGATTAACAATACTTGTTCGAGACATGGAATGGGGAAACCGGTTGCTGTTCAAGAAAACGAGACCATAAACATCATAAAACCGATGGACAAACGTTCGTCAGAGATAGACGATAACGAACGACCATCATATCAAATGTTCCCTAGTACCCGACAGGTTTAGATTTACTGTCTTGGTGAAAAAAAACCTGGAAGTTCATACAGGAATTTTTGGCATCAGAAAGAGAAATGGCAATGTTTTTTTGTTGTTTGTTGTAGGAGATGATAACTTGATATAAAATCCTAGAGAGAGCCATCATCATCCGTCTAGCGGTTCTCCGAGGTATACCATGGTTACTTCTGTGTTACCGTACACTGCAGATACTGCTGGATACAGCTTCTCTTTGGGAAGACCTCGGAATGCCACGCCTAGACACTCGTAACCTTTCTCGAATGCTAGGTAGTTGTCCTCCATGTCTAGAATCACCCTGATCTTGTCTCCGACCTGTGTAGACAGTAGAACAAAAACAGATTTAGATAATAATAATAATAATAATTATAATAAATGAGACTTATATAGCACCATATCAGTCACTGCTCAAGGCGCTTTACAAAGAAAGAAAGCAAATTAATTTACAAAAGAACAAGTGACAAAATGGGTCTTTGGTAAACTTTTGAAAGTAGAAAGTTTAATGCATGTTCGAATGTGATCTGGTAACTTGTTCCATATACAAGATCCCTCAAAGCTTACTGGTTTCACTATTTAGGAGCAACGTGACGATACTAACATGTCTCCGATTAGGTTAACTTAATACAATCATGAATCACCATAGTGAAAATGTCAGACAATTTTTCAATCAGTTCAAATTTAAAGTACACACATTTTGATCTCCTATCTATCTCTTCAAGTGACATTAATAATCAACCACTAAATTCCATCTTATTCTTTCAGTTCAAACTATACAGCTATAAGTTATATTAGTCAAATACCATTTGCCTGGAATGTCTGATATGTCGTCTTAGAACCACTGTTAGCAACTAGCAACTAATCAAGTTGGAGTAACAAGTATGTTGCCATCTTTATTCCACGATCTTAAATATTCCATATTTTCTGTTTATTCTGCGTGATGGAAACTTTAATACAAGATATCAGAAGGCTTAAAAAATAAGGTTTAAGTCCATTCAGTGTGATACATGTAAAACATTTAACATTAAATGTAACAGGAAAGGTACTGTACTTGGAATAAACTGACATATCGTGTTTGATGCGGTATGTAAAGTGACACTTGACTATACCCATTACACAGATGTTAATGTATAGGAAGTTACACCAGGAAGTTCCTCCTCTGGTTGTGTCATGTCGACCCCGGGAGGAGGGGGGGGGGAGAAGATTGCAAATGGATAGGGGTAATTGGGGTTGGGGATTATTGTACATGAGTTTTATGTACTTATCTTGCTTTTATATTAAAGAATATGAGCAAAATACTTTTCTTAATTAATTGTCACTTTATCATATGAGAAAGTGTCCTTAATGTAAGCATAGGGTACGCCACCAAGCAGGGTTCAAGACTCTTGTAACTAAAGGTAATTAACTCTCGATCTGTACCAATCGTATATTCTTATTGTCCATGGCTAATTTACAATTCACAATGCCGTTATTTTTCTAGAAGCTTTGGGGTTCTGATGCCTCCGACAATTCACAGTATCCCCTCTTGACAATTTAAGTAGCTGACAAACAACTTGTTAGAAGATGATAAACAGGACTTGACCAAAGAGATGAGGGGGAAAAAAACATGGATATGCGTTAATTATACCTCCATCGGCACTAGGTCTGGGAGTGGTATGACTAGCATAGCAACATCACAGTCGTAAAAGGAGACTGTGTGTAGATGTGCCCAGGCAATTACCCACTATAAGATATACTTAAAACTCATGAATCTGGTTCAATTGAGAGAAAACAAAATCTTGCAAGATACATCCTTCCACTCTGAGATTTAATGCCTACTTTCTGATTTCCCCAGACTGGTTGCCTCAGCCGCACCATTCAACTAAGCAATAGAGTGTATCTTGTAACCATAACATACTTTAGTGATCCTACAATTTCAGTCAAATTGTATAACATTAATGTAAACAGATACTAGCTAGATAATGTATGCAGTACAAGTAAAAGGTGGGGGGGAGGAGGAAGTTATCACACATGAACCAGTTGTCAATACTTCCACGCCTTGTGCACTCAAGTATCTAGTGTGTGATTCTGTACCGTGTGGATGCTTTGTAGGATGTGCAGTACATATTTCTTAACCCAAAAACAAGTAACTGTCTTGTTTAGGAAAGTTCAAAGTTTAAGAAATGAGTGTCCTATTTTACTTTCTTGTCTTCCTAGCATAAGCAGTACACTGTAGTTGTTAATATTCCTTGAAAGGTGCATACAGCTGACTGCTCATTTCACAGTGATCGTAATACCTTATTGCAAGGCTTTAAATGCAAATTAGGCTAGGCCTAGTTGTAAGAGTGGCACTATGAGAGTGACATGAGGCCCTTGGTTACATTTTGACCTTTATTTGAAGGTTTTGACTTCTGTTCTTGACTTTCCGCTCTTGGAATACTGAAGTGGATTCACATAATCAAGTACAGAGTTATTCCAAGCTTCTCTCTCAGAGTTATTATGCAGTGCAGTGGTGATAAGCGGAGTCTTCCGTGGATTTGGTATTTCTGGTTTGTGAACTTGGGAAAAGGGGCTTCTTTCTGTTCTTCACTTGGTTTCAAAACAACTTTGTTTGTCATGGCTGCAATGCAGTGATGTCAAATGGGGTGCCTTTGCCTACCTCAGTATTTGAGAAAGTGGTCAGATACTGTGGCATACACTCTTGTCCTTCGGATGTGGACGTTAAATGGCGGTCTTGGAAGCAGGAATGGGAGCAAATTCACACCCCTGCCTCGTTATCCTCTGAACACTTAACGAAAAGAGAAGGCTTGAAATAAGCCAGTGTTCATCCACGATCTAACACGGATAGGGTCTCAAATAAGCTACTGTAAGGATTCCTGATCCTTGGGTCTCTAAACTAAAAACTAAACTAAGTGGTTATCAGACTGGGACATACCTCACACAAACATACAAAACCTACCACCATCATGGCATATCTATTCTTTCTGCCATCAGCAAGGCATAAAAACTCAGACTTTAAAAATCTGTTGTGATACGAAGAGGAGGACAAACTCTGCTTGAAATACTTGCATGGTGCATGGTGCAATAGAACTATAAATGCAATAATTACCAGCTGCTTGACAGAATGCTTTGAAACTTCAAAAGGCAATATGACTGTCATAACTAGATCTCTAATTTTGACATTTCATATCTCCAGGTGAATGTTTCTACCCAGCTAATTTCATTTTCACACAGGTTTGATCTTATCACACTCAGCAATGTGGAGATCTTGTGTTGGCATTGACACACTTCTCAGAAATATTAACACTGGTTGACTGTACCATGAAGATTCCAGCTATTGAAATAGCACTTATTGTACCAGCCATTGTAAAGAGGATCCTACAATGAAATTCTACTTATATAACAATATCTTCTATATACTTCATTCAGCTTTTGGTATTAACTAATCCTTCAAGTAGTTTTTGAGTTAGCCAATTTTACCAAAATTAGTGAACAACTATCAAAATAAGATTGGAATGTATTGATTAGGTCTTAGACACCATCGTCAATATTTTCACCAAATGAACGTCATAATGAGCAAGTCATCCATGAATTAAAAGTTTGGCCCAGAATATTTTATTGCACAGACATTTTCGAAGTAGCCAGGTATCAAACACATTTCAAAGCAAACTTTTCTTCAATAGTTATGAAATGAAATTAGACTCAGTAAAGCTAATGATATGTACAATATAATGGAATTTTAATACTAAAGAGGATAATAAAAGTTGACCAAAATTAATTCAAAATGCTAAAAGATCCAAGTTTGATTGAACACATACTGCCAGGTTTAGTTTGTCTGGCATGCAACCCTCTTGCAGATACACAACCTTAATGAACGTACATGACAGTCTAGAATGCTTAAAGGATATTAATGTATGTACAGTGACAATGTACACAACACTGCTCTAATGTGGTGTAAAATGTTTACAGAATGTGCTAAATTTACTCTGTCTTCAGGATGTCCTTGTTTATAATGAACGCTGATGTCATAATGGTGTAATTCCTTTGAAAGTTAATGATCAATAAGACTGTTATGTCTCCCTAGCACACTTAAATGAATCTATTAAAGTTTAATTTTGGTTTGAGATTGAACATGTTTGATTAAGTTTGGACTTGAGGGCATCAAACTTGGGATAACTTTTATAGAGATGATGTTAGCCTAGTTTAGTCTCTGTGTATTTGTAATCATAGAAGATATATATATATATTTAATACTTTACATTGTACAGATAGTGATTTCAAACTTGAAAACTATATTATTCAAGCTAAACTGCTGCTTTACAGGTTATAAGAGCTGGTTAAACTTGGAACCAAATTTAGAGATGACATACTGTAGTAGCCTTGTTTAATATTCTCTGTGTATTGTAGTAGTAGATGTAGACCATTCTGAACTTGTTTAATATTCTTTACAGTATGTATTGCAGACATAGATGAAGACCTTTCTGAACTTGTTTTTGATATGCTCTATGTATTGTAGAAATAGATGCAGACCATTCTGAACTTGATACTGTACACAAAGTGATTTAAAAGTTAAAAGTTATACATATAGAGCTAAATTGAAGCTTTGCAGGTTATTAGATGTCAACCTGGGACCAAAGTTACAGCTCGACAACATTATCCTTGTTATTATCTACGTATTATAGACATACAGATGCAGATATCATTTTGAAATAACTTGCTGTTGTACACAGAGTGATTTTACATAAAGCTATGTATACCAATACAACATTGGCTAAATGAATAATATATTGGTAGTACAAGGATAAATTGTAATAAGGATATTACGAAGATGTCAATACCTCCAAGGTTACCGTTAATAGGCAACAAGGACAACCACATGAGTGGTATTATGCAACTCAAAACTAATAATATTATGTCACATCTCCAAATTAGGAATGATCACATTCATTCATTCATATGTAAACAGAGTTATTCAACCATTCAATTTCAGTTCTCATGCAGTCGTATTAAAATCCTATAACAAATGGCTACTTGTACTGTAGTGAACTTGATGATAAATACAGACCTGTTAGGAATAAACTGTAAATCTGTATTTAATTCACAATTTAGGTTAAAGGTATATCGTGGTTCATGTGTTGATTTCAGACAAGTAAAAGAGGAGTGAAAATTCATACATCAGTTTTCTGTTTGATGGTCAGCATTATTATAGAATAACAACCCCATCTTTAATATGATGCTAATCAAAGATAATGCTACTTTTAAATAATATTTTTCATGTTTTGGTATGAACCCCACACTGTACTTATGGAGCTGTCTACTATTGATAAATTTTCTTTCTTATACACCCCCCTTTAAGGAACATTAGATATTAGACAATCGCAACACATTACCTCAGCTGTCAGGTGGGATTAATTGACCCAATATGGTCGATTGTGATCAATTGATCAACCTTGCCTAGTCATCCATAAACATCACTTTCAATATTTCATGCAATAACTCAATTTTTTCATGAGAAATAAAAATAGACAATTTTTTTTTTATGAAAAGACCTTCAGACTGCTATATATCATGAAAAAGAGGAGAATTTCAATTTGGAATTGGGGTGTAAGGCTCATGGAATATGATGTTCTGAGAAATACAGGTGGTAAATTACCTAAATTTGAAACGTAATGATTTTATGTGTTTGCACTGTACTGTAAGTGTTGTCTTGGCACTGGATAGTACTTAACAACACACATAACAGCAACCACATCAGTGTGCGGTTAGGTAGATGGCAAAGTGCAGATGTGGAGTGGGAGACAGGTCAGAGAGGAGCAAAGTAAATCAGTTTATACATTTAGGGCAAATACTTTGGAATACAGGTCAACATTATAGCTTTAATAACATTGATATAATCTATTCAGGAATGTGATCGCACTGTGGTGAACATTACCACATTTCACCTGCAATTTCTTGCTTTGAGATGTTAATACAACACTATATACTTACATTCTTCAATGAAGTTATTTTCAGTTTATTTGACAACATTATGTTATTTGTCAGACATGTTTTCACCTGTTTTAATATCATGTACTTTTATATGAAACCAGCTCCACCAAGATGAATTCTCATTCTATATAGATACAGAATCTAATCTAACAATAATGCTATGTATGCTAGTTACTTGTAGTGTCTTCCTAGTGGTAGATTCGAAGGAGGTGTAAGTGGGCAGTGCCCAGGGAGCGAGGGCGCAGTGCTAAAACGTTCCAATGTGTAGGTAGATGGGAAAGTGCGCGAAAGTGGGCGAAGTAAATTGCAACAACATACGGGGAGACAGATAGAGAGCTCAGTAAATAACCTTCCACAATTCTTTCCTCTTGCAACTATTAACATAAATGGCACAACACGGTGGCAAACCAGGAGCTATTAACCCGCCAGGGAAAAAGCCCCCGATTAAAATGGATACTTGGCAGGTTAGTAGAGGGTGTACAGTGTTAAAATGCTTACCGTTCTAGGCACAGTAGAGTGAGAGTGCAGAGATGTTACAAGCAAGACGCAAAGCAAAATATGAAGGATTCCCTTTTATCAAACGCACAAGTCATTAGGCATTGTGAAATTGACTGGATAAACCTCTACATCACACATTTCTTTCGACTCCAACTTAATAATTTGAATTCAGAAAAGTGGAAATTTTTCATAGCATCGAGGTTCCATTGCCTAATTCCACATGCGGGCATGTAGTGTACGACAGCGACTGCATTAACAGCCCGCATCAACTGACATCAAACACTACGCAAGTTCTTACAAGTTTAGCTGCACTGATGGTGGCTTAACCTACGTTATCTGGAGATGTTTGCTTTTAGCTAATCCAATATTTGCTCACACTTTCTATCCAATAATGACATTAAAGAGAGAGCAAATCCATGAAGAAAGACAAATCAAATCTCACTTGATGGATCTGAAGGCAGACTGAGAAGTCAAGGAGGGCATTTGAATGGTAACACAATGTGTAAATCTGACTACTAATAAGCTGTACATGTATGTACTGAAGTAAGACTATGGCATACTTCAAACAAATACATAATAATTTACAATTAGTGTGATGATTCTTAGATGAACTCTGACCTGGAGGTTGTCACCTCAGAAGATGCTACATGACAATAGCTATGAGAAAGGTTAATGGAGTCCATAGTGCTTTTATTTTGAAGAAAACAGCTTAAAGTTATACCTAGATGACATTTGACCTTAAATTCATAAACGCCCAAGTAAAGCCCAGCACATGTAAGAGACATTGTGTCAATGAAAGCTTCATGACAATTCATGAAAGTAACACTGACTTTATAGTTCAGGATGTCTTGAAATAGTAGATAAAACAGACTCTACACAGCTAACATGACTGTACTCTCCCGGTATACACTCTCATGAGCTAAAATGATCAAAAGAAAAAAAAAAAGTAATACTTAAATATAGCCTCTGAGAGCAGTTTACATCATGCATGAGAAACTCGATTCTATTTACAGGACTATGAACTTTTTCCACCATTCTTTTCTCGTATTGAATTTTGTATTTAATTCCAATCAATTTCTGGCTGCATTCGACCTATCGTCCATCACATAATCCACCGTAGCCACTGACCGCAGCTTACAAATCGTTTGTGTCCATCTCTCAGATTAATCACTTCAGTCAATTTGGAGCTATCCGCTTACGCTAGCAGCATATTTTCTCACATTTCGGTACATACACTTATGTGGGTAAAAGTGTAAGGTGGTCCGAGGAGAAATCAATCTCCGTATATCGTAACGTAACCACATGTGGAGGTGGCATATACCCGTGATTGGATTACAAATATGTGCAATGGGTATACTGTTTGGATTCCCCTCACCTCCGTAATCAAGTGGCCAGCAGAGATGAATTCAATACAAATAGAATGGAAACTAAACGATTGGTCACTGCATGGATAGATGTATACGTTGTCTTGATGAAGTTGCTGGTGTTAATTGAGGGGCTGATCTCTCCCTTTCGGGTGTCTCAGGTTCGAATTAGAAGTAGTCCAAAGATTCATTAAAGTGAGACTTTAATTGAATAAGCAAAGAAATGGCGATGAACCTCAAGTATGCGGGGACGATAATTTTCAATTACCGAGGGACTTAATGCTCTATTTCTAACACACACTGGTAATACAGATGGTAAACGTAACGAGGCAAAGCAGTGGAAGACTTCAGTTGAATGGGTGATATGGTTTGAAAGTATTATGTCCCTTTACAGTATATTTGCAGGGTAATCCCCAAAACTTACTGGTTGGGGTATTTACGAACAACAATACTTACCTGTCTCCACTCTTCATATGCACTCAAATCTTCCTAGCCTACAAGCGTAGGTAACATTTTAGCACTGCGCATACTTTAAGGTCAATGTCCACTTCTTCTCCCTTCCAAATCTACCACGCTCAAGGCTTATACAACTGTATTTTGCAAGGTAAACTTAGGGTCACAGGTCATCACAACTGTACAGATTAGATGGTGCACACTGCACAGTTAGTTATTCAAAATGTCACTATTAGGAGGCAAATATGATCAGTATGTGTAGAAAAATAGATTCCAAGATATAAATATTGTGAAAGGGAGGGGGTCGTTGTCAATTTTGTTTCCCCAAAACCTATTGGTATGGGGATTTACAAGCTACTATACTTTCCTGTCTCCTAATTTATATATGCACTTTCCTATCTACCTTCAAACTTACATGACTGGAACAATTGAGCACGGAGCCCCACCAATATTCTCTCATTTTAGGACCAGCTTTACCCAACAGAAGACCACTAAGGTGCATGTGTAGAGTTGAAGACATGTAAGGAAGGAGTAAATTCACATACCACTTATTAATGTGCAATTTGAACATTTGCTACTGTTGCAAACAAATCATGTATGTTTAAATATGTTTATTCAGCTGTGGCATAATTGTGCATTCTTCGTACATGCTGTGAATACCATCCAACATTGCAGATAAACTTCCTTCAGGCCATCTTTCCAAAGAAAAATGCACAAAGGAAAAAAGAGTGCACTATACTTCCTTTATGGAACATGTAAAAATCTTTATGATCATAAAAATATGCATCACCATGTTAAGAGTAGTGAATGAGTAGTATGGTAATTCACATTTATGGCCTCGAGCTTAAAATTGTAATGATACTTCAACAAGCGCCATGGAGTCTTGATTTCTATAATTTATTGATAAATTTTGCGGTCAGGAATGTTTACAACAAGGTCTGTGAAAATGTAGATGGAAAACGGCAAGAGTACGTCAAACTTTATAAATATCAGAACTGAAACATACTATTGCTGCACTATTGGTAACTTATTAGATTTCTTAATTTACATGTATGAAACTCAGAAATAGATTTAAACACTTGACTGATTTTAAAGTTTGGATTATTTTCTTAGGACAGATGGAATGGGACCTTCATATTTATTGAGTAAATTATTTTATTATTATTCCTTTTTTTTAAGTTTTTTTTTTTTTTACTATAGCTATGAACAAAAGATTATAATTGGTTACACTGAGAGAATGTAACAGTGTTCGTTTCTTATAAAGCTTTTCAAACATTTCCTATCATATCTTTTGAAAATCTGAAAGTTTATACAAAATATCCAGAGTTGTTGATCTTTCAGACTATAAGTGAGCAGTGACTTGAATTGATCAGTTTTGACTATGCAATTAATTTTTTTATATTGCTGCAAAGTTGCAAATACCTGTCACTGTACAGAAATTGTTGATTTAAAATGTCACTTAATTCCCTTGAATATCAATTTTGGAAATTTACTTGGCATCAACATTACCATGACAACCTACAAATATAGCTGTATGAAATAAGTGGATGCCTCCTAATTTTAAAATAATACCCAGTATAAATATCAGCCTCTGAAAGCAATTATTGATGCGTCTTCTCAAGAGTTTTCTAACTTGGCTTTGCTTTCCTTGTGAACCAACCTAACAGTGTATGCTTACAGCATATGTATCTCTCATGAGACCCCGTACTGTAACTTAAATAAGTCTTAATTGAAGTGTAAAGTAAATCACTTTGAAAAGTTATCCTTCCTTCCTCAATTTACCTGTCAAAAGTTTACATCACAGACAGCTTGCAGCACGATTTACTTAATGGATTAATTGTTCAAAACACCAATTTATCGAAATTACACAGGAAACTCCTGAATTGACATTGAATATCCCTTACTCACTAATTTAATAGTTTTCTTACTTTTAAGCTGAATACTATGTTGGGTATAAGTAAATATCACTATGGTATTTATCTTAAAATAAGCACACACAGATTCATTTACACGATCTTAATTAGGGAATTATTAATTGTGTAATCCAATATAAAAGTTTAAAAAACTTTGTGTCCCACAAATTGTGCCATTTGCAAACGCTTATTTGCCAAATTTCATCATTCCTGGTGTGATTTTGGAAGAGGCATATGTAACATAAAGTTTTTAGATGCCTCATCTTTAATGATGCTACTATGCTATGACCACATTATACAGAATTCAACACAAAATGTACCTTAAACTTTCAGAGTATGGCCAGCTTGAAAAAGTCATCTACATAATCCCGCAAACTTTAATGGCTTAGGGATTGAAGACGATAGTCTCGATTCTACTTAATCACTTTTTAACTGCCTTAACTACATTCACGAGTTGGAAACATTTTAGCACTGCATCCCATACATCCCACTTCTGGGAACAGCCCACTTTCTCCTCGTTTCAAATCTACCATTCAGACGATAAACTTCATGAATTGTTGCAGAGTTTTCTTCCAGAATTTCCTTCACTCTGTTTACACTTTGGTGATTGTTTTTGGATTCTCTTCATCCAGAACAATTTTTCCTTCAACTATTTTAATGTGCCATGTTTTTCATTTTCGATAAATTATCCATTGTGTTTAATCGCTACTTGTCGCAGGAACTCTGTTTCACGATACTCCCGGTGCTGGTTTAAATTTGCGGGTTGGCTTTGTCGCTCCGTAAGGAGATGTTGTCTTCCACTGCCCACTCTTAGTATTATTATGTGTAGCTGTTGTCTCTAACACTCCTTTTACCTTTCATGTATAATTGTAATATTTACCATAAATGAGCCTTCAGAGAATGAAGGGGGGGGGGGAAAAAGGAAATTATGAAGTCAGGTGATAGGTGTAACTGAGGATTTGTCATGGTACATTTACAATTTGAACAATAATGATTCTTTTTGTACACAACCAGAACCAAGTCATACAGAGGCATTCAGAACACAGCTTACCTAATTTACATACCGCTAAACATGAAAACATGAACTCAGTTCTACGGTAGTCAGCACCATGCAGCTTAAAATTACTGTACTGAAAGGCTTGTGACTTCAGCTGAAAAGCTTCTTGAATGAGCCGTTCTTCTTGATTTGTTGTTGTTTAGAGAGAGGATAATGATAAAGTTAATCGCAGTTTGACAATTATCTCAATTTTTAGTCACCATGATTATATATTGGTTACAACAAACTGTGATACATGAAATACACTAGAAAAGTCAGCAGTAGAAATAAACAATTAACTTATTTCCTGCACACTAATAAATTAAGAACTAACCCTGTTTCCAGGGCAGGAACTGTGGGAAGTCCCTATTAAGCGTCAACACGCCACCCGCAACCATGGTGTAATAAACACGTTGCATGAATGATGTACACAGCAGTTAGTGGCTTACCGTTTAAACAGTGGTTCACTGTAGGGTAAGGGGGAGAAGGTCAAACACAAAGGTGACTGTCATTACAAAAAGTACGACATATAAACTGCATGTTGCACAAGTCGCAGAATGGATTAATCGATACAGAACCTCGTCTTTTTGCAATTCAACATTTGATTAATAAAATTAAAAAATCAAAAAATCAAAAGAATCAAACAAAAAAACATATTTGATTAAGGTGATTAATAAAATCACCTGTGAAACCTTGAGAATGTCTAGATTCGGATAGGAGAGGAATTGCAGGGCATGGAAACTGAAGTAGCTCAACGGAGACAGAGTGCTTAGATGTTAACGACTACTGCAAGCTAAGTTGATATGAGTGAATATCTAGACTGGAGCCAGGTATAAAGAGAGCAGTGAAGTAACCTCAATATCTAGTTTCCAAATATTGGTAAACATCAGAAATAACATTAATAGCGTGTCACTACTCTACTTTCAGCACGGTCAAGAGTAAAATTAACCATTTCATTCAATCTGGGAAAATTTGGCCCGAAAGTCGATTTTAACCTACTGGCATACAGGGGATTGCGATGCTATTCGTTCCAAATTTCAGAATTTATCTCATCATGTTACAAAGAAACTTCACTAGATGTAACATTAGCGCAAAACTTAAAGGTGAAAATGGTTTCTCAGATCACATCTCTCTGTGAATGGGACAGTGTGGTATCAACCTTATGCGACACTGTCAAATGCAAAATGCAGCTTTCAGCCTCTACCTTAATACAACTTGATCTTCACAGACAAAAGGTCGTAATTTTGTCAACAGACCTTAAAATGCAGACTGGTTTTAAGTATCAAGGCTCTCTCACTTACAAGATTTACTACTTAATTCAAGTTCACTGTCTGTCCGCTGGACTATTGAACTGCACTCCAAAAGTGCTCTGAACCATACTTAAAGGTAAAGATTCCACATGGGTATACTAATATACAGCACGGTATCATAACTATGTAGTCATTTCCTCTCAATGTTCCCATGAACTACTGTACGTTAGTTTTGTACTCCATTGCCTAAAGCAATTATATGTATATAGGGTTGGTTCCATTCTAAGGTCTACTTCAACACAGCTCACCTGTACGTGTCAAGATGTCTAGAACTGCACTCCTAGGAGGAGACATATTCTCTTGTGCTAACCGATCACCATGGTAAACTAATTTATGGTTATCTAATCACATTATATTTGTTAGTTCCTTGGTTTTAATTGGGACACTCTTGTATTTCGTTAGTCTGTACAGTGTGATATCACAAATTCATCCACGAGAACGACTCAAAACAGATCTTAGGAAAAAGGAAGTTTTTGATTTTGCAAGGACTGAAAAGTACACATAAAATATTACTAATGCCCTCATCTGTAATGTTTAAAAATATCAGTGAGCATTGAAGTATTGAACTGGAAAGCCAACAGGCTTAGTGATTCCTTGCCAGATTTTGTATGAAAACATTTAATGTAAATTGCACTATAAGGTTTTCAAACTTCGTAAACCTCAGCTGACCTCGAATGGACTGTGATTTCCACAGAAAGCAGTAGGGTTCTTGCATTCAGCAAGATGGATCCATATAAATATACAAGCAGCTTGGCTTTACTTTTGAGTTAATTGTGTTTAAAAATTCTTCAGAATTTGACCTCTTTTGAACTCAAGTGACCTTTAACCTCTACCAATTTCAATGTGGTTTGGTATCATTACTGTGGTCCTACATACCAACTATGAAATTAATGCAAGCATTAATTTTAAATTTGCAATTATCATGTTAAGAAAACTTTCAGAATTTGACCTGAGTTGCCCTCAAATGACCTTGATCTCTGCTAATTTCAACAGGGTTCTTGGGCCCACCATGTGGAATCTAATCATAAAAAAAATGTTCTTATTGAAATGTCTTATTCATGAGCAATTCAGATACAAACAAACACATATATATATATATATATATATGTATATATTTATATATATATATATACATACATACAAACACACACGCAGGACATCATGACTGCACAACTTCAGGTTGCCCTCCGCAAGGAATCAAAATCAGGGTCTCATAGATTTTCTTTGATTTCTGAGGAATATGACTTGTTTACCAATCTATCAACATCATACAGGTTTGTTTGATATACGGGTTGATGACCTGTAGGCCCATTCAATCATACCATATGAATGAAAATCATTCTGTATGAATAATCCTGTAACTGTAGAGTGGAAATTAATTTTGAAAGCCAAATTGGGTATTCTATCAGAAACGTGGCAAAAACGATATTAATCTCCACAGGCTACGTAAATCAACCTTCTTGCCACTAATGTTTACTGAACAATCACTTGAAATGATGACAAACTGAAGCTACTTCTTCCCACAGTCTGACCTCTTCACAACGATTGAGCAAATGAAATATCCAGATGACCACCAAGACGTCAAGACGTTGTCCTGCCTCTGTTTACTAAAGGTTCATTTTGAAACTATTACTTAAACGTATTTCCATACATAATAATGAAGAGCAGGTTTCTTAATTGTGCAGCCGAAGATCAGGCCGGCCAAATGTATTATTACCTATTATGAATAGTTGCATGATTAAACATACACCTCAGGCTTGTGTTAGAATGATTCAAATCCCTAGGATTCTCTTGGATTTAGAAGAGAATTGTCAGAACACTGATTTATTGATTACTGTATCATGAAAATGAATACAAAATTCGTCTATCAATGAATACAAAATTTGTCTATCTGTGATTAAATTTTGATTAGAAATATCTGCATGATGAATGACGTTCATGGCTTTTATCTTAAGACAATATGATCATAATGCATGTTAGAACATACCGGATTGAAACAGATGAAAATCCTACGACCAGTTCAAACCCATTGTTAAGTATTCTAAATTATAGATTCGGAAGTAAGGGGGCAGTGACCTCCTAGATTAAATAATCTGTGAAAGGAATTTTATATTTATAATGTTATTTTATGCAAATTGTGCTAAGATCTTAGCTATGTTTTAAGTTCTTTTTTGACACTTACCTATTACATACTTTCATGCTTTCCATGGGCTTATTTGTTTCTGTTTATACCGTTATTTATCTATGTATTATTTATATTCATTTTATGGGTAGGTGTTTACATGCGCAGTTTACCATGGGCACCTTTTTTTCATTTACATTTTATTCCTTTAATGTTTAGTTATCTCCTTTTTTTATAATCTAGTTACATTTTAGTTCTTACATTCAAACTTATTTTTGCATTTACACCTATCTTTTTTTATTTTTTTTTATAATAGTTATATTTAAGGGGGCCTCAGGAAGATTAGCCTTGGCTAACCGAGTTAATAACCTCTCAAAATAGTTTAACATATAGAAACAAGTACAAATTGTCATTTGTGTACTGTGAGAAATTGTTAAACTATTTGTGTATTGTAATATATAGATCTGTGCTATACAAATACCAAAAAAAAATAAAACCTATGTTTTCTTTTGTATTATATCAGAAACCATTGCCTCCCTCCTATCCCAATGCATCCCACTATGATACATCAATTGCAACTGTGCAGAATTAGAGGCCAGAAAGGTTGTTGTACATTGTCTCCACAATATCAAATCTTTCCAACTAAAACTTTAATACTGGTTTGCTATTCTCACAATTTTAACTATGACAAAATTAAATTCTAGATTGTGTTGCTTGAGGAAATTGGATTCTTTCCATGTACAGTAGATACCAAATTATTACAATTTTTTAATAATTCTGTTTTGTGTGGGGGTTGGCTTTATTGCATAATTTGCTGCGGAGGGAATGCTTTTCAAATACTGGCAAGGAGCATAATAGTAATCTAGAAGGGGGCGGGTGATTGGTGAGGTACAGGAGAAGGTGGACTGTGTTTACCACTGCCTTGTACATAGCAAGCTGGGGTCCCTTTGGACTGACAGTAACCCCCCCCCCCCATGTCCAGCTTTATGAGACAAGTAATCTTGCACAGTGGTAGGCTCAGGCAGCCTTCTTCTGTTACCACCACCACCACCCCCCCACCCCCACTATCCTTTATCTTTCATTCCTCAGGCTATTAAAATTCATAATATTAATCTTAAACGTTAGGTAGTCTTTCTTGCCTTTTCTGTACAACCTGCTGCTTTTCATGTTTTATTTCTTTTTAGTTTAATTTCTTACTCTTTTATTTGTTATTTCCTTGTGAGCACTGTAGTTTCCTTTTAAGGATTAATAAAGTTATTCTTACTCTTACTTGACAGGTAGGACATGATTGCTGGTGACTGTTGTTGTGATGTCACACATTTTGACACAAAATTGTCTCCTATAGGTACAGTAACTATTATTGGAGGAAATGTATGTGCTAGTTTATGGATATCAATTACACTATAATGACTATGTATGCAGTAACATGAGTGTGACACTAGCTAAATAGGTAGTCAATATATCCAGTTCCCACACAATGTGAATCAGCAATAGGGAATGCTAAAGGAAACAGGTTAATAGTGAGAAATAAAGTCTAGTCAATTTCATAAACTTTTGAGGTTAGGTTTCAATGAAGATAATTGTACACAAATGTTACTATTAATAAACTGAGACTTACAGTATTGAGGCTGTATATGCATAGTATCTATACGGCATCACAGACTTTTCTTGTATCTCTTGCGGGGTAGGAGGAAAGGGTTCATAAAATGGAATTTGTGTTAGTGCTAAGGTTGTGGAGAGACAGGTAAGTGAGGAACTAAGTAAATCTGCTCATCCCTGTGCCTTTTAATAGATCATGTTACCATCTTATGTTAATAAAACAAAGAGAGATTGTAGATAGATGAGGAAAGTGCATAACTATAGACTGGAGAGACAGGTAAGAGAGGATTGGAATAAATCAATAACCTCCCCCCCCCCCAACAAAAATATAGTAAAACAACCTCAACAAGAAGTTTAAGACCTAGAGGGGCTTTATTTGTGTTTAGTCTGTATCATTAAGTCGTTTTAGATTTGAGGGTAAAAATTAAAGAAAAGAGAAAGAAAGAAAAGATTATATGCATTGCCTTTGGAATCTTTAAGTTTAAAATTTCAGATTGTGATTTTGGACTATTGTACATGAAATATCTATTTTAATATTCGTAGACTTTAATTACAAGGTACATGATGGATTGCTAGTATGTACAGTACAGGCAGATGTTTTAACTTCATAACTACCTCACTGAATACTTGTTTCATCATCGACACCATTTTTGTATAAAATTTACACCATGCATACTAGCATAGAAATTGGTTATGTACAGGTGCATTGTTCCAGTCATATGAAGTACAAAGGAATAACAGCAAGTACATAACACATTGGCATATAGCTGACTTACTTTGCAAGTCAAACTAGACATCAAAAGGTTAAGTCTGAATGATATCATGGTGCATTGCATGAAAATATGATACAGAAGTTATAGCATTGCAGGCTACATGTTTTAGATTCACATCCATGCATGGGATTCAGACCATAACATCAATGTACTGTAGCACTGGGGTACTTCAGAACGGAAGAGCGAGTAGGCAGAGAATCACGGGGGGGGGGGAAGGGGGAGGGGGATTAATTGATAAAACAGTACCAATTTCTAAGGCTAGGTAACAGGGAATGTTATAGTGCTCACATTTTGCGTGGCACTTCATGTCTCTAATACAATATTATGGTTCCTGTGTAAAAAAAAAAATTGCTTTATACATCTTTAGACTTGTACATAGCAATTTGACCATTTTGCAATGTGGAAACATTATTCCTTGAGATAGATGGAAATACATATATGTTGAGATGAGACCAAGACAGTGCTATTGATATATAATTGAATAGTAGACTCTCGTCAGGGTCTATCATTACAACAATCCAGGAAGGAAAGGGATAAGATACGTTATTGATTATTTATTACCATTGATGAGAAAGGAAGTATGGCAACATTAAGGATTTGAGACACAAACCCTTCAAGGGGACTTCTATCCTCAAAATGCAAAACTATCACCTCTCCCAGTTACATTTTAACAGTGTCATTGCATACCATGAAATGTAATTTTATACATGTAATATGTACACAGCTGAGTTATGTACACTTACTGATATTAAATCGACGTAGCTCTATAAATCTGATGGACTGACTAACAACAGAGGATGTTTAACAAGTATCCACCATTTCAAGTTTAATAATATTCTGAAGTTGCTCAGTAAAAAGCCACTCTGATTGGTGCTTGAGAGGCCAGATGTCAAACTACATACATAGTACTGTCTGTACAGCATACTTTCCTGTACATATTGTAATTTAACACTGATCAGACCACCTACACCAATTACCAACTCTTTCCTAGTTACATCATGCTCAATACACTGTGGTCACGACAGCATTTCCTTATTTATCATAAAAATAAACATGTACTCAGTCTCTTGTCAGTTTTGCAATTATTATACCATATATATCGATCATATAGTGTCATGGAACCGAGTACTACCTACAGTGCAATTAAGCACACAGATGAATAACTTTACTGTACACTATACTGTAGCCGCTATACGCTTCAGTGTAGATACAGTATGTACAGTATGTACACTAACTATTAATGTGATATGTCTGGTATATTTGCTATGGCTCGATCTGCTTGATTGAACTTTCACAACAAAGTTGGCAAAATTAAAAACCAAAACATCTGTGATATTGTTTTATATATATTACCATGTCTTGGTATAGTATTGGACATCTAATTAGCGCATGTACCAGGCACTTTACTACAGTATACATTAGTTTTCAGTGATATTAGTATAATATATTATATAGTAAGTATAACAAAGAAAAAACACTGAATGATTACCTCGTAATATAAGTAGAAAGATGACATATTGAGATAATAAGATGACATATATATTGGTGTAGTAGCTGGACAATCAAATGTGCAAATACAGTTTATGCTATTTAAAATATAAGTGATTGAGCTATAGATGTAAAAAATAAAATATGTGCATTGCATACAGAAGCTATGATATATCACAAGAGAATAGAAGGCAAGAGATGATGTGTGCATGTTTCTAAATGGCTAAAACCGACACTGCAAGAAAAGCGTACTGTTGTATTTTCATTCGTTTTCTTTAGTTTCTTATTAAAAAATTTTCAATATATATTCTTCTTAATAGCATACTACTTTAATGACATCTGTATACCGCACAGACCTGTGAAGAACACAACAAGTCTTAACTTTTGGAGTGCATAATTGCTGAAAACAATATGTGTTGTGCACTGGGCTACAATAAGATACAAAGTATTGTACAGTATACTTTATGTAGTCAGTAAGCACATTGTATATGCTGTGAGACAGATGTCAATATCTTGAAAAAGATGTGTACTAGTCATTACATTTGATGTTGCCATGGAATTAATTAGCTAAATAAGCCTTTCCCATCTGACAGAATAATAAATTACAAATCACTCATATGCGATCAAGAGGATGCACAGTGAAAACATATCTCAAGAACTTCTTTGTCAATGGAATGTATCAATGAAACAGGATTAATCTCACACAAAGGACTGGCTCACAATTAGTACATAACAGCTATCACAAATGTAAACACTTTCAAGTTTCAAAGGCATTACTGTCATATGCCATAGTTGTTTCAGTATGTCTAATTAGCTTGATAATCATATTGCTTAATTTGAAAGGCATTTACATGTAATATAGACCAACTTCTAAAGTATGAATGTCTCACTCAAGTTGTGTAGTAATATATATATTGACTGTATATATGTAACCACTGCTGTACAGCTGTAATAAGCTATCCCAACATTATCACACGTAGTAGTTCAATGTTCATATTTTGTGTAGCACTTTTGAGGGCTCCAGAATTTTGTCTATTATATCAAACTTAGGTTGCTGTATACGAAACTACTATAAACGTTGGACTTGTATGGCAATTTGACCACCTTGAATAGTATTTTGCGATGCAATATTACTAGTAATATTATTCTCGGCTTTCTGTTACCTCATATTTTGGTTGTGGAATAAAGTTTACCCCAAGATTTAGCCATGCCTACTGTACACACCAACTGTGAATATAATTCAGGAGATACTATACTATCTCTAGCAGTGATAACCAGCAGGTGTTTGCATATATCCACAATTGGTCAGTTGCAGTCTTGACCTCAAGATTCAACTTCTATGATGGGATTGAAAGAACTTTAATTAAACACAAGCACCCATTCTAGGGGAGAAACAATCTTTGTTTAACACATCATTAATTTGTCTCTCCATAGCAACTTATCAGTTATCAACCGAGTTCAAAGTTCAGTAATTAAATGCATCATGTTTGAACTTTACACTAATGTTACCTGTAGGTACAATTTGTTCATACCTCAACAACATTCCTTTTTTATACAAGGTTTGCTCAGAATCCACAGGTATAGCCATTGAGAAATTTTTATTCACCAGCAGCTCTATATGTTTAGCTAAATATATATATGACATACCAGGGGCGTATCCAGGATTTTCCAATAGGGGGGGCGTCAGGCATGAATGATCGCCGTCCTGGGGGATGGGTCTAAGGGGAGGGGTGTACAATTTTTGCTTTCAAAGAAGGGCTGAAATGCAAAATGGTGTCATATGCATGGGCGGCGATCCGTACTTCCGAGTGGGGGGGGGGGGGGGATATGACCTTGTTGACTATCTAAGCGTAGCGCCACCATGAGTTGGCGCGAAGCGTCCAAGAAAATTTTGGGATTAACAAACCCTCTAGATGGCCGGAAACGGCACTTCCCGAGGTTTCCAAGCGGCATATACCCAACTTTAAAATAGGGATGTCATGTCCGAAATATCTCATAATCAGGATCCAAAATACTTTTTTTTTTAATTTCGGGTGTTATTTTGGGAAAATTGCCCCTGTCAATCTTGTTTCAGGCGCAACGTTAGAATGTTCGAGAGCTCTGTTATATTATTCGATGAAGAAAATGGCCTCATGCAGGCTATTATAGGCCTATACACATGCAATACACAATTACACATAGTTACATTCCTAGGTACCGATTGCTAGGGCATCCAGGTGAAACGTGTATTAAGCATTACCCTGGTTACATGAGATTCTCAGCTGTTCGAGGGAACATGTACGTGTGTAGGCCTACTATAGGGCCTATATGAATACTATGAGGGTGCATATATGTACTATATCAATACCGTGGGCGCAATAATACATTTTGTTGTTATAGGGCCAATGAAGCCTACAGTCAACTATTTTTGCTTTATAAAGACGCTTTATTTGAAAAGATCGCACTGCGTTTATGGTAGGCGAGAAATGAAGCTAAAAAAGAGCCGTACATTAACGAAGATGCATAAATGTAGGCATGAAAATATTCTTATCCCTGGCATTTGGTGGGGGGGGGGGATATGGTGCATTACATCCCCTCCACCCATTTTCATGGGGGGATATATCCCCCCTCCACCCAGGATCGCCGCCCATGGCCATATGTGATCCATTTTTCGACCTTAATAATAAGCAACATTTCCAGTAAATATGGACACAAAATGCACAATTTAGTATGGCTGGCATGTCATTTAGTGTTTATAGTGATAATACAAACACAATTACCATCTATGTTTCTAAAACTATTATGCCGCCGAACTTCGCCAGAACCTTTTTTTGGCAAACAAAAAATAAAGCATACGGGAGGGGGGGGGGGGTTGAGCGATCACCGACATCTCACATAAAGGTCGTCATCAATTTTTTTTTTTTTTTTTTGCTAAACTTTTTTTTTGTTTTTTGGTGACGGCCAATAGGGGGGGCGCGCGCCTGTTGCGCCCCCCCCTGGATACGCCCCTGCATACTTATGGTATACATACAACAAAATCAATTAAATAAAACAGCATACAGAATGTGCAACAACTAATATAACGGAAGCCTTGGTACAGTACTGTATACACAACAATAGCACAGAAGAGGCTGCTGTACATGTAAGCCATTCAAGGTCACTTTGAATTTTGAGTGTGCATAATTTAGACTGTTACTAATTTGATTCAGACAGGTCTCTGTATTCAACCTTATAGCCATATGAACATAAATTAAGTAATAAATATCAGTATGTTCATTCAAGGGGGGGGGGGGGTTAACACCCGGCAGTTGGGGACTTTGATTCAGAATCTTGTGCTGAACTCAATTTCAATATTCAACATGGATCTATTATATACTATATTAGAAACCCAAAAGAGTTTGGATTGGGTCTTTACGATGTGAAGTACCTGTCTCTTATACCTGCGCACTACGATCTACCATGCCTAGAAGCTGGTAATATTCTTGCAATGTGCCCCCCGTGAACCCTCAAAGGTCCTTTCAGATCCACCGTTCGGGAGTCCTACAGCGCATTTTTCGACTACCCTTCGGAATCCGACCTTGTATATAAGTATGTATGTACATAGAAGACAGACCTATATACTTGAGGAATGAAGTAATTTTAGACATCTCCAAGCTTCTTCATTCAACAAATCAGCATGTAATACAGTAAAGGATTACAAACATAAATCAAAACTGATCATTGACTTACAGGCTTAAGTCAATGTTTTAGACAATTACTTGACATGGAAATCGGGGGGAATTTATGAAATGATTCATGAAGAGATTACAAGGTAAAAAAGTAGAATTTTATGATCCAACCAGTATCAAAGGGAAATACAAGATTATACTAAAAGGAAAATTATAAAAATTATCTTGAGCCTTAATTTGTGTGATTTATCGTTAAGCTGCTTTGTATGCCATGAATATAAAGTAAATTCTCTGAAGTACTAAAAATGTTATTACTTTGCAGGGAAATTATATACCAACTTTTCAACAAACGTTTCCTTCTAATCTATAGGACTCATGAGAATAAACTAATCTTTCAAAGTTGCCCAAACAACCCTTCAGCATTTTCAAAAAAACATCCACAGGAAAGTGTTAACACATATCAAATCACACACGATAATACGTTCAACTTTTTAGCACACTACAGTACAAAAATACACAATACAGTATGTAGCACGGTGGCACAACTGAGAAGCACTTAATGGTCAATGCTGTCAAAGCCCTGCCAAAACCTTCCTCTTGTAATTCGGTTAATTTGATATCAAATGTAAATGAGGGTCAAAATCTCTGAGTAACGAGATACAGGTAGGGCAGAGAAGAAAACATACTGGCAGCTCTAGTTCTTTGAATAATGAATAAGGAAGGAGATGAAACTGAGAAGGTTTAATTCTTGATCTTGTTGATGAAGGATCTCAAATTTAAAGTGTGAACTGACATGATGGAAATGAACATATTGCAAAATAAGTATTTTTTTCCTAGTTATCCCAGAAGCATATAGTTGGATTGTATATATATATATACGTTCCAATGAATACTTACCTATCTCCACTCAATCTATGCACTTTCTCGTTTACTGTATCAATGCAGGCTACAAATGGGAAATGCAGACATTTGTATGTATTTTAGATCCTCCTGCAAGCAGGAACTTGCGAAGAAGCCTCATTGGCTTATCAAAGCAGCAAGCTGACAGAAGTCAGTCTCTTAGATTCATATTTAACGTCCATGATTATGAATTGTCAACAACTCTGTAACTGGACGACATACATTAATCTTGGAGTGACTCGAACTCGGGACCTCATGATTGAAAGGCACCGATGTTAACCACTGAGCTAACACTCCTTTAATTGACTCCCTCCTGGTTTACTGCCCTCATCTTCCTTCCAGATTTACTGTACCATTCTGAAGTTTAGCAAACTAGTACTTTGAAGCCTTAATCCTCCACTTACGTCATCATGGTAGATGTCCCTGTGCATCGTTGGCAGGTTAATTACTGAGAACAGAGCTAGTACTTTGCCCATTCCTTGAAGTTTTCTGTACATACAAGCATACAGTGTATACTGGGCGAAAGGAATAAGTATACTATGTGAATTGTAGATTCAGAAAGACTGAAGAGGTGATGGGCATCAACCCAGAGGAAGGTCCATGGGGCAGCCCAGTGCTAAAATGTTACCAGTTAATTGGCTACTGTAGGTACAGTAGATGGGAAAGTGCAAAAGTAGAGTGAAGACAGGTAAGAGAGGAGGGAAATAAATCACTTTTTTAAAAGCGGAGACGAGCAAACATACAATGTTTTGAATCTGTTGAAAGGAGACTCAGAGACGAGCAAACATACAATGTTATGAATCTGTTGAAAGGAGACTCAGAGACGAGCAAACATACAATGTTATGAATCTGTTGAAAGGAGACTCGTAACGAAGGATTGACATAAATATGACAATGTCCAAGCCCTATCCACAAATTTGGGTGTCATACTATCAACATAACCTTTTAACCTTAAGTACCAACCATGGAACAAGGTGATGGAAAGTCGCATCAGAACAATTGACCCGAGTTTCAAGTCTGCACAGTGATACTGAGATATTGTTAACGTTCAAAGTATTGTATGAGGGTGTCAAAATCTAAAGCATTTTTCATTAACAGAGCTTCAATTTCTGAGTGAGACTGTGCACATGTATACAGGATTTTAGCGTTTTGTTTATGTTTTGAACAGCTTTTTCTTTAGATTTTATTAGGTATAGTGATGACCTATGCATTATTATTGTTGCAAGGGAAACAGCTTTTCAACGCTTTCTTTATAATTTGTAGTGAAGCTTGACTAGTCAAACTGATTAACGCCATTCTTGTTTAATATGAACAGCCAAATTTGAATAGTATAAAAACTTTACCAAAGGGAATGAAATACTGTAACTAACTGTAACTGTAAAAGCAAAATAGACCTAAGCTGTAGAATCCATGAAAAATTAAGTATGCTTTCTGTTCAAGTGGCATAAAAATTTAGAAACAGAAATAACTGTTAAAGCAACCGACATAAGCAACAGCTGCAGGTTCCGTAAAAAATTAAATGAAGCATGCTTTCTGCGATGAACACTTTCAAAACAGACTTGAAGTACGAGTACAAACAGCCAATATTACTAGTACAATTAGATTTCAACTTGGTATGAGTACGAGACTACGTTCAAGAGTACAAATCTCTTTGCTTGAGTGTGAGTGCTTAATTTTGCATTAGTACATCTACTGTATGCTTCATTCTTATTGGCCACGAGTACCAGTTAGAGTACAAATCCATAAGGACGAGTACAAATCCAAACAAGGACGAGTACAGGAATTGGAACACTGCTAGAATATGAGTACAGACTCACATCATGTCTACTTTCAAATATGATCTTGGTTGTTACCACAAGGTCATATCCTTGCTGTATGTAACCACAATGTATCTAATATACCAACATAAACTTACAAAGTGAAGTAGAAAGTTCATTGGATGATAATAATCTGCGCATTTGGGCATCAAATTTTGTTTTTCACTCATGTATGAACGGATTGATTATGGAAGCAATGTACGGTAAATTTAATATCAACCAGGCAATAATTTATAAAGCTCGATCAAGCATGAAAACTGTCATTATTAAAAAAGTAAAATTGCAACTGTATATATACACTGTACTGTATATCTCAAGTTAGATTGATCAGTGATGGATATCCAATTATGTGAAAATACTACATTGTTTGGTAGAAATATTACAAAATTACAACTCAGTACACAATGCAACTTTCAGGTTTGAAAAAAAGAGATATAAGTTCATTTTTTTGTCAAGATAACTTGTATGCTTTCTGCTGTAGTGAACTGTACAGAAAATTGGTAATAAATATTATTCTACTGCGACAAAACGAGGCTCTGTGATTAGATGTTATGCAACCCTAGGGTGATTATACTTGTCAATTTACAAACATTTCCTCCCAAATTTAAATTACATTATTGTGAAGTTATCGACATTTATATACAAGAGTATATGGCCTACAATCTGTCTATCCACTTATACGTAGGTGCCTGCACCATGACTAGAATACTGATTTTTCCACCCGGAATCGTTGAGAGTTTACTTGGGATGAGAAATGCAGTTGCCCCTAGGCAGATTATGCTTTCCTATGAGTTTGAATGGGAAAAACAAGCGGCAGTAGAGAAACAAAATTGAATTTTGATTAAGTACATTTGTGGAGAGATTTGAAGGCCTTTTTTTTCTTTTGTGTGTTTTGCGTGCATTTGCCCAGGACGTTGCAGGGACTTCAGTTCACTATGCATGTTAAATTGTGTGATTTTAGCACGTAACTTCCTAGAACGCTAAGTAAGGGGATCCACGCTTTTGATATGAAAACTCAAAAGACATTGTGACTGTTACTCTGTCTCTAAATAAATATGAGTTTACTTTTAATAGCACCATAAAATGATGCCTTTCAGTAAGTTGAAAATTTCCAGCTCTTGTAGAATGATGCAAACATGATGCATAGCAGAGTGAACACTATAAAACCCCAGGGTGTGTTTATTTACCTAAGGGATGTTGCACTTTCATCATGCAATCTGCTCATGAAAATAACTTGATAATGATACTCAAGATTGTTTACACCTTCATCAACGGAGTACTCAAAGAGAAGAAATAATGAGTCACCTTGAACTCATTCAGCACAATGTTAATGTCCATACCATTTCAGTGTCATACAATGCAAACTAGGTCACTATAGCATAGAGCAGTGATTGACAAGATTGTATGAGCCTTGGTACTCTAGGTCTTAAAGTACTGTACATATATACATATTACATACTCAATGAAGAGAATGCATCTACAGTAAACTGTAGTAGCTCCTGTCTGGTAAGAACAGGATAATTTTTTTTATGCTATCTTTCACTTGATAGACCTGTTGTCTGGGATTAGATAATATAGTACTGCCTCTACCTGTTGCTATTATGATTGAACTTTGATTTTCAGGAAACTGAAAATTTATAGTTAACAGAGCTCTCTATTGTTGTCAGGTTCTCCTTTGCATATCTGAGTGCAAGGGCAAAGCTGTCAATGTCCTGGTCAAGCTCATTCTGATGAATTCAAATCCTAATCACTATTAACCTGCTCATTTTCTCACAGCAGCACCTTCTGACAGAACTTTACCAACATGATAAAATCTTAGTATCTATAGGAAAAGAGCAGCTTGGACAGTGAAACTACAGTAGTACATATACAATGAGCAGGCCATTTCATGTTGAGAGCTGTGCAGTATAGTGCAGTGTTGGTCAGATTCCTATCTTTCATAATGTAATACACTATTGCACTTAAACCACATATATGTAAAAATGACCTACAAAGAAATGTGCCAAACTTCAGTCTAACTTCACGGTACAGTAAACAGAAGCTCAATGACAGGGATTAATTCATCCAGTATCACATCACAAAATGGTCAAACTGCTAAAAAGATATATATCTAGTTTTTTTTACACAGGTACCATAGTACTTTATAAGAGACAGTACATCTATAGGTCACATTACTTATTTGTCTAATTAGATTCCTAAAACATGACTAATTGCATTAATTGTATGATTCATCATACAGTATCATTAAATTAACTTATGTACAACACTGCTGACACACAGCATGTAATGGATAATGACTTGTGCACTCATGATGTGACTTCATAGCATAAAATGCAAACAATGTCAAAACTATTCATGAGGATGAATAACTGCATCATTGTATATAAACTAATCAAAAACAAATTGTGTAAAACTAAGTGGGCCTGACGCTTCAATCCTAGCAGGATCTTCTTCAGAGGCTGAATGACAAGTGACAGAAAATACAAGGGAAAAAAGGAAAAGTATGACATTTTCTGGTGAATGAAAAATGAACTGTATGAAAGTTCAGTCATGATTGATCAATAGTAGAAATAATTTCCAAACATTTGCGAAGTAAGTTTCTCTTTTACACAAAATGTATTCCAGTCATACTGTAGCAGTGAAATAATATCCTGTACTGTACCTGTTGGAGTTTAGTGCTAAATGTACAGTACTGTAATGACCATGCACAAAGGTTCGATTACTTTGAAGTGAAATTTTTTACAAGAGTTGTGATGTCACCCTCCATAAAGGTAATATGCTGTATAGCAGATGACGTTCAGTACCTCTCCTTACAAACTTAATGCAAAACATTTCTCACATTTACATCTTAATCCTTTCGTTTATACTGTATAGTATCAGATCCTAAACAACTCCATGATTTATGATATGCTCAAGTAAGGTTAAAGAGAATTTTTTTTAAGAATACTTCAATTATCTATAGGTGTCAACTTCTTAATTACTGACTCAATTGCAGTTGCAAACAGTTAGTGTATTTCTTGAGATGTTGAGGAGAGGAAAGAAGCTTGTTTGAGTATGTGCACACTACCTCTCTTAAAACTGAATCCTATAAAACATGTTACATTGAATGTCAGTCACCTCTACAGTAAGTTGCCTACACCCTTCACTGAAGTGCAGGTGTGTTCAAATGTGTACTGTAACATTTGCTTGTAAATTAATACAGATAGCAAGTACACCATGGCACATTGCTGATACCTGTTCCAAAATCATTGCCTGGATGAACAAAGTTTGTACTTTTAACAAATATGGTGTCTAGTTAGTAAGCTGAACCCATATCGAAAGCTGCATGGAATGTAAAATAGGATGGCCACACATCTGGCATTAGGCCGGGCAGTATATCGGCAATTCAATGCACTGTCCTCCATCTGGCATGGCCTCTCTCTGGACGCATTTATGTCCGGTGTTTTAAAATGGATTTTGAAGCAAAATTAAACAATCTAGGCCTATGTGGGATATTTAAAGAACCCAAGCTAGGCCTACATATTAAAACAAAATTCTTGTGCATGCATTGTTCTGGCTGTTGTGTTCAGTACGAATCTCCAATAAGAGCCAAGTAAACAAGTACTTTCAATCATATATTTCCAGCTTCATCAAACAGTATTGAAATGGTAATTATTTATTTGTGTACATTGAGGAATATTAACATCATGACATGAAATCTGCTGCTTTCCCACAAGCTCTAAAACATGGCTCAAAACTAGAAGTCCATGCCATCTTCTCCAGTCACCTCCTCAAGTCACCAACAGGCAACAGATCTTTACTCTTGATGTTGTGTCAGTGGCCACCCAAATTTGGTACCTAGGGCTAAAGTAAAAAAAGAACCTAATGTGATCAAACAAGTGTTATGATTAATACTTACCTCATATTTTGGAGCATTATTGCATTGTGGAAAATGTCCTTTTTGATCTCCATTGTGCATTAAATAGTTATCAACTAAGTTCCATCCCCAGCTCTTTTCATTGTTTCCAAGGAGTGCAACATAACCATGGCATTGTAAAGGGGCATCTGCAGTTGCTATCCCAACTACTGCAACTGTTCCTAAAGGTCCTTCCCACCATATTTCCCATGAATGTCTGCCACCCTTAAATCCCCTTTTTGCCCTTGCACCATCAGTACTTTGGGCTACTGGATTCCTGTGTAGCGTGAACCCGTTTGGTTTGATAAATATATTCTGTGAGCAGTCAGCGGGATTGAAAGCATGTATAAACGCCCGTACCTTGGCCTTGTACGTTGGTACGTTGTTCAAAACTTCTCCATGTAAAACATCCCTTGCTAATTTACGTAAACATTGCACTTTCCATGCTAGATTATTCCCGTCGTTAAGGACATTATGCCACTTTTTACAAACAACTGAACAACACAATAATTCCCTGAGCTCCAAACAAGAAAATATCCGCTCGAGAATTTCCTCAGGTAGCCTGGAAGCGGCCATGATGAATTACGCCCTCTTTCCTTGATTACAATTCGATAAGTGGTGGTGTCGTCTGCTATTCACTTGCATCACAGCGGCGCGATTTCAGAGTTATGACATGCAACTTGTTTCAACTCCCTCATTCAACAGCAATACAGTTTACAACACGGAATTTTTTTCATCAATTTTGGTCTATATTTCACTTACGATTCTTTGTCACGGAAATGTTTGTATTTCTTCGGACCGGCGAAAAATACTCGTTCAGGCTCAGTTATGGAGGAACAAAAAAATACATCAATTCAAATTGATGGAACCACACTGTGGCACATTGATTTTCAAAGTATGTATTTTTGGCACATTAATTTCAGACTGCCTATTTCATGAATCAACTTTACTTACAAAACTCGTTTAGTGCACGGAAACCCTAAATTAAATAGAAACATTCCGATCTGTCTTTCCAGGTTACCTTCAAGTTAGCAAACAGAATGTCATGGAAGAAAACTTGCAGAGACTATAACGAGTGGTGTTGGGAACTGGGCGGGGATTGGGCGGGGGGGGGGGGGGGCGAAACACTTTCTCACAGGTTCAACTTGAATTAAGGTGTAAATGTATGTACAATGTGTTAGTATTCTGGCTGAGGCTGCTCCATAATCATGACAAAATGAAGCTGGCAAAACTACAACGGCCGCCATCATTTGGCACCGCAGTAGCGCAGTGATCGCTATTTTAAAACCTTGTTATAGCAAACTGCGTAGATTGTTACATGACCAGGATTCTTTGGCTTGTCATAAAAGGTTAGCAGTATTTGAAAGTTTTCGTTCCATAGTATGCATTACGTGTAATTTTATAGTTTTCATTATAATTAAATGTTGAAATCCACGAAGTGCATTCAATTGGCCAAATATGGCTTGAGAAGGAGTAGTAGATTTACCAATAGGCTATAGATCAAGAAACCCCCCCCCCCCCCACACACACACATCCAATACAGTGCCAAGTGTGATAGGGGGAACCATTCCCCCACCACCGATCGCTAGTCGGGGGAACATGATTTCGTCGGGGTTTTTTTTTTTTGTAGTCGGCCGGAGAAGAATTGGAATAAGGATGTACCCCACTCCTAAATCCCCTGCATATCAGTTCACTTCAGCCACCCTAGGGCAGTACAACCTCCATTATAAATCCTTCATTCGCCTCTGGCACTCCCATAAAGTTTCATGTTCAAAAGTTGAAAAGGATTATCAAAATGAAAAATGGGCATTGATAATTGGTGTTGTATTTCTCCACAAAATATACGCAAACTTAATACTTTGCCTGAAGCCATGTGTAAATCCCTATTTATGATGTGTTTCCACTTGCAACAGTCTACCCATGAAACTTCCTAAGGCACAGAACTTTCGTTTTGTTGCCAGTTTTACTATATTTCTGAAAGTAAAAGAATACTTAAATCAAATCAAGAAACCCGAAATAATGCTACCACCAAATGAAGGCTAATGAGCGAATAATTACTGAATTAAAATCGATCATGAATATTTCGTCGTCTGGACACTTATACTTTCTTGTATTGTAGTCAAAATAAGGACGTGTATATTTGGAATCGAGTATCCATTGAAATATTTTCGCACAATATCAACCCCAAAGGGGCTGGTTTAGCTTGGTCCCCAATTTCCAGAAATTTATCAATTCGTACTACTCAAAAGAAGATGTCAAATTTAATGATCAACTCATTGTCCTTATTGTGCATCAACTGAAAGTAAATTACTGATTCAGTTTTCCAAACTTAAAAACCAAATCCGAAATAATGAACCATTCATTAGTGAATCGCACAGTAGCTTATAGGTGAGGGAAGGTGTGTGAGTGTGTGTGGGGGGGGGGGTGGGGGTAGGGTTCTAAATTCCCCGACTGAAGTAGGTAAATAGGAGGTGAACCTTTATGGAAGGGTCATGCAGAGGAAAATGAAGAATTTTATAAAGGAGCGCTGAGGCCCTGTGATCTTTTTTTGTTAGAAAGTTCAGATGGCAACTGGTGTATGCTGATAACAAGTCTGTAACTAGCTCTAAACGTCAGGTTGTACTAATAAATATTCATAAATTTTCTTTGTTGCGGTATGCAGCTTAATTCCTGCCCGGCTGAATGTAAAAGATCCCTCGACTGAACCATTTCCTCGAGACCACAACGATGGGAGGTTAGTGATTCCTCCCTGCAAACTCCATGTGACGCCACTGCCATTCATGCATTAATTGGATGATATTGACTAGTATATATGGTACGGTGGGGTGCTGACACTTTTATACTGCAAAACTCTATGGTTGTCCCGCGACAGAAAAGTTCCAATTATCCGATAGCGCCATGAATTTCAAAAATGACAAGCCCATGTGCATATAGACGCTAACATCGCACTTTGAAAAAGGGGGGGGGGGTGGCGAAATGATTAGTTTTTCACACCCCCTCCCACACCTTCCTCCCGATGTAAGACGTCAAAATGAGAAGTTCAAATTTCGTGCTATCAATCTGTATTTCTCAATGGCCCTTCTGTGCCACCGTAACATCTACTTCTGAGGAAAAACCCTACATGCCCATATTTTTTTGTAAATATTCTGTCTGCCGGTGATGGAGGAGGGGAGTGGCGAGGTCCCCATAATTTTGGTCTGGGCACGAGGCTAAATCCTCCCAGAAATATACACAGTTTGCCTCCTACCGGGCGCAACCGATCATTGCCCTCACGAAATTATGTCCTGACAACTGGGAGAATTAACAGCATGATGGGAGATATTAGCCAAAGATCGGTATGATTTTCTCAACAAACTGCAAGACTATATGTCAGACGATGCCTTTGCTCTGATTGGACAATAAAGCGCATCCTGATAGAGGGAGGGGTGGGTGGAGAAGGGGTAGCGCATCCTGATAGAGGGAGGGGTGGAGGGAGAAGGGGTGTTTTATACACCACGTACCTCCGACCCAAAGGAAGTTAGCAAACCGAATGTAAAGGTGTTCGCCATCATAACCACTTTCGCTAGTTCAACAGATCAAGTTCATTTCAGATATTTTTCCGCCAAGTGAGATACTTCCAGTCTAAGTGTGCTAGTTATGGCCATACACATTCGGATGCACATGCTTGCTAGATAATGATAGGCAAACTTTATTATCGTTACAAATCATAAAAGACTTGAACTTGCCAATAGGTACTAATTTATCTAAAATATATATGTTTTTAATGATGTACTACTTTCGTTTGCTATTAATATTCTTTAGTTGTATTTTATGGTAGTAAATTCCAGAAAATTGTAAAATAAGAACAACATACATTAGTGCATACATTTTGGTGTATTAGTTTAAATTACACTGAGACATTGTTGTAATACTACATGCTTTTTAGTCAGTCGTTATCCTTCTATAAGAATTAAAAAAACCTCATTTATTAATTTTATTGACTGAATAATACATAAAATGAGCTACGGAATGTGATATACACTAATGTTAATGTTGGAATGGAAATTGTATGGGTAGGCTACCCCGGTAGAAGGCACGATGCTTAAAAAAATCATTTTGAATGATATAACATAAACCAGGGACACAATGTCCTCGCTGATCTTCAAATATCCATTGAATATATTTAAATATGTTAACGTGATTAAGAAGACGATTATCAAGAGTTTGGGTATGCAAGGAGCATATTTATACACTGCTACTATATATAATATAATATAAAGTAGGGATTGACGGGTGGAGGTGTAGGGGCACTCACTTGTTAAATAGTGACAAATGATTAAATACATATCATGACTGAGTAGACTCTAGAGTGTGACAAGACTACATGTGTCCTTTTATAGTGATCTGAAAAGGGGGTATTCATCTCCACAACTAGTCTGCACAGCATAGTATGTATATAATCAAGTGGCTATCATTTTCAGAGTCCAGACACAATCATGTCAAGCGTGTCTTGTAGTCCAGGGGCTTTACCTATGCATTGCGTAATACTGCCTTGAAACATCGAAAGCAACACTTCCGGAAACTTCTGACCTCAGTGCAACACACAACATGTACGTATTCACGGTTCAGCTGTAGGTACTACAGTAGTAGCCTACATGTCATTGTGTGAATGATCCTACTGGAGAGGTGTTGTGTGTACTTACTAACCGTACTATTAAACTTAAAGACACCTGGAAGTGAAACTGTTCTGCGGATGACCAAAACTGTACTCATTCGCCAATAGACATTTCTTTAGAGAACGTAATCAGCCTGGGATGAAATGCAAGGTGTTATAAATTCTGTCAAAGGCACGGCTCTGGGTGTCGCCGAGTTTCTCACACCCGTTCTGAAAGTAATTTATTCGCACAAACTGTTTTGAAGCACTGCTGTTACTAATACTACTACTCCTAACGTTAGGCCTTACGTGTTTACTGTAGGCTATGATGTGAAGAATAATAGCCTATATACTGTAGTTATCCAGTTCCTTGCTACTGTAGGATAAGGCCTAATCAATAGTAGGAGATTGATGGATTAGCCTACAGTATAAAACTAACAAATCTTTTCGCTACTGCAAATATATTGTACTAAGATAATGCTAATTGTGAACATGTTCTTATTAATGGTAGGCTACTCTGAAAGTTATACACTCATGCAATTTAAATTTTAAGTTTTGACATGAAAATGTGTACAAGGTTACTACTAATTGGTACCCTCTATCTTGAAGAGTGTTTGAATGCCATTTTGAAGGTAACATCATTTTAAGCTACAATTATTTTTTATGTTGAAAGACATGCAGAACTGATAGGACTATATGATATTACCAAATGCAAAGAAGAGTTAACACTTGTATGACCTTTACAGAAAGTATTTGGTGGAATACTTTTTAAGAAACAAGGATGGCTATTCCAGGTTAGTTAAAAACCCTGTCCCGTAATGAGTAACTGCTATGTGCTACAATAACATACTGATCTACACAGCCCGGCAATTAGCACAATTATTGAAAAGAAATGTCTGGGTAAAAAATTTGTTTTTGATATATTACAGAGGAACATAATCTAACTATACTATTGAAATTTGCATTCAATTCCTATGTACCTTTTTGGAGATATTGACAGTTGAAGTTATCTGATTGTCACGAGTATGCTTGACGCAAGTCTAACGACTATCATGCAGCTGGATAAATTTACTGATGAATATTCATTTGTTGTCTGTTTTTGCTCACGAAGTTTGCATTAGTAACATTCGACATTCTAGTATATGCTTTGTTTAATTCACTGATTGCTCCACGGGCATCAATTGAATTTGTGTACAGTAAGTCTTTGTTTAGATTAATTTGCATAAAATGCAGGTAAAAGGGTCGGTATGAATAGGCCGGGTAAGCAGGTCAGGGTGTGGTATTCGTATTTGGTACTATACTTGGTGCAAGGGTGCTGGGCGCACCACAGCAGTTACCTGTTGCAGTTGGACACGATGTCCGTTGGGCGACGTTAGCCCGCAGTACTTCGCTATTTTACTATAGTATATATGTAGGGGCAACTTAAGTTCCCCGCTGATAAAAACTTGGTAATATATATCTTGTCAGATATCTTAAAGGACCTACCGATATGATACGAATTCTGTAAGTGTCTCATTTTCTTATGTGTACTAAGTCAAACCTTACTTTGCAGTAGAGGAAACGCAATTAGTTAATAGTTGTATTCTTTATTCTTATTCTACCAAAAGTGAACTTGAAGCAAACAGGTGTGATGTCATAGTTGCACACTGACAAATAATGTTTTGTTTTTTCTTTATTTTTCAGTCTATTGATTTGACCTTCGGTTGGATAGGGTTACTAGTTTGTCTAAAGGGGATGTGAAGTTTATAAAGTACCAATACCTATGGCACATTCACATTATGGAAGCATCCAATTGTGGAGTATAAAATTAGACGTAAAATTTAAAGGAAAACAACACGCTATTTATCAGTGTGCAACAATGACGTCACACCTGTTTGCGGACAAGTTCACGTTTGGTACGAAAGGTGGCAACTTTAACTGTCAATATCTCACAAACGGTACATAAGAAATTAATGCAAATTTGACCAGAATGCTTAGATTATGTTCCTCTTCAAAATATATCGAAAAGTAATTTGACCTGGACTATTCTTTTAATATTACTAGCGTTGTGCCGATATTGGCAATATCGTTTTTAGCCGATATTCCAATCCTGATATCCAATATTACCTATAATTCTGATATTTGTAAGCAGCAAGAATGAAGGTCAAATCACACTTTAAGTAATGCATTAATACATAAAGTATCAAAATTATAATCTGCTATTGTGAGTTATAATCGTTTGCACAACTCACAAACAGTAACCACTTGTATCATTCTCATTTAAAGAATCCTGTTAGTAAATTAGTAACAAAAAATATGTGCGTATCCTATAACACTAGTCCTAACTTCTTTTTAAATGAACAATTATATACCCCACCAAGTTGATATGCATGAAACTGTGTGCTAGCATTTCTTTTTTTGTTGAAAAACAGAAGCCTATCGTTCCTGCGACTCCTGTTGAACGATTCGTTACTCTGTTTGACCAACTGTGTTCAGCATTTAGGCTGCAAGTCTTATGCAAACTGTCATCAAATGGAGCCACACATTTTTGAGCATAAATGTTACAAGATGATATTGTGTGATGAATAAACCTGATTTTATGTAGAAAAGACTTTAGTGTATCCTGGCTAAGAACTTTTGCTACCCCTTGTGTTTAACAGAACCAAGTCCCATAAAAAATGATATCCTACCATTAGCCGGCTATACTAACGACTAAGCCTAGCGAAAATTCTTCAGCAAGTTCTTCTTAAATTTGACATATTTCGTAAACCAACCAGCAATAAATTGTGATATGCAAAGTTGATTTTCAAAATACAATGTCTTCATCAGTCATTGATGTTTTAAAAAACTGCATCCATGATACCCTTTGTAACCTTTCAGAAGATACGCAATTTTTGGAATGATTTAGTAGGGATTATGCAGGTGTAACTTTTACACTCAGCGGAGCCCTCAGAAGCACTGTGTGAGTTAAAGCAAAAAGTTTCTTGTATTCTTGCCAAGGATATTTGCTAGGGCAAAACAGGTGTCAGTGGGTATGTGTCAGTTTTAATTTTGTTGTGTTCACTTATATAATACAGCAGCCTGACTGGTAAAATTTACTTTAACGCTTAACAAAGACTGCTATGTACGTTGACGTTAAGTGGCCTGACTGGTCTGTTTATAGATCATTATCGGTAAATATTTATCAGAATGTGTGTCATGTTTCTTTGACCAGCTGATCGCCAAATTGACCACTGGCTATTAATAAAAATCGAAACTGAGGCTAAAGAAATGTTCTTTTTTAGAACAGATTAATAAATCATCGCATAATCGCAATTAACAAAAAGTGGCTTTGTTGTGAAAAGAAAACTGTTCAATATCGGTTTGTCGTTATTGGCAATGAGGCTAAATTTGATCGATTCCGATTTGCCACCGATATTGCATACATCGACCTATACCGTTATCGCAAACGATTATCACCGTAACACTAAATCTTACACACTAATTGCTATACTAATTATAATAAATAATCCCATCAATAAGATGGGGTTTATGTTAGAACATGTTGTTCTAAGTTCATTTTGTCATCATTACAGGAGTCCAAATTCAAAGAAACTGGTGTCATAACTCCCGAAGAATTTGTTGCTGCTGGTGACCATCTAGTCCACCATTGTCCAACATGGAAATGGTCTCCGGGGGAAGCAAGCAAGAAAAAACCATATTTACCAGATGATAAACAATATTTGGTGACCAAAAATGGTGATCTAATTTGCTAATTATCTTCGTGATATTGGAGGAAAGAGATTCAGTGTTGAAGATACTTGTGTTTCTTTGAAAAGTTCTTTTGATAAAAAATTCTGCGGATTGTTTTTAGTTTGATTAAAATGATCATTTCTAAGTACAATTTTCATGTATGGGTCAAAAAGAGGGTAAAATATTGTTTTCTGTTCTAGTGCTCTGTTAGTAAGCATTTCCTAAGCCAGGAAAAAGCAGAAAGAATTTTCTATGTGTCAGCTAAATATTATTGGTGAATCTATATTTCAAGGCTTTTATAGTTACTGCAGTCCTCATGAGGTGAATCAAACCAACAAAGTTTATACATTTTGACATCGTATCTTTGCAATGTTGTACAACGGTTGCATTGCTCAATAAAGCCAATGTTAAACGATGATTTGCATAAGGTGCCAGATTCATTCATAAAGTTTGATGGAATTCACCTCCTTATTCATGTGACTGGAAGTAATGATTTTGTTCTCATGTTTGTTTATATTTTAATCAGTTCCCTGTCACAGGAGATGCAAACAAATGGAGTACGTAGAGGAAAATGAAGCAATTGTTGATGCGGAGGACGGAGATGGAGGCTGGGTCGATACTCATCATAATGCCGGTGAGATAATTAAATTGGATTATGTTTATTTACTAAAGTATGTTAGTAAAGTATGTTTTTTTACTAAAATATTAATGTTTTTTTACTAAAGTGTTAATGAAAACCAAAGTTCTGCAGTATTTCTTCTGTAAATCCATTATTCTCACTGAAATCTGAGAACTGTTTAATCACAACAATACAATGCTAAATTTGAAGCCAAGTTTCCTGTGACAAGTAAATTTATTTTCAATGTGTGATTGCATTGGAATGTATGCATTTCCTTACAATTTGATACAAGGAAAAACATTGTCACGGGATCTAGGGATTTCCTCGTGACAGTGTAAATCGAAGATTAGAAATGATGAGAAATCAGAAACAATATAGACATATTGTATTATTTTAGGAAGAAGCCGTTTTTTTTCTTGCCTGTTTGTCCTGAAATGCTAAATTCATTTCCTGTTGTTAAAGCCTTTGTAAGGGCAGATTTGGCTTCAGTGTTGTTAAAGGGGGGATGTACTCAGGCTTTTTGAGTGCTGGGCAGACTTGTGCAGTAGTGTGATCCACATCCTGGGGGACTGTCCTCAGGGGTGGGGGAACCCACCCCCCTTTTGGAAAGTTTTTGCAAATGAAGTATGCTTAGATAGCAAATGGTGCTATCTTTTTTTTTCCTGTTCTTGCGCTGACTTCAGTGCCAAGTATTCACTCGTATTTTAGTATGTGTAAAATTTGTTAAATTAATCATAAGATAAAGTGCCGGGTGGAAATGTTTTAAAAATACCATTTGTGCCGGGGTGGTATTCAGAACTGCCGGGGCACAGCCGCCCGTCATTGCCGCCACCTCCCTGCGTGAGCATATCCCTGGTGTTAGAAGTCTAGTGTATGGACATGGAGGATTTTCATTGTAGAAAGGTTGTAATCATTTTCACATGGTTTTCAGTCTCAATTGTCATAGGGGACTGGGGTTGAGAGTGGATCAGGAGGTCTTGAAAAACTTTCTAGTGAACCGCATGTCAATATTTTCTAATCGAGGATAGCTGGATACCTTACAGATTCATTCATTCCTTCAGATCCTGCTGCTGCACTGAATGATCAAGTATCTGTGATGAGCCTCGATGAGAAGCAAGCGACCAAACCTGCCGGAGGAGGTGATGATGACGATGACGACGACGACGATGAAGAGGAAGAAGCTATAGACATGGACGGTAAACAGTGTTTAATTAATTCTTTTTAAACAAATTTTAGCCTGTTAACTTTGCTAAAGGTCCCTTCATTAAGTTTCCTGGAGGATATGACCCTTCAAATTATTCCCAAACATTGAGGAGTGTTAAATTAGATTTTCAGTAAATGTCTGAGTGATGGAAGATGCTTCGAAGGCGACAATTCAAATTCTTGGGAAGCTTGTGATTTTAGCTGGCCATTATTAGACCATCTAGCTTATTTTGTGGTGATCTTCACGACCTTTAAGGAGGCCGGTTGTAGTGAAAAAAAATGAAGTTTAACAAAACTATTGCATATCGCATATTCATTTTTACACCAATCTGGTAGTACCTGTCGCACCTTAGATGATAATTTCACGCCTCTCTGACCCAAACTAGTGCCACCAACTAGCAATTAGTTGAATCCATTGATACTAGTGGCAGTATCAACCCAGAGTTTTGCAAGTGAAGTAAGCAAACTTTGGCTTGGCCTGAATACATCTAGAATATTTCTTTTGCATGCTACTGTAGCTGAGCTTAGTGTTCATCTGCATTTCGAAAAAATAGCAGACTGTCTTGAGATATTTTAAAGTCACAAGTTTGGTCACCAATTACCAAAGACGTATTGAATTCACGATTACAACTTGTAAGTAGTAGCATGAATAGTAGCTATTACAACATAAAGAGAAAATTTACCTGTGTATCTAGGTTTGAATCTGAGGTAACGTTATGTCTGTTGTATAGTAGGTAGCATGCAGTAAGTAACATTGTTTGTATGAGTAGTAGATACTACGTTGATTAAGTTTGAAACAAATGAAGAGAGAAGTTGCTTGTACTGTAGTATCTGAGTTTGAATCTGAGGATACATTATTTCAGTTCTATAGTAGGTAAAATAGCATGCAGTAAGTAACATTGTTTGTATGAGTAGTAGATACTACGTTGATTAGGTTTGAAACAAACGAAGAGAGAAGTTGCTTGTACTGTAGTATCTGAGTTTGAATCTGAGGATACATTATGTCAGTTCTATAGTAGGTACAATAGCATGCAGTAACATTGTTTGTATGAGTAGTAGATACTACGTTGATTAAGTTTGAAACAAATGAAGAGAGAAGTTGCTTGTTCTGTAGTATCTGAGTTTGAATCTGAGGATACATTATGTCAGTTCTATAGTAGGTACAATAGCATGCAGTAACATTGTTTGTATGAGTAGTAGATACTACGTTGATTAAGTTTGAAACAAATGAAGAGAGAAGTTGCTTGTACTGTAGTATCTGAGTTTGAATCTGAGGATAAATTATGACAGTTCTATAGTAGGTAAAATAGCATGCAGTTAGTAACATTGTTTATATGAATATTAGGTATTACATTAAGTTTGAAACAAGATCAAGAGTTAAGTTGCCTGTAGTATCTGAGTTTCAATCTCACTATTTATCCCATTTCAACTTTAGTTCCATACACTCTCTGTTTCCTGTGCTAGCTAACACTTAGTTAAAACACTAGAATTGAAACTGAATATGATGAGTATCATTCTGTATAGCTGTAGTTTGATACAATACCCTTGAAGTATTCTTGTTATTTGTGCTTTCATTTTGATGAAAGGTTTGACACCGTCGGGATTTATCCCACTGCACTCGCCTAGTGAATAAAGTAGTAAAGATATAAATTAATAATGAAGCAATCTCACTAGGTAACAACATGTCATTCATTAATCACACTATCACAGGCAGCCTTTCACTCTTTATTTGTTGGTACTGTGAGCTGTGAGTCTGTGACAGGAATTTTAGTATCCGATAGCAGTAATGTAACACTTCAGTCATGAACTTTTACAAAGACAGTATGAAGGGGAAAGTTATATCTGGTATGGTAAGGCAAAATATTAGATATGTTTATTCAACAACAATGGAAAATTTGAAAATGTATTGCAATAACGTCTACCAGTTGTCAGCCTTGGCATGCAAAAATATTCTCAATTGATCTTAAATTTTGGGCAGAATTTTTGCTTAAAGTCCAGTGCAAAGTTTTGTCAAACAATTGTTACAAATTGAAGTTAGTATCAAACTGTTTTCCAGTGGTCCTACTTTTCGTACATTGTTCTATTGTTTTTTAGTTTCCATCCCTTTTGTGATAAAAAAAATACCTACTATTGCCCGCTTTTTAGTTTTGATTCAACATGAATGAATAAAAAATGCGGCTGTGAACACTTGTTTATGAAATGTTGTTTTTGTGGCATCTCATGACAGGATGTTCCCAATATTATATTCTCTCTGTGGATTTCATTTATTTGCTTCTCTGGTATGATGACAAATATTGTTGAGTACTGAACAAGTCTGTTTCATTCCTACTTTTTTGCTCTTTTTGTCCTTATTAATTATCCTTCTATTTCCCCAATTTTGTCAAAGGTTTTCTACATTTGTGTTCCAACATATTTTCTACATTTTCATGAAGGATGTTTTGGATTGCCTGTATAATTCTGAAGAGATGAAGTAAAGATTAATGTATTAAAATGTCTTCTCCTTTAGACTTTAGAAAAGTATCAGGAGATTTAACATTTGCCAAAGTGATAAGAGGTTTGTAAAGATGTGTGCACTGAACGGTTTTCATCACAAGGCGATACTATGAGTATGGGGATATGTTGAAATATTAAGAATATGTTTGTCAAGATCATAAATATCAACTGAGTAGTTAAAAAATAGAGAAACATTGTATTCCTAATGCATTCCTTACTGTATTGAATTCCTAACTGTCTTCAAATTCTAACTATTTATATACAGAATATGTAGAGAGTGGAAAATTAGAAGATGAAGATGAAGTGAGTGTTTCCTTTTTATCAAATGTGGATGTTTTCATTTCGTTTTGTTTCATTTCACTTTATTTCTTTGTTTTATCACAACGTCCATCTATGGAACGAGTATTTATTAATAAGATGTTGATGTACATTGCAACAGGATCTAAAAAGCTTTGTAAGCTTGTGTGGTAGGAAACATGAGCTAAACTAATACACATGGACAAGGAAATGTATATACTAAGAACAAAAACAGAACATAACAAAACAATTAATTCCAAATCAATGCAAAAGAGGGATATGTGGTAATTAATAGTCAGTAATTTCTCAAATAGAGTCTATTTCTTAAATGTGTTTGAATAGTTTATACGCTACTCCAAACCTGTAGGCACCTACAGTAGTCAAGTTCTGTTTGTGTGAAGCGACCAGCTGGTTTTAACTCTCTGAAATTTATACGTTGCATGTCAGACAGAGTTCATATCCTAAACATATGCCCATAGATGTACCTAATTCTGTATCCTGGTAACTGCACAACAAGTAGAACTGCAGATTTACACACTAACAAAAGAGACTAGCCATGCAGGACATTTAGTTACATATTTGAACCATAAAGCACCTTACCTTGCTCAACTTTTTATGATAGTTTCTGTTTATTACCTGTCCTGTGTAAATACTGCGATATTGTTTAGTTAGTTCTTAATATGCTTAAGATACAACAGAAATGAAGCTATCCTGTAATGCACCGCAACTAGCGACTTTGTTAGATCACAGAACCATATGATGTAGCTACCATTTCCACTATACAGTATTGTAGACCTACTGGAGGCCTAGGCATGGTTGCTATGGATTGTATCAGTGTAATTAAGTGTTAGTAGGCTATAACTAGGTCTGTTAGGGTGATACTGTGTTGTGTAGTATGCCATTGTTGCTGTGGCTAAACTTACCTCTGGTCCAACCTACCGTACAGTGTAGTCTGCATAAGTATACTTGTCTTTGTGAATAGAACATGTAATAATTCTTATTACACACGAACATTATGCAGTGGTTGAATACTAGGAGCTGCAATGAGCAGAATCTGTATTCTGTGAGTAATCAAAACTGTGTTTTATGGAATGAATTTATATTAAATTAGATGTGTAGAATAAACATTTGTTATGAACTTAGAGCATGCTACTCAATATGGCCGCATGGCAATACGTTTCCAGGGGTGATAGTGGCCTGGCACAACGATTAAGGTGTAAATTGTTTATAATTTTTGTTACTTTTAGATTCACTCCAGTTCAAATTTATTTCTGCACATGTACTTTCATTTCATATATTTCATTCCAGTGTAAATATGAAATTGATGGAGAGGAGTCATAAAAAATAAAGTCAATACAGGTTGTTACAACTGTATACCAAATTACCATAAGTACATGATGACATTATGATGGACACTAGAGAAAACAAGGGTCGTTTATCTAGGTAGCGACCACCAGTAAACTAAACAGGAAGAAAAAATGCAGAAACATGAAACGAGAAGACATAAAAAAAAATCAACACAATACAACAACAGACGAAATTACAGTACATTCGTCAAGAATAACATGTTTTGTTGATGTTGGTCAGCCAGGCATCCTCTCTCTCCTTTGCTTCCCTTATGTTGAAATATTGTGACGTACAAATCAACAGCCATTTATAGTGCATAGAGACTTAGAGAGTCACTCTCCCTCTTATTTTTTTACCAGGCCACTTTAGATACATCAAAGATTCCAAAGGTTGACACATCGGCAACAGGAGCTGCATCTGATATTCTGCAGACCAGAACCTATGACCTGAATATAACGTATGATAAGTATTACCAAACGCCTAGGATGTGGCTCTACGGATATGATGAGGTGAGATTATTGAATGTCCAAGTTCTAAAGATATTTCACTGGCAGGATTCAAGATTAGATTCCTCACTTTCCAATAATCTGCATTTTGCCAACATTGCAGTCTTTCACTTTAATTCAGCCTTTTTTTTTTGGGGGGGGGGGGGAGGTGAAACTTCAAACTGTAATTTTTGCCACAGAAACTTTCTTGTATGTTGCACTTATCTGGCAAAAACAGAACACAGTACATTCTTGTTTAATCATGGTATCATTGTGTATGCCTCTTAGCATGGTTCTTGAAACTGAGTCAAACTGTTATTGCTGCTTTGAATATGATACAAGTGTGCTTTTAAGTGTCCTTCAAACTGCTTAAAGTAGGATTTAAGGTAAGATTCCTCATTTCCAATGTCATGGCAGTTTCTCGGCATCATTTCTAAGAGTTAATGTAGTATACCATAGTTATATATATAATGGTCACCTTCATTCTCTGACTTCTATGCCTCCAAGTATGTGGTTATATTATGAACATTGTATCTGTTAAAACTGCATTTGATTTATTCTGTTTATTTCCTTTTATTTTCCAGAATAGAAAACCTCTTACCGTAGAGGAGATGTATGAAGACATAAGTCAAGATCATGTTAAGAAAACTGTTACAGTAGAATCCCATCCTCATCTTTCTCAAATGTTGTGTTCTGTTCATCCATGCAGGTAAATCTACTTGTTATAATTGGGAACATGAATATCAACAAGACCTGCAAAAACATTTTAAGGTGTGTGTTTAGTAAACAGAGGAAGGCAGATTGTTTGTTAAAACAGTTTCAACAGAGAAAGAAAAGCAAATGATGAGTTAAAATGAAGATGTGGACTGTTCTTTTTGTTATTTTTGACTGATGAAAGACGAATACATTCTAAGTGTCCTGGTGAAGTTTGCATTAAATTCCCATTAAATTGCAGCAAAAAGGTGTGATGTCATAGAAATACACTGACAAATTTCTTCTTATGTCTTTCTTTAAAATTTACATCCATTTACTTTAAAATTTGGAATACATCTCAGTAAGATCACACCTTCATACTTAGCATATTGTTAACTTCATACTCTCTGTGGATAAAGTTAGAACTCAAGCCAATCAAAGGTCAAAACAATAAATTGAAAAATACAGAAAAGGAGCGAAACATTTTGCTGTCAGTGTACAACTATGATGTCACAACCTGCTTGCTTCAAGTTCACTTATGTTACAACCTGTGACAATTTCAATTAGTATCAGTATCTCGATAGTGCTATGTAGAAATTGCTTTCAAATTTCATAGGGATGCTTAGAACATGTTCCTCTTTTATCAGTCAATAAAGAAATTTCCTCTGAACTATCATTTCAAGTTATCAAGTCTATGATAAAGTTTGCATGATGAAATACTTGTATGTTTACTAGTGAGCTATTTCCATTCTTTGTTTCTGCAGACACGCTGATGTTATGAAGAAGATTATTCACACCGTAGCAGACGGTGGAGGAGAACTTGGAGTTCATATGTATCCTTTATTACAGTCTTACTAAACCTGAACTTAATACATTTATGTATCGTAAACATTCCACGAACAAAACCATATCTCTGTGGTACATCACACAAGCTACGATTCTGTCATCGGATCAGTGCTTGTAAATGCCCTAGTCACCTATTCCCGATGTTTGGAGTGCCCCATGGGATGAAACCCAGGAAATTTGATCAAATTGGTATCTCTTGCGAATGAATTGCAATTTTCCAGCCGAAATATGATGTCTGAAGGTTACTATTCCATGTGTAGCGTATGTTGTAAGGTATTTAGATTGTTTCTCTAATTCTCTTCAACATCAACAGTGGATTCCTATGTGTATATCACAGTCCATGAAGAGATGTATTGAAACCACATATAGTCTTTGGCTAGTTGAATTGTCTACCCCAGTTCCCATGACACTCCTTATTATAGCCTGCAACTGTGAGTCACTCTGAGAAACCTCGCTGCAAATTACTTTTCTTCCTGTGCTGATGTATGTTGAGTTATGTCTCTGCTTGGAAACTGAATGTTATAGCATTCCTGGCTGGATTTCAGAACCTTGTAATTCACTTGCCACCCAAAGTTTTGTTTTCTAAGAGTTTGTCATGTACAATGTAATTGTGTTTCTGTTATCAGTGATAGAAGTGGAATATTCCCCAAAAATAAATTATAAATAAAGAACAAACAAAGAAACCAAAATACAACATACATCTCAATTGGGACCCAAGTATCATAACATATTTCACACCATTTATACATGAACCTAATTCAACACATCTCTTATTTTAAGTCATATATAGTGAGGATAATTCATATCGCCCAGTATAAGATCAATAGCATTTTTGTTCCTTTATATTTTATCTTTCCCTTAACTTCATACTTGCAGGTATTTACTCATCTTTCTGAAGTTTGTGCAAGCAGTCATCCCGACTATAGAGTATGACTACACCAGACATTTTACCATGTGATGTGCTATTGGATCAATATTGCTATAATTTACTAACACGACTCATTATTGCAGAGATGGCCAATAAAGTGTTGCATGTGTCTAGTGATGTTAAGGTTTTCATGCTGCCTTACCATAGCAACTGTATCCAAGGAGAAACATAGCTTATTGCTTTAGTTGTTGGTTGACAGCCCATGCACATAAAAGAACACAATAGCTGCTGGTATGTTGATGTATTAGCTGGTATCTCCCGCCTGCCCCTTTCCCCACCAGGAAAAAAAAAACCCATCAAAAATACAAAGAGAAGGTGGGATAAAAACATTACAGCAAAATATCTATGTTTCAAACTACAAAATGTGATGTACTTGAGCAAAACAAAATCTTGCCTTTTTGTGAACAGGAAAGGATCGATATGAAAATGGTGACTATTTCAGCTTGGAAATCTGCTATCTGACCTTGATGTTATTAATGTTATAGAAAAATTGTAGCATCTGGCTATGCTGTAACCATTATTGTGCCATTACACATTTGCTATCAGTGGTCACATATAATTGATCAACTTTAGTGTGATATATCATGCTTTTCTGCTCAAAGAGAAATCTATAGCTCTTGCTTGATATTTGGAAATAGTTTGCAGGTGTTTGGCCTTTGGAAACTGTTGGGCAATTTTGCCCCAATAGAAGAATTCACATGAAAAGTTTGGTGCCAAAATAAATTTCAAACAAAAATTTAAACAAAGTTTAGATAGTGTTTCTGTGGAATGGATTAAATAACTATATCTTGCCAACTAAAATTTTCTATGGATAGATTGGTAGATGCTATGGGACAGGGTATACGGTAGTAATAAGAGTATGAAGAAACTTTAACTAGGAAACTGAACCTTAAGTCTCAAGTTTATCATTTGGTTTAGGCAGCTATGGAATCCTTTCTTCTTTTCATTTGGTTTTCAAGATATGGAAATATTTGGGTCTTTAAAGGAGATGAGTGTGATGAGACATTATCTTCTATAATTTTAAGTATGTGCCTACTCGCATTACGATTTTAGTTTTGCATTCCAGATTTTTAATATTTTTTTTTAAATTAATATTTACATAAGGTGCTATGCGGTGACAGATGACTGTACCATTATTGGCACAGACTTAATTTTTCTGAGCTTTAACTTGACAAGAAAAACAAACATGATTTTAGGTGAGTATGTGTCATGCCACAGGATGTAGAGATTGTTGAAATGAACATAATGGGTTTGTTTTGTATGTAGCTGTAGTCAAAGAGGTTCTGCTCAATCCTTATTTTTCTCTTTTCATATTTTGTACATACTTGGGAATTTTTTTGAGTTTGGATCTTGCATGATACTTATGGTTCAGTATTAGTTTCTTAGTATTTTCAGAGTAAAAGATATTACATGCCAGATGTCTTCTTCTTGCTTTTGCCCTCTAGTGGTCGGCATCATCGGGTATTGCTGCCATGTTAGTTCCACAATTGATGGGATTATATCAAGTTGTAATGGGAATCCTGGATCACACTTTCTTTGCAATACATCTTGCAGATCCATTGAAAATTGCATTGCAAACACTATTAAAGTTTGTCTTCTTGTGTCATACCACCTGTGAGTGAATCAAGAGCCAAATCTACTCATTGTGACAGACTTTGGCAAGTTGTTTTTGTCGGTATGTCACTACACTTTGCTATGCATCGTTCACTTTTCAGGTTCAAAGATCATGTATAGGTGACGTTGGCTTCGTGAAAAATGGTGCTTTATGTGGAAAATTATGTGGCAACTACTATATGAATATTTGTTTATGAGCCAAACAAATTGGATGCTTGAGAAATCCCCCCCCCCCCCCCTTTGCATTATCAAAGTGTATTTCATTACTCACAGGCCTAAGAAACTATCTACTGGCTAAAATCAAATTGTCAGCCCAATAATATTTACTGAAAATAAGCAGTAATGTGTGGCTATCATACAGATTCTTTGACCGATGATTGTTTACCAACTTACCATGTGTTTAGAAAAATTATTTAAATTAGTTATTAAATTGTTAATAACTAGGAAAATGCCAGTTCCTATTTTTTTTACTACTGACAATTGGCAAAATTCAATTAAATGTGGGCACTAAATCCTGCCATGATAAAATTGGGTGGGGTGGGGGAGGGGGAGGAGGGCTCAGCTTCCCCACTGGCAGACAATATTAATACACACTACAAGTCTGTACTCCATCAGTCTTATGGAGCATTCACCTCTTGTTATTGAACTGTATTGCACACTCACATGCTACGAAGTCAAATAATACTCCCTCCCAATATGCTGAAAATTCAGGAAATATTTTTTGAAGTTTTTTTCGCATTGATTCTGTAAATTTTGTCCAATTATCTGATTGCTGGATGTAAATTATGTGTGAAATGCAGGATTGTTAAGATTCAAATGTATTTACAGTAAACTATGTAAGAATGAAGGAATAGACTTGATCAAATATACAACACAGTGTAACGGAAGGTATTTTGGCATTTTTTTTTTTTTTTACTTTTATTTTGTATTTCATTTTTCTCTTGCATAAATTCCTCTTTATGGATGTATTCTGATCAGATTTAGAAAATCCAGTATATCCGCAGGGTTCTAGTGAGCATAGATCGTACGACTACAGACTAGTTCACCCTCCCCTCTGCTCCCTTTCCAACCTAGGTCTCATGAATGCTGACCAGTACCCGTTTCCCTTTTGAAATCAGCTAAAAGACTCCCAACAGTTATCCATGTACCTAAGTTGTACACTGTATTCCTAGTACATGCCCAGAAAAGTGATAGCCCATGAGAAAAAGGTGATTGGTCCCCCTGTAAGCATTTGAGCTTACTACTGCATATGCAGACGGAGGATGTTTACCCAAGGAAGATACCAACATACGGATGCTGACACATGTTACCAGTCCTCTTAAGGTAACTATACCATTCTTGTACCAGGTCCAATGTACTTCCCTGTGACTCCTAAATTAACATACTACGAGCTATGACTTAAAAAATAATGATGCAATCATAATGGTTGGTATTGTTATTAACTAAGGAAAGAGTTACAAAAGGGGAAAAAATGAAGAAAAAACAAACAAATAAAACTAACAATTGCCAATTTGCATTTGCTAATGGTGTCTAAAAAAGTCGGTAGATTGCTGAAACGATACAGTATCTTTAGGGCTACCGTATAAAACAGCAGAACCGGAAGTAAAATTCAAGCGCGAAACAGCTGTCTCTACAATTTCGACAATCGCTGGTACGTTAGTAAACATGTAGTGGCATGAGTGCTGTGTTGAGTATACGGTATTGATACATTTATCTGTTGAACTGTACCGAAATAAGGCTCGCAGTTGTTGCTGGCTGTTACAAAAGTGTTTTCCTATTGTCGATTGTGAGACCGACATGTCTTGATTCCATCATCCGTGAGTTATACATTAATAGGTGTGAAATTTGGCTTAGCCAATATGAATAATGACTGGTTTGATAGCCTAACCTAACTAACTGTCACTGTCTATTTGTCAGGCCTAACTAAATATGTAATATGTATCAACTATCATGGAGCAGTCATAGTCCATCCATTACTTAGCCTAGCTCTTAGAAAAGGTATGGCCATAATTCATTGGGTCACATAAGAAATCATGTTGAGTTTTGGGTTTGTTAGGAATGGCTAAAAGCTCTACCCAGTAGACCTAGGTTAAGCTTATAAGGTTAGGGCCTACAATAACTTTTAGTTTTAAAGTGAGCATAGGCTTATGTAAGGCCTTAGTGTTACTGGGCCTAGGCTAGGCCTATGTTATGTATTCATGATAGTCCACACACAACTTTACTCGAGAATGTTTCTCAAGGGAGGGTTTCAGCCACCACAATTGAATTTCGTCAGGATGATAAAATAACCAACAGTCATGACGTCGCCCTTGGAAGATTATTAAATACTTCAGGCCTTAATATTATAATGTCAATCAATGACAGAGAGCCACCATGATTCTGGATCATACATTTTCAATGCAAAAACCCCACAAATATGACAAAGAAAGATAAGTAGCCTATAGTAGATGGCCCAAAGTTTGTTCACTGTCGTATTAAAGCTTGTGATGTATCAATTTAGTATGCTTTTAAAAATTTCCTACATTTGTCTCTTTGTCTCATTTATCAACAGATAGCAAATGTTAAACATGTATTGAATCATCAAGGCATTAGATAATGTTAATAATGCCTTACAGTAGTTTTATGAATCTTCTTTCAGTAAAGAGCATCCCACAGAGAAAATGGACCAGGCATCTCACAATCAGTCATCACTACGTAGACAAGAGGGAGTTAACTATGCTCAAGTGCTTCAGAGTATAGCAATGTCCAGCCCAGCCCATGCCGTCATGGGACAATTGCCGGCAAATCTCATATCACCCCCAACTGCTGCTCTCCAACATGTTAACTGGGCTGCTAACCATGTTAACACAAACCAAGTTCCTTTCAGAACACCAGAAAAGGCTGGAAGTTATGGAAATCAGATTATTCCTGGACAAAAAACACCTAGTCCCAATGGAATATATCAAATGATATCTCCTACTTCTCAGTACATTCAAATGATGCAAATGTCACCTGGAATGACATCAGGGACTTCCCCACTCCGTCCTGACATACAGGAAGAATTGAAACGTCTCTCGGAAGAAGGACTTGAAGAGAACATCAGGTATGAACATTTCTTTGGCTTGAGTCTTAGCCAAAATATGTCAAGTAACTGGTTATGAATACATATTTCAGACCTTCTTGTTATTTTTACCTTTTCACCAATTTGACATGTCTATAAAGTACATATACTTGAATAGAATTTTCTGCAATTTGAGTAAATACTCTTTGCCATTTCTCATCCATTAGAGAAAATCTGTCAAACATTTCCTAACTCTGAAAGTTGTTGTAACATTATTAAATCAGCAAACATTAACTAAATCCACTTTCAAATCTACAGTCCTTCATCAATAAGAGATTGAACTATTGGTGAGATGGGAGTCTGTGGTTAGGAATACAGCAGTGTGAGTATAAGGCTGTGAATCTGCTACATGAACCCTGCAACACCTATCCCTGTTTAGGAGACGAAATACATATCAAATCCATCTGTTTGCTACATATTAGATTTGTAGATAGATCTGTGAATTCAGGCTTGGATATTTCCTAGCCGGGTGGGAAATAATGGTAAATACTGGGAATATTGGTAAAAACAAAATCATGTGAAAAACAACTATACAGTTGTTAAGTGAGCACTAATTACACTGATTTGCGTGAAATAGTGTCTGGTATCCAGTCAGACTCAATTATAGTATAACTTACTGATTAGGTTCATCTAAACATTCCTCTAATTATTAAAGTTCTTAAAGCTGTTACAACACTTTTGCAAGAATAAACAGTTAGAAAAAATGAAAAATATTCAGTTGTTTAATATTTGCCAGTATTTCCCACCTGTGGTGAATATTTAATAGATCATAAGTGTCCTCACTCCTTAATTTAGCAATCTAATATTTGATATGCTATCAACTCTTCCCAAACTGTGTATCAATCTTGAGATCATTATCAATTCATCCCTTTCATCACTGAATTTAGAAAGTAGTAAACAGCTCAAGTTGTAATGGTGGTGCAATAAGATTTTCTGGTTCAAAACAAGAAAAGTGATGATCTTCAACCACTGTTTTTAAAATCCATTACCATGATTGAAAGTGATGCCTTGAATACCGATCCTGTTGTTGTTCTCTGTTACAGTGCTGAAGTTTTCTCTTCCTACAAAGCCAGAGTGATAATTCCAGGAGCCATCATTCATCCAGGAGACATCGTTGAGGCATCTTCTCTTGCTGTTAGTATCTTACACTTGTTGCGGTTCAGTATAAGAATGACTTACATTGATTTGTCCATGCAGAGATAGGTGCAACACTGGCTAAATAAAGTATAAAAATCAACGATTTAGATAACTTCTACTGTTGCGACATGTTATAGGAAAGGATTAAATTGTCAATATGATTTTCAGATTCTGGTTCATTGGTAATTGGTTGTGATGATATAATATATTTGTAAACTTATGATAGAGTATGGATTGTATGTGTTACAATCCAATGATCTCTCTGTGATGGTCGGATTGGCTGGGACAAGTGGTAGACTAAGCACTCAAAAATGATTTTATTATATTCCAGTGTATTATTGTTTTATGACCCTTAGACTTCTAGGAAGAAACAAATTGGAATTGCTAGATGACCTTTGACCTTATGTCATTATTGTCCCCTTGTTGTTAATATTATTATTGTTATTATATTCATAAAATATACCTACATTGTTTTAATAAATGCAGGCTGTTCCTCTACCGAGACCAACCTACAACCTTGCTGCATCTATACCATGCGAACTAATAGAGGGCGGCAAATTGAGTAGTCTTCAGCTAGAAGGGATACTGTTTGCTGTAAGTTTTTTTGTTATTTGTTTTCTTTCTAAATTCAAATGATTGAGGAGCACTTTAGAGTGGTTGTACTGCAGTCTGCATGCAAGATTGAACTCATGTCAGAATGGGAAATAAGATCTGTAATACTTGCATTCTAAGAGCATTTCATTCAGTAATAATATGCAGCATAAAATATTCATGTAAAAAGTAATTAAGTCTGAGTAGCTAAGACTGTCTGACTATTATTTGGGAAACAAAAGGATTAATAGTGAGATGGTTCCTATAATCATGTTTCGTCATCAATTGGTGCATTATGATTTATTATTTACCTTTTATTGTTGCTCAGATGCAGTAGTTAGGACATTAAATATTGATCCTATTTTGTTACTTTCCAGTGCCAGCGACATCAAACCATCCTCCCAAATGAAAGCAGAGCTGGATTTTTCATCGGAGATGCAGCGGGAGTTGGTAAAGGAAGACAGGTAGGCTAGACAAGTTGATGTGATCATTTGGGGTATTTATGTTGGAGAAATAGTAAATTAAATATGGAATATTAGAACATAATTCAGTGTTTACATGTGCATTGCAATTTTCTCATCTGAAATTTCTCAGTTACAAAGTACTGAAAGCACTATGGATTTGTATACAAAAAAACTGATACATGTACAGTATCTTTGGATGTTTAGCAGTTAGGTTACATTAGCATAGCAATTTGCGATGCAATACTGGATAAATTATTTCCTGAATATGATTTCAATCATTCAGAAATTTGCTTTTTAACCCTGAAGTTTTTTCCTGAATAATAAGCATTTGACAATATTTTCATGTATTTGGTACAGTTCAGACAAATAGTACAATGGAAAACTACCTTGTACTGGTCAATTATTAAGCCTTTATGTTTGTTTTTGACAACTCAAACATCAAATTATTTTACTGATGATTGATGACATTATTATGTTGTTCAAGGAATAAAGGGCTTTGCATACAATTGGCTTGTGAACTTCAAGTACATTAAACATTAAATTTATACTTTCACATGACTTTTAAAGTTTAGATGCTTGTGATAAAAGTATGCATGATTTTAGTCAGGTTTTATGAAGTAACTGGCAAAAAATTATACTCAATGTCTAAAATTTGAATTTTTATTCTCCAACTTTCACTGACCAATTATCTGATATCTATGCAATGTATTCATTACAAATTAAACAAAAAACCCCAAACAAATATTTCACATGACAATGTTTTGTTATTAATGAAAGAAAAATATCACAGCACTTGGCTATAGTACTGTTGTTGTTTGAAGAGCAAGTAAATCTGTAATTTCATAGTAGTAAATGACTCAACAAGAATCTCAAATAAGTACATTATTATAAATATATTATATAATTACATATGATTATTATACACTTTAAGAACTAACCTTGCACAAGCTCCACTTTTCTTAGACCTCCTCAGCTTTCCATTCAGAAATGTTAGCATTCTGTTTCAATTTCTAAGTTTACTCTTTATATATATTAATTAAGTTGTAATCTTATTCTTTTCTTTTCTTTTTCTGTTCATGAAGTAGAAGTAAGATCTTGAATCTTGAATTGCCAAAAAAATGGTCTCTTCCTGTCCTGTTAGAAATAGTTCAAAATACATGTAACATCTCAATCATGTATTGACAAACCTAAAATGTACTATCCATTGAATTTTGTTTGCTGTGGTTTTGAACATCAGTGTGGCAATGTTTTGTTGTCAAGTACTGTTAATTATTTGTGTGTTAGGCTTATCATCTTTGATCAAACTGTTGTTATAATATTCATATTCCTGCATTTCAGATTGCTGGCATAATTCTAGACAACTTTGGCAGAGGAAGAATGAAGCACATTTGGTTCAGTATTTCATCTGACCTCAAAGTAGATGCTCAGAGGTAAGGAGAAGAGGTCATCTTCTTTGCTATGAAAATGCTGGTCTACTAGTTGGTACATTTTTCTTGTGATGTGATTTTATTACAACTTTTTTTGTACTGCTGAATATTTAAACAGTGGCATATGGGGGTGTGGCAGTGGGTAGGGTCTGGAGGACTTCAGTCATCTAGGGGAATGAGGCATTGACTTACAGAGCATTTGGGTGTGGTGGGCTGGGCTGGGGGAAGGTTTACAATGAAGCATTTTGTAAAGAAATGAGTGTAGCCCGAGGGGGGGGGGGGGGAGGTGTTGATGTCTATAATTAAGTCTAAGCGCAATGTCATACCTATAACTACTTTTGAATGTTGAGTAGGGTTGAAAAATGGCTCTTTTCCTTTGTTACTATGCTTCTTATATCTAACTAGTATGAATTATCATGCATGTGCTAAATATTGCCTTGTAGAATTGCCAACATTCTAGCCAACGGCCCTTATTTCTATTGAATTTAACACTGCTGCTTCTGCAAGGGAGCTGGTGGGGTGGGAGGGTGTGGCAGTCAACTAGGGGGTGATTGAGTGTAGAACAGGCTTAATATGAATATAAGAAATCTATTATCTGTGCTACAAAACCTTGGATCACTATGGTGTCATTACTGCAGAGGTGTCAGCAAACAATAATAAAGCAGTGATGAGGTTTGTTTATCATTATGTGTGTATCTTACTGTGGTAATATCGAGGCAAATGATGATCTCGATTCAAAGCAGCAGTTTTCAGAGATTTTGTTTTGATTTTGTATTGATCTTTCATTAATTTATTATTTTTCATTGACTTTTATGATGTTTCTGTTTGTAATGTTTTCAGAGACTTCCATGATATTGGTTGTCACATCAAAGTTATAGAAGGTTGCCAGCAACTGGATAGAGAAACCAGGTAAGGGTGGAGAATAATCTCATTACTAAATGGTGTGAACGTAAATTATACATTGCATTGATCAGCAATATTCTCTGGAAAATTAAACATTGATTAGTTTCTTGAGGATGTAATGTCAAAGCCTATTTTTCATAATTATTCATACTGGATTGATGTAAAATTTCACAACACTATCTATCAAATATTATCGGGGTTATATGTTAAAATAATCAAAGGTTTTGAACTTAAACATCAATTTGGTTGTGCATAATATTTATCTGAAATTTTATTTTTGCAGCAAGGATATAACTGTAAACCAATGATATATTTAACAAGGAAATAATCAAGGAATAAACTCCTCTTAGTTTATTCAGTAGATTCTTTTCGTGACCAATAATAAAATTTAATGAATTTAATAATCCAGTTGTTTTAGGAACAGTACTAATTACTTGATTCGTCTTCTTCCCTGTTTCAGAGCCTTTGGTTTACCGTCAGACTTTAAATCTGGAGTAGTATTCAGTACATATGCAACATTGGTGTCTTCTGTGCAGAGAGGTGGTAAGCAAGATTAGTAGTATATAATCAAGCAGGTTCTTTCTACAGAATCATTTCTGTTCAAGCACAATGACAACCAGCTGCTTTTGATGTCCAGTGTCAACATGTATTCTAATTACAACAATTTGCCCTGAGTTTGATCCAAGAAAACAATCATGTTTAAGTTTGCAACAAAATATTGATGTGTAATACTTGTAGCAGTTTTGGATTATCAAATGTTAAAGCAAATGAGAAACTCTTTTCTTGAGCTGATTAATTTGTTAGTATTCTATTTACTGTTGTACTGTAAGTGCCATATGTTTGTTATTATTCTATTTACTGTTGTACTGTAGGTGCCATATGTTTGTTATTATTCTGTTTACTGTTGTACTGTTGGTGCCATGTGTTTGTTATTATTCCATTTACTGTTTTACAGTAGGTGCCATGTGTTTGTTATTATTCCATTTATTGTTGTACTGTTGGTGCCATGTATTTGTTATTATTCTGTTTACTGTTGTACTGTAGGTGCCATGTGTTTGTTATTATTCCATTTACTGTTTTACTGTAGGTGCCATGTGTTTGTTATTATTCCATTTATTGTTGTACTGTAGGTGCCATGTGTTTGTTATTATTCCATTTACTGTTGTACTGTAGGTGCCATGTGTTTGTTATTATTCCATTTACTGTTGTACTGTAGGTGCCATGTGTTTGTTATCATTCCATTTACTGTTGTACTGTTGGTGCCATGTGTTATTATTCTGTTTACTGTTGTACTGTAGGTGCCATGTGTTTGTTATTATTCCATTTACTGTTGTACTGTAGGTGCCATGTGTTTGTTATCATTCCATTTACTGTTGTACTGTAGGTGCCATGTGTTTGTTATTATTCCATTTACTGTTGTGCTGTAGGTGCCATGTGTTTGTTATTATTCCATTTACTGTTGTACTGTTGGTGCCATGTGTTTGTTATTATTCCATTTACTGTTGTACTGTAGGTGCCATGTGTTTGTTATTATTCCATTTACTGTTGTACTGTAGGTTCTATGTGGAGCAGTCGTCAGAGCAGACTACAACAGCTGATGGACTGGTGCGGACGAGAACAGTTTGATGGCTGTTTAATATTTGACGAATGTCATAAGGCCAAAAACTTTATTCCTGTAAGTATTCATAAGTCACTGGTCATCATCAAACTTTTAACTTCGTAAATATTCATTAACCGTCCATCTGAGTGCAATTTTGTTTGGTAATCTCTGATTCGCTCAGAATAACAAAAGGAATTCAAAACTAGTGGAATAGTAAAAAGTGCAAAAGGTGGTAAACAATATCTTGCCAAATTTGTTTTATGCAGGAGATGATGTTCTATTTCTTCCAAGCAAAGAAGGAATTAAATATGCCCCAATGTGAATTAACATTTCAGAGAACGAAGAGACACACATTCCAATCTGTGATTTTTTTCAAAAACAGCAAATGCTTGGCCTTTCAATTTGTTGCAAGTAAAGTTTTGAGATTTCCTTTTACAGGGCAATGAGAAGAATAGCACTAAAGTTGCAATGGCAGTTACAACAATACAGAGGTATGAATAATTATAATTTCATGATCAGTACAATTATTAATTTTATAGTAAGAACAGCAAGGTCTAAATATGCTAAGTTTCTAGTCTAATGAAAAAGTTAACCAATATATTTTACTTAACTGCAAACCTCTCAGGTTTCAAGTAAGAAACATGTTGGTAAATGGTCAACCTAACATAGCTGAATAGTTATGTGAGTACTAATGAGGGAGAAAGTGTATTTTTACATGCCAAGCATTACAAATTGCCAGAAGATATTTATTTTGCTGTTTCCATGGAATATTTATCTTCAGATTATTGGTTTTTTGCAGTTTTCATTTGATGAATGTACATGTCAATTTAATATTTATGTATAGTCAGGTTCATTGACTTTAAGTGCTTTAATGAGTCCAACACAGAATGTCTGTTGACTGATTTTCGATGTCTTTTTTGCAGAATGCTTCCAAAGGCTCGTGTAGTGTACTGTAGTGCTACGGGGGTATCAGATGTAAAGAATATGGTATGTAATGTACTACAGCATAAAATTCAGTAAAACCTTTGTTTGAATGTCAAGATAAGACTTTGTGTAATAACGAGCAGAAATGACATGCAGAGATGAAAACCCTGGACTGTACGAGGCGTAATAGCTTGGGTGTTGTTATCTTGTGAAAGAGAATAGGTTGGTTTACACTCTAGACATCGTATTGTCATTAACTGGTACGGAAGGGGGGAGAGTAAGGGGAGGACCAGGGTTGTAGCCATGGTGGGCTGCTCTGGGAGCCCTCATCTGGCACCCGATTCATACCAGAAATTGTCTGAGCCACAGGGCATGATTTTTTCGCCCTAAGCTGAACAGAACCAGCCCAATAAGGCACATTATGTTACCTTGCAAGTTCAGTGGGTTAAATTTCCCCTCGACATATATTTTTAAAATGGGTTTCAAAGTACCCATTAAGTCTTGTCCATGTTTGGTGTGGGGGGGGGGAGGTTTCATTCCAATATTTTTTGTTGTGCCCTGCAAAATCCTAAAATGTACATTAGAAGCTACTCTGAACCTCAGCCGGAACCTGGTTGGTACACACTGCGCTCCGCAAATTCTAATTTAGTGCCTGCCAATCCTTAGCTACAATCATGGGGAAGATCATTGTACCTTCTGTTCGCTTATGCATGTGTTTACAATTATTTTTATGCTTAAGGGTCATTCTTTGTAGCGCAGAAGACATTATAAAGCATTTCCTTTCATAAGAGTTTGTTTTCATTTAAGCTTTTCTGTTTTCTCATCTAATGTTATGGGTGGGGGAGGGGGTTATGCTAAAAATATCCTTACTTTAATCAAAGCATTTAAAGTAAATATTCAAAACAACTGAGGTAAGGTCAATTAATGGAGGACTCCAAGAGGTTGAAATTTTCTTTCAAACAAAATTCTTGATGGAACCATTAAATCTTTAAGGGGAATTAAAGTCAATTTCGCAAAAGAAATATGCATCGAATACAAGTACAGTAGATCTAGAGGTGGAGTTATTGCTACACTAACTTTTAATACCATCCACAAGTTAGGTCCTTGCCCTCTGTTATAACTTGAAATTACATAATCTATGTTTAACTTGTTGTAAATGTTTGTTGCTATCTCCGTTGCAGGCATTCATGGAGAGACTCGGATTATGGGGTGAAGGTGCACCATTCAGCTCCTTCGATCATTTCTTGGAAAATATCAATCGTAGAGGCCTCGGTAAGACAAGTCAATCCCAAACTGTTGTAATATCTGGCCTTCATATTCTATGGGTATAACTATTTGTAAATACCTTGTAACATTTTTCAAATTGTGTCATAAAGTTGAAAATTGTCTCAGCTATGTCGACTAGTAATTGCCACATTCACCCATATTCACCCAAAAATCTTAATGTCGATGGCTCACTAAAAAAACCTATTTGTTATTATATGTCTGTTTGATTGCAGGAGCGGCCGAGATGATGGCCATGGAAATGAAAGCTTCTGGAATTTACGTTGCGAGAGGACTCTGCTACAAAGATGCTGAGTTTGTGACGATAGAGGCAAATTTAACTCCGGAGCAAGAGAAGATGTATGACACAGCCTGTCATTTATGGTGAGGTTTTTATCTCTGGTCCTGACTTATTTTTCGTCCAGTTTTATTTGATGGTCAGGTGACAATTACTCAGCCTATATGTAAACTATTGTAGTTTAATTGGATCCAGTTTTGTTATGAAAAGCATAGTTTAACATTTACTTTGGCATTTTGTGTTGAATTTGCCACAATTTTGTGGTGCCATAGACAACATTGAAAGAAAGGATATTAAGGTACCTGAAAACTTTCTCTGTTATCTTAGTGCAACACAATATGATGGAATTAGGCAAGCACTTTGCATAAGGTCTGCAAATACAAACGATAATATACCCTGTGGTGGTTGTGATCAAATATGTCTCGTGTGCAAAAATAAGGTTATTTTGTTTGACATGTCGCAGGAAATCATTTCGGATCAAATTTTGAATCTTCTCTTCAGGAATGAAGTTAAAACAGCTCTTGAGACTGCAGTGAATAGATGCAACACCAGTAATCCGAGGATATGGACATTATTCTGGTCTTGTCATCAAAGATTCTTTAAGCAGCTCTGGTAAGAATTGTGTACAGTCTATAGCTTCCATTGATGACTGTTTGATGATGGTTTGAAGTATTATACCAAAAAAGCTTCTGAAGGTGTTTGATCATGAGAAATAGGGCTGCAAAAAACTATGGAGATTTTTATTTCTTGAAATGAAAGTTTATTATGAAGATAAGAATGTACTATTCATAATCCGATAATTTTCCCTGACCCTCCTCCATATTTTCCTGGGCCGTGTTATTGACCCGATGCCCCTGGGCCATGCCCCCCCCACATGATACCCTTCTCCTAAGGCCTGATACTTGCTAACTCCAAAGATCTTCAAGTTTGGGCTCTAAATTTGCTTTCTAAGTTTTCTTTGTCCATTTGCATTAAGACCGCAAAAATAGTTGATTTCTTATTTCATCATGTTTGTTTTATCCATCAGCCTTGGAGTCAAAGTTCCATCTATAGTCTCAGAGGCTAAGAAAGCCATAACCGATGGTTATTCAGTGGTGGTGGGACTGCAGACAACAGGCGAGGCTAGTCTGGACAGTGAAATCAGCAAAGGTGATACACTTTCTGACTTTGTATCCACGGCAAGAGAGATGTTACACCGTTTCATCATGCAGAACTTCCCTATTCATAATGCTATGGTGAGTCTCAAGAGTTATAATTGCAACATGAAATATAGAAAAATTGAAAAAGAGATTGCTGTTGTGTGCCATGAAAAATACCTAAAATAAAACTTATGGTTAGTTGTTCCAATAGTTTCCTTCTTGTTTTGTAATATTTAAAACTCGACTTTTCCTTTCAGAATTCAGGTTTAGTTGTTTCTCATTAGAATCTCTGCACCTGTCAATTCCTTGTTTTTTCCCTGTAAATTTAAATAGTTCTTCCATATTTTCTTTCTTTACAGCCCAATGAGCCAATGCAGGAAGATGAGTGGTCTGTACAAGCTAAGCAGTTATTATTATCATTCACCAGCCAGATTGAATTGCCCACTTGGTAGGATTTTTAAAGAAGTTTTGTTTAAGAAAATAGACGTATCTTCCTAGGTTGTATAAACCTGGGTTGTCAAAGTCTGTTGTAATTTGTTCAATACAAATTTTCTGAGGGGAAATGCATTGCAGTCTTGGAAGTATTGTTGTGTAAAAAAATTGTTTTGAGAATATTACAATATATCAAATGACTGCATCTCACAACTTTGAAAGTTCAAGGACTGTATCATAATAAAAGGAGCAGTTCGAACAGCCATTACCATCAACATAATCACCTACTTGTCTTGCTTTGAGAAGAAAATTTGTCTATTTGTACTACAGAAATGAATGTTTTACTCTCATACATTGCTAGTTATTGCATACTCGTTCACTTGAGAGGCTCAATGATATTGAAACCCATTTAAAGTTCATTGCTGAGTTACAAATGCCAGTTCTGACATAAGACTTTGTTTCATATTTCCAATAATCGCCAGGTCATCTGTATCTCCTACATTTATATTTCCAGTGCGCTTGATGACATCATAGATCAGCTAGGGGGACCTAGCAACGTCGCCGAAATGACTGGCAGGAAAGGCCGTATGGTGAAAGATAGCACATCAGGTCAAGGGTCAAAGCAAAAGGTCAAATATGAACAGAGGTCTGGAGACTCTAATGATGTAGATAGTTTGAACGTCCAAGAGGTGAGAAATAAATCTGTTTTTTTTTGTGCTCTTTTGATAACTTTTAACGAGTAAGAGTACAAGGCTCAAAATATTGTTTCCTCGTTTGTGCCTATTTAAACTTTGATACTGCTGCTGTGGCCAAATGGATAAAGGTGGTAGCAATCAGGAGGTTCCGGGCTCGATACCCGGCCGGGTTATAGTAAGGTGGGTTGTACATCCAAGAGCAGTCTACAGTTTCTCATCTGAAATGACTATCCAAATTGCAAAATTCCAAATTTGAGTTAAAATGTTGAATTGGAAGCCACGGTCCACCTGACGTGTAAGTTGTAATCCATAAGCCCTTGCGGGTTTCTCCCACACTTGTGGTCGCATAAGCATTGTAAAAATAACTGCTCATTATTTTTATTATTGTGTGAAAGTGGGGCTGACGTTTCGATCCTAGCAGGATCGTCTTCAGAGGCTAAACGACATAGTTTTGTTTCAATTTCATTTTATGATAATTATATGTTACATTATATCCTGGAATTTTTTCCCCCTACAGTACCCCTAGTAATCTCTTTTCCTCTATCTTATCAGAGAAACTCTTTCATGGAGGGCAGGAAGCTTGTAGCGATTATATCTGATGCAGCTAGTACTGGGATATCCCTCCACGCAGATACAAGAGTAGCCAATCAGAGGCGACGTATCCACCTGACAGTCGAACTACCCTGGTCAGCTGACAAAGCTGTTCAGCAGATGGGAAGATCTCATAGATCCAATCAAAGCAGGTAATTAAGAAAATTGTTGTTTCATTTCTTCAAGCGGCAGATTGCTTCACAATCGCATTCTTCTTACATCTAGATTCACTTAAGTTATTCACATAGTAAGTTCCGCGGTGTTCTTTCTTAACTCTCTTAGGTCTATTCTTTGATCTTGTCCAAACAAGATCCAATTAGCAGATGACTTTCTTCAGCAATTTTTGACACAAAAGCTGTAGCCTTGATACTTATATGCAAAACAAGTTTCACTTTGTAAGGTTCATACTCTAGAATAAGTCTTGATTTGTGATTTTGAAATTAGAATACTATGTCATGACTTTAAACATCTTTTTTGATATTATTGCACAGCTAACTTTAGAACAGTGTTTTTCTCTGAAATCGTCTTTAATGGTAAGAAAAATTAGGGTATAAGACCAATAAAAGCTGTTATAAATTATACAAACGTAGTGTATGGAGCTTTATTGGTGACATTGTTATACTGAGATTAGTATCTCAATAATTATGTTCTCAAGGCTAAATATGGAAATATTGAGAGAAATTTCAATATTAAAGTAACTTGACAATAAAAAATTGAAATATCGAGATGCAAGATCGAAACATTGGAACGTCTGAAAATATCATACCCTGAGCATCGTTTTGACGGATACCGACAAAATCTTAATTTTTCATTTATCATTAAAAGCTCTGTGACAATGGTACAGCCAGAATGTTTGAATCTCAATCTACCTAATTTCCTTCAAAAATGATTTGTTCTTGTTTGTGCGTGTGTTCCACAGTGTGTCCTTTACAGTGTGTTTCTAAGCAGATCAGAGAATGCTTCATCTCTAGGTTTCAATTCACTTGTTTATTTTTTCTCCAGTGGGCCTCTATACAAACTGCTGACTACCAATCTTGGTGGCGAGAGACGTTTCGCTTCTGCCGTAGCCAAAAGACTTCAAACTCTAGGTGAGCATCATCTCAATAGTACTGGCCTCAAAATATGGTTGTCACAAGCCCATATCCCGAAATTCCCAAAGGTTGAACTCTTATTTGATCATTTGCATACTTTGAGAGTTAAATCACTCAGTGAGGTACAAATGTGATATCATTTAATTAATTACTCCATTGACTTATACAGTAAATTTGTGTCTGTGTAAGGTTCCTAGGGCATCGTTTAAAACTGACATGTCCTACCCACCATATGATAACTGATGGCTTGGATTATTGTGGCATTTGTAAAATTTACCCACTGTGTCCATTGAATTTTTGAGCTAGAAGAAGTAAAATTTAAACACAGTACATTCCAACTCTTGTGTCAGATCTTGTTGCATAATGTTCCTATTTCTTCTCTATGTATAGTTGTAATGAATTCAATTGATGTTCCATTAATGGTAAGCATTAAACCAGGCTTTTCAGACAATTTGCAGAATGGTCAATCTTTCTGTTTTTTTTATGATAGGTGCACTCACACAGGGTGACAGAAGAGCTACTGCTGGTGCGGATCTGACTGAATTCAACTTTGACACAGTTTATGGAAGGAATGCTCTGAAAACTATGTATAACTCTATCCTTTATGTAAGTATCATCGTCAAACTTTGTTTCTATTTAATGGAATGGCATGGACGTGAAAATAAAAACTTTAAATGTCATTGAGTCATTTGAGTCATTGAGTCTTGGAACTCAGGAGTTTGAGAGGCATAAAGTTGTGTTCTGGAAGCCTATCTGTAATCATCCTTAATGAATAGTGGTTTGTCTCAAGCCATTTGTTTTCAGCATAAGGTCAGATAAGTATGAGGCAGAAGACTTGTAGTACTCAAGTCTGTAATTGTACTCAATCAATTTCCTTCATTCGTACTCATGGTTTGTACTTAGAGAAAGCAAAAGTCCTCAACCACTACTCATAGCTTTCTGCTCATATATTTATACTTGGGCAATTGTACTTGTACAGGTACTCTTGGTTTTTGTTTTCTTGTTGTTGTTACATTCACTTTTTGCTCCTAGTCTGATATGTTAATGTCTTAAGCTATCAAATCAGTTTATCTCAGCATATTGAAGGATGCATAGGGACTCTGTTCAGTGGAACAGCTATGGCTAGGAAAACTAGTTCTGAAACCAATGAATCAGTGTACCTCAACATATTGAAGGGCATATAGGGACTCTGTTCAGTGGAACAGCTATGGCTAGGAAAACTAGTTCTGTAACCAATGAATCAGTGTACCTCAACATATTGAAGGGCATATAGGGACTCTGTTCAGTGGAACAGCTATGGCTAGGAAAACTAGTTCTGAAACCAATGAATCAGTGTACCTCAACATATTGAAGGATGCATAGGGACTCTGTTCAGTGGAACAGCTATGGCTAGGAAAACTAATTCTGAAACCAATGAATCAGTGTACCTCAACATATTGAAGGGCATATAGGGACTCTGTTCAGTGGAACAGCTATGGCTAGGAAAACTAGTTCTGTAACCAATGAATCAGTGTACCTCAACATATTGAAGGGCATATAGGGACTCTGTTCAGTGGAACAGCTATGGCTAGGAAAACTAATTCTGAAACCAATGAATCAGTGTACCTCGGCATATGAAAGGGTGCATAGGGACTTGTAAACCAATGCATGAAACAACCCTTAAGCCGAGTAGATGAAATACGATTTTTCAATTTTTTCACCGCTCATTACCAATCTGGACCAGGTCCAACAGACTTGCCTTAGCTGGTTGGTTCCTGAACCAGAAACTTGATAGATGTTAATTTGAACACTCCAATCACTACAACATGTCATTCACCTTTGTGAATCTCTATTCTGCCATCTAATTGGTTTAGTATTTTCTTAATTAATAACTGTGGTTATTTCTTTACTTTCAGAGACAATTACCAGCAGGAGTTAACTTGGAGAAGATTCTAGAGAAAGATCAAGGCTTTGATGAGTTCATTATTCAGATGCAGGTCTGTATTAAATAAGTTTCTTGTAAATATCTTCAAAATACTTATAATTGAAAATGTCCCAAACATCTTTTCCAGTGGCTGAGCTTGTTCACTTTATCATCTGATCCGCAATGCTCATTATTATTATGACAGCATAAAATATTTACAAACTCAGGATTATGAATTAATTAACCGTATGTTTGTCTTTGTAACATTTTGCAACATTTTGCAACTACCATGTAAAATGTAACTGTTAGATGTAGTGGTGATGGGAGTGGGGGAGGGGGAGGGGGTGTTACATTCTGCAAGGAATAATTTTAGTTGTCAAATTTTGTGTAGTAGTATGAAGTCTCTGAATTTGTATCTTATAAAGTACAACTGTCTTTTTCCTATGTACAAATATTGCAATACACCTTTGCATAGCAAGTCCATATTGTGTAACATTGTCCATATTTGTCCATATTTTGTCCACATATTTGTCCACATTTGACCATATTGTGTAACATTTTGCGATGCGATACTGGATCAAATCCCTGTTCTGCCGTTAACGTGTGAAATTTATTATGTTGATTATTTGTAGAGATGACTTCTAGATAAAACATTTGGAGCGGTGGTATATTTTGATTTACCTATGATCATGTGTTAACATTTTCCTTACAGGAATGCCTAGTGTTAATGGGTATCCTGGAGACCATGAACTCACACTCCATCAAAGATGCATACGTCAAAGACGTCTCTAAATTCCTGAACAGAATCTTGGGATTGAAAGTAAAGAAACAAAACATGGTAAGAACTGTCCTGTTTGGATAATCTTAACCATGTTATAGATAACTGGGGGGGGGGGGGAGGGGCCTCTGGGTTTGTATAAAAAGTTTATATGATTCAGAGAATCCAGAGTTTAGAAGAGTTTGCAAACCATAGGCATGTATAACTAAGGATGTACTTGATCTTGATCATAAAACTTATAAAACACAACCCTCTTAGCTGCTTTGTGTTATTTTTCGTTCTGATTATTTTCTCAGATTTTTAATTTCTTCTACGAATGCATGCAAGCCAACATTGCAGCGGCCAAGAAAGAAGGAAGGTAGGAGTTCTTTTTCAAATTTTTTATCTTTGTATCAACTCTGAAAGTCACTGTAAGAGAACTAGAGCATAGTATTACTTTAGTTAGCTGGATGCATTGTATAGCTTTCCAATTGTTTTTACCTTTGTATCAACTCTGAAAGTCACTGTAAGAGAAGCAGAACATGATATTACTTTAGTTAGCTGAATCCAATCTGTATAGTTCACTAAAAATTTACAAATACTGATTAAATCTGGTTTCCTTTCCTTCAACAGATATAGTGAAGGTTTACTAGATATCACTGCATCATCTATCAACATAGTCGGACAGCCAACTGAGGTCTTTAAGGATACAAACAAGAGTACGCCGACAAGGTAAATCATTCATTTGTTGACTTTATTCAACAAGGAAACAATGCTACCTGTTTTGTTAGCGGCAAGCGGACTCTGTCGCTGTTTTTATAAATCTGCTGCAGTATTGACAATCCTGGTTGTGTTAAACAAAACAGTATTATTTGTATTGTCCACAGCAGTAGTATTCCAGCTGATTTTGAACTGCACACCTGCTTCAATATTGACAATCCTTGCTATTGAAAGAAAATTTAGTTATTTGCCAATATTTGTGAAATGTAAACTGCCATTTTTCTACTGTTTGATAGGTGTAAGAAATAGTTTGGGGATTACTATGAAAATGTAACAGAAATGGCTTTGTAAGTTTAGATTAATCTGCATAGGTTCCTATTACGATATACTTTCTCAGAAAAATCATCTTTTTTCGTTACTTACGTTCCCAGAAAGCCACATTAGCCCCAGATCAGTCTTGTAAATTTCCGCAATATTTGAATGACATTTTTGTTTTTCGTATTGCTGGCACCTCCAGCAAAGTGATAGACAATAGGGATTAGCCAGCCAGTTGTGACAATTTCCTAATGCTAATACCTCTCTAAACTGTACCCCAATACCATGCTCTCAAAGCACTGCAATTGACAGTATAAACAGTTCCTAACCTTGATCTGATAGAAACATGATATTCATACTGCTCGTACTGACAATATGAGTGATCTGAAGCAGGACATGACACTACAGTATAGATAATCTTGTCCCAACTGGGTGGATTAGCACCAACTTAGTACTGGGAAGATCAGTCACTAGAGCACATGAATTGTAATTCTCAGTTTCTGGCAGTCACTGGTTTTGAGTTCCATATTTTGGCCGATAGTGAGGAGAGGACAGTGTTTTAGATGTTCTTCGGACACTCTAAGTTGGTGCTTTCTTAAATACATGTCTTTCATGCCAGCAGCTTGTATGTTCCTGCTTCAGGACATTCTTAGCCTAAAATGTTACTTAAAGTAACATTTTGGGCTCAGAATACTTAAGTAAGACCAACTTATGAAATGACACATGAAAAATCAAATTCAATGAAGTTAGGAGAAAACTTAAGATTTAGATGGAAGGGTTTATCCCTTGCGGCCCATTCATCTCCTGTTTCCTTTCATCTCTCCATCCTTTTGTTTTGTCTTGCGTTATTCTTAATTAGTCAATACCCCAATTAAGTTGTCTGTCCGTCTGTTTATGTTACTTATGTTTGTCTCAGGTTGCTACGATCAAACACGTCAGGCCCTCTAACGTTGATATAGTTACCTGCACAGGTTGTTTGCGGTAGATAAACAGTTTGATAACGGCTCCCCCTCTCTTTGGTTTTCTTTTCTCAACAGACATGTATCACTGACTGTTGATCGGGGCATGTCCTGGGAGATGGCAGTGGAACGATTAAAGACTCTTGAGGGGAACCGTAATGGCTTCTACATGTCGAGACAGGAGAGGTTTGGACGCCATCTTGTTCTCCTGGCCACCAAGAAGGGAGAAAAATCTCACGTATTCAAAGTTGCAAGGTAAATAGAAATAGGAGATTTGTTTGCTTTGTCAGGGTTCTTGCAGTTATGGAATTTCTGGGAAAGGTGAAAAAAGGGGGAAAAAACAATAGTAATTAAGTACCATTCAAGCTTAGGAGAATATGAAAGCTGGTTTCAAATTTAATGGAGTTATGACATTGCTTAGTCTAACTTGCAATTTAACAAATAATCTAATGAAAGAATGGAAGGTGGGTTAGCTCAAGCCGAGGGTGAATCTTACAAGAAACTGAACTGGATGTGGCTGGTAGCGCTAACAAACTTATAAAATATATCACAATCTATAGTGTTCTGCATTCTAGACCAGGTGCACATATTTCTCACTGAGTTCAGTTGTGCACTGTTTTGTGCAACTGTCATGTAACATTATCTATTTATATCTTTGATGAGACCTACAACTATTATTTCCGAATTTTGTGCAATGGGTTAGGCAGCTGGTTAGGCTAACAGATACATCAGCTAAATGGAAGGATTGTAGTACTTGGCTATTAGGTGATCATGATTTCAAAAGCAACAGTATTATTTTGGTAATTATGTAAACATTTGTTGCAATACTAATGTAATGTATATATATATATATATATTTATGCTCTTCAGTGTGTGGCAGAAACCTTTACAGTGTAAACAAGAACAGCTGTGTAAAGCACTTTTATATGCAGTTTAAACATATTTACCCTGGCATATGTGTATGTGTTGCTATTTTTAGACCAAATACTGGAGTTTCAAACTTTGATGAAGACATCAGTGATCTCTTGACAAGGTACACACCTGTGTCTGTGGAGAAAGCAGGTAAGATTTGAAAACTCAGAATACAATGAAAACAAAAATTAGTCATGTTTTTCAGGCCTCAAAACTAGGGGTATTCACCAGCAAAAATGTCAGTGGAATTTATTGTTTGAAAGTAGAAAGAAAAAAACTTGCATATTTCTGCCAGTAAACATTTAGATATCAAACAATAGGTTAACATGATTTCCATATCTCTCACATAAGCCCTGTATTATTGCTTATTATCAGTGTGTATTATTGGGCTACTCTAGCTCATTAGTCTGTACAGTTACTGATGAGTGCTGTAATTAAGGAATTTCAAGTTGATTTTCTTTTTAGCCAGTAGATTTTTTAATCACCAGTCGGATAAATTTGTGAATGCTAGGTCTTATCTATGTAGCTTACTTCATTTAATAATAGAGATAATCTCCTGTTTAGTTTTTAGTTAAAGGATTATATTCACTGAAAGTTTATTTTTCATCTCAAAGGCATCAAAGAGAAGCATTGGTTGTGTAGAAGCATTTCTAAATGATGACAGTTTTGCAGGACTTCGTCATTACAAAATTCACCTCTCCTGAATTTACAATGTATCTGGTCATAGCAAAACAGAGTAAGACAAGAAATATAAAGGAGAATAAAAACAAAAATATTAGAAGCAATGAATCTTGAGGTATGAGTGCTGGGCATAATTTATCCAGTGTCGTATTACAAAATGCGTGTTTTTTGTATAAGTATGTTTTCTTGAAGGGTAGGTGACAATCTGAAATATGTTATTTCTGCCTTTCCTGTTTAATGACTTACAACTTTTCTTCCCATCAGAGAAATTATGGAAAGAACTCTATGCATATTCAGAAGAACATTGTATCCATGGTGACCAGTGCAAGAGGAAAGATAGCTGTACTGGTAAGTTCTGTCATCCTTTTTGAACACCATTCCTGTGTTTATTTTATGCTTTGTTCTTACGTTAAGAACTTTGTCTCCAAACGTACACAAAGGTGCTCAAGTACACAAAGGAGGAAATTTGTAGCGCGGTGAGATTTATGGTAATGGATCAAGGGTGGGAGCAAAGGGAGGGGTGAAGGGAGGTGTAGGGGAGATATTTTGTAAGAATATTATAATTTCTGTTGGTGTGTGTGAAATACTGCTCAGTTGGAAAGAATTTAAATGTTACAAAGCAAACTGTCCTCCCTTTTGTTAACATCATGTCAGGTTTGGGTAAGAGGTGGTAAGAAATAGATGATGTAACGATGCAGGTTAAGTCTTGTTGTAACTTTCTCTTTTGTTATCTCAACACAACTTTCCTTGTTCTTTTTTTTAATCAGTGCTCTTGGAATATTTTCAGTGGCAAAATTAATTGTCAGTGTTGCTTGATGAATGTTATAAAAGAAGGTTTTATTTTCATTAATACATTCAACTCGAGCACTTAGAATGTTTGATGTAGTCTGTTATATGGTTCTATGTATTAACCATTGTATTTGTAGATTTCATATAATATCCTATCATCTTAACTTTTTTTTCTCCTTTTATATTAGTTATTCTTCCTGTTAACGTGTTGTATGACTCCTCTTTTTAAAATTTAAATTAATAGTGGAATAAATAAATTAGACAAAGAGAGCAAAACTAGAAAAAAAGTTGAAAAAAAATGTTTTTATCCTTTATTCTGCCAGGTATTAAATTTATATACACGACATTTAACACATTCTCAAAATTGGTCATTGCAAGTTTCAAGAAAAAGATTAATTTATTATGACTGTAATGCAAATTTTAATCAGCATTTTCTCTCACTTTCTATAACATTTCATATTTATATTACTTTTTTTGTGTGTATATTTTCATCTCTTTCTTAATTATTTGTTTTTTTCATTTATAGTTGGCTCTCGAAAGTATCAACTGGATCTTCTTTGTGGGGGAATTATTCCCATCATGTCAATATTGGAACAGACTCTACACGCCAATGCATCTAAATTTCAATTCAGGTGAGAAAAATGACAATACAAGTGAGGGAGACTAACAGTGAAGTAATGTAAATACATGAGTGTAGGAAGGTAGTCAGAAAATAGGAGAGAAGAGGATGGGGAGGGGGAAGGAGGAAGGGGGGGGGGTAAAAACCAGGATTCCCACCAACCCCCCTATCCCTTACCCCAGGGTCAGTCCATCGCATGGAGGCACTTGCGATCCTTTCTTGTTCATCTTTATATCTCCTGGGACAAACATAACCAGTTTACTTGCCCTTGCACCTGCTTCATTTTCTTACATTCATATGTATTTATTGGACTATTGGAAAGAATAATTGTTTTTTCCCTTTTGGCTGTCCATAGTAAAACTATCATTAATATGAGGGTAGTTAGAGTACAGTTGGGTAATGGAGAGAGGCTGATCGGTCTTCGGTACCCCGCAGTTCTCCTACCACTAGTGGACGGTGCATTGAAGCAACAGAAACTGATGCAGAAAGTCCAAGCCGTGAGTATCGTCTTGTATTTTTGCTTCAAGAGAACAAACTGTGTTGTCCATCCTGAACAGTTCTAGATTTGGATTTGTCATGCAGGACAAATTTGACTCGAAGTTTGGAGTTTGTTGTTCAAAAAATCCTTTAAAAGCATTAGAAAATAGTAGAATAGCATAATCTACTTAGAACGAAACGTTTTTCATTTCAGAGACTTCAGATTGGACAGAATGGGATCCAGGTCGATCCTGCATCTATCCCTCAGTCTATGGATCAACCCAAACAAACTCAACGAGAACCAGAGACAGACGTCATCCCGAAACTCGTCAAGAAAGCCATGACTCCACCGAATACGCTAATAAACTATTTCAGACGGAGGGAGGACGATGGTGAGAGGTCAAAGGTCACTTCTCAGTCACTCAACCAAAGTCAGAAGGAAGTTACAAATTCATCCGACGACAGTAGTAGCGATTGCATGATCGTAGCGGAAGATGAGAAGGATTCCAAAAAGAAACGGAAAAAGAGAAGTTCGGACCGACTAAAGAAGAAGAGAAAAAGTGAGGAAATGATCGCAGATAAAGCTGATTTCGGAAAAGAAAACGAGAGAAGTCCATCTACATCAAGAAAAGAAGAGGCTGACAAAGCTGGAAATGAGTTTAATAAAGGGGAACCTCTCTCGAGCAGGCAGAGAGAACAGACTGGAGCAGCTGCAGCAAGCAGTGCAACCATGGTTACCAAAAGAACAAAACAAACCAGCATTGCCTCTATGTTTGCAAAACAACAGACTGTCAAGGAGACCAAAATGCAATGTCCAATTTGCCAAAAAGACATGCCGTCCAAAACATCGAATAAGGAGTTTAACGAACATATTGACAAATGTTTATCAAACAGCATTCCTTAAACAACTTTATATGCAGAACAGAAATTAGAAACTGTTTTCCTTTTTAAAGGGATTTATCTCTTCATCCACAACTCTTATTTACGGTGTTTGGTGGCTGACTAGTGGAGATGTAATTCAAAAGTGATTTAAAAAAAAAAATCTGGTCTTATTTGCTTTGTCAGCTATTTTCATCTTACAAAATGCAATGTCTTTCCAACATTATCTGGAGAAAATTAATCTATTATGGGAACAGGAGTCCTAGGTGATGTCTTGTGTTTGCACACTTAAGCTTAACTCCAAAGGATTTTTGAAATGTACTGAAAGTGTATGTTTCAGATTTGAATAAGAAGTTAATGGTAGAAAGGGAAGGGTTAGGGTTTAGGAGTTTTATTCTATTCACAGAAAGTTGAATTCTAGCTGTGGAGATTGTGCGATCTGTCTAACAAGATGTTGTTTTCAGCGCTGCCAAGATTTTTTCAATTTTCATTCCTCTCTGTCTTTACTGTTAATTAAAGAGAAACTGGTCTTCTTATGCTTCATAATGATGATGTTTCTCTGGTATATTAAATACTATTATGTATCATGCAAAACTTGATTCTCTCCCTCCCACCCCCCCCCCCTGTGTCTTGTCAAAGGTTAACATCCCTGATTTACAGTGAAATTTCAAAACAGGAAATATTTGTAAAAACCGAAAGCAATAGTCTGTGAAACAGAAGAAGCCAGGAAGACATGTGACACATCGGTGAGTCGCTATTTAAACTTATAGATTGGTTGTCCGATAAAAAGAGAACTAAATGTGTAGTTCTCATCCTTCCCAAGTTGGACACAAATAGAAGGATCATAGTTCTCAAGTTAATTTCACGTGATGTTTCTTCCTTTGGTGTAATATACATTAGTCTAATACACATTGTTAAAATACAAATGTATGAATGTATGTATTTTAGATCCTCCTGCAAGCAGGAACTCGTGAAGAAGCCATCATTGGCTTATCAAAGCCGCAAGCTGACCGAAGTCAGTCTCTTACATTCATGTTTAATATCCATGATTATGAATTGTCAACAAGTGACTCAAACTCGGGAACTTATGATTGGAATGCACCAGCGTTAACCACTGAGCTAACACTCCTATATTTAATATAGATTTAACATAGATTTAATGTTTTTTTAAGAATGTAATGGTAACTATCAGGGAATGTTTTAGTGTTAAAATTGCATCTAGCAGTTTTGGAGGCTCCTAATGTTGTCTTTTAATATTGCGGTTTCTGTGTCAGAAATTGCTCACATCTTTTAAGTTGTTTAGCAAGTTGCACCTTTTGCATTAAATTTTGAGATACGATACAGACGAAAATTATTCCCAGGCTATGTCTCTATGCTTTCGTTGACAACAACCTAATGTTAATTTCATTATGTTGATGACAACGTAATGTTATTTTCATTATGTTGATGACAACCTAATGATAACTTCATTATGTTGATGACAACCTAATGTTAATTTCATTATGTTGATGACAACCTAATGTTAAATTCATAATGTTGATGACAACATACTGTTTATTTCATTATGTTGATGACAACCTCATGTTTATTTTAGTATGTTGATGACAACCTAATGTTTATTTCATTATGTTGATGACAACCACATGTTTATTGTAGTATGTTGATGACAACCTAATGTTTATTTCATTATGTTGATGACAACATAATGTTATTTTCATCATGTTGATGACAACCTAATGATAACTTCATTATGTTGATGACAACCTAATGTTAATTTCATTATGTTGATGACAACCTAGGCTAATGCTAATTTCATTATGTTGATGATGTTGATGACAACCTAAGGTTTATTTTATTGTGTTGATGACAACCTTATGTTAATTTCATTTTGTTGATGACAACATGTTATTTTCATCATGTTGATGACAACTTCATTATATTGATGACAACCTAATGTTAATTTCAGTATGTTCATGACAACTTAATGTTAATTTCAGTATGTTGATGACAACTTAATGTTAATTTCATTATGTTGAAGACAACCAACAGACCTTTCATTACAATGACAGGCTATTTATTCACTCATTTGTGGTGAGAGGCAATTAAAAATATGGCTGCAGTTAGATAAAACCTGGGTATGGGAGGAGGTATGTGTGGGGAAGTGGGGGCGGAATGGAGGAAATTTTGGAGTGGGGAAACCTCAGTTTTTACAACAACATTTTAAAGTGTTAGTGTGTGATTAGTGAATTTCTAAGTTGGAACTTGATGCATTTTCCACTGCCTTGGTATACAAGTATAGCTCATTGACATATTTATGAGGAATGAACCATTACTGCACAAATCATGCTTATAATATTCTATGAGTTTCTTTTCATATACTGTTATAAAGATATAGATATAGTATTTTTTTTATGTCATCATTTTTTGTCTAAAAAATTGTTTCAAGAGATAAGATTTGCAACAATGTGGGCATAGAGCTTGCTCAGCTGGTCTGTATCTCTCAAACTTTCTTTCTCGCATATGCAAGCTATAAATGAAGTAAGTAGATAAAATGTTTAAGATTGTGACAGCTTATTCCGATTAAAATGTTTGCCTCTCTTGCCTGTATGATAAAAAAAGCCTAGGAAAGTTGTAAGTTTACAAAATGAGAGTAAAAAAAGTATTTTTGGATCTTCTGTGTCATATGGAAAAACTTCACCGGAGTTAAGAAATATTTTTGTATTTAACTGACCCGCTCTCAACTTGGTTATAACAACAATGTACTAACTTATTACAAGAACATAAGTTATAATAATAATATGATATAATAATCATCGGCCTGTAAATCAGTCATATTACGATGTTAAGCAGCCACATGTCCATGAGAGATAAGCAGAATGGCTTATTACTTACACTTCATGTCAGCTGGCTATCATATTGACAGTGTTAAATCGTTTTTGGAATTTTTCAAAAAACTTAGGAAGACTGTTTCCGATGGGGAAAACTATGGATTTTTCCTGGATGAAAAAGTCATCTTTAGTCAGCCAGGGATTGAACTCATGACCTCCCACCTGCTTGGTCTCATTGCTTCTACTGCCCTCTATACGCTGGGCACTAGTACCGGTATAGTTATGTTAAGCAAAACTGTAAACCTTAGCTTGATGGAGTTCACATGTATGCATCATGGAGCCATTAGTAATTTAGTACATAGTCATATTGTTGGCTTCAAAGAGTTTCAGCCAAACCTTCTTATACTAAGTTAATCTATTCCTAGGTTAAAAATGTTATGATTGTTTGAAAAAAAAACAGATGCATTTTCTAGACAAACTTTGATGCTGTCCTTTTCGTCACCTCTCGTCACTTTGAATCACCTTGACGAATCTGTGTAATATATACACATAGTTGGATTAGCCCTCTGGATTTAGAGGAGTCTTATCCGTTATTGTGTCTTTTGTACGTCTAGATATGGACCAATTGACATATTCTGTATACAGCTGTATGTAGACAGTAATACCAGCCAACAGTGTTTCAATAGTGTACAGACAATAATTGAAGGCCATCTTTAATGTACCGCCATCCCTCTGCCCTTCCGTACCTTTCCACCCCCCCCCCCCCCCGTGGTCGTAACACTTTAACAGACGCCAAAGTATCGTGGCGCTATAACATTCCTTCTTACTCCGTGTTGTTAGAAGCTGTTACGACTTGCTTGCTGTAAGTGTCCACTAGCTTCAAGTAAAGTTGATAACACGATTAACATCGTTTCTCCTGGGAAAGAGAACAGCAGACAGTTATTTGCAGATCTGTGCAGCAGACAGCTAAATGCTGATAGCATACTATAACCTACTGTACTGTGTATTGAGTGTTTGTTGGTTTACAGTTTCATGAACATAAGAAGCGCCATTTAAAGGGTAAGTTTAATATCGTTTGATCATGAATTTTGTATTAAGAAAGGTGGAATTCGTGGCACGTGGATCCAGACTAGGCCTAACTACTGCAGAATTTAACCAGTGAAATTTAGCCTACTGTACGTATGTTGGCCTCAGCCATACACTAAAATTAAATTGTCAGATATAATGCGTAACGCTCATGTCATCTGTTTGTCTGGCTGCTTGGCAAATAATATGAACGAGTGTCCTTATTCTCAGGCAGCTGGACAAAACATGGAATCCCTTGTCGAAGGCACATGTTATAAGTTTAAGCCTTGTGATCACAAATATTACTAATACAACTGTCAACCTATGACAATTTTTCATACATACAGAAGGGGGGATAGTCGGAAGAACTGTAATTTTGTAAAGGTCCTTGGAAATGACAAATCAAAGAAATTTGAGTGTATATAACTGTTTTCCATCCCACACTACTCATAACAACCTTCCTTTTGCTGATAACCTTTATGTAACAAGAGTTGATTCTCTGCTGTACTGTTGGATATCACAAATTCTAGTTGTTGATTTGAAATTTTGAACCTCCCACAACATACCAATTGTTGTACTGGATAGAATACTGTGAATTTCTTCCAGAGACTAGATGTTATTCACAGGATCTTTGAGGTAAGTATTCCAAGAAATGCCATGTGAACATTGATTGTGGCCTACCTGCCATTTTGCGCTTCATCAACAAGCTTGAAAATTACATACTCTGAAATCTGGTTTGTGACGTAAATTTGGAAAAGAACACTTTGGTAATACATCGCTATGATTCGTTGGCTGCTGGGGGAAAAGAGCTACAACCTCATTTGCCAGAGGTCTAATCAGGCTTGATATTGGAGACCATGTAATTATTCATGATTTCAAATGTTCTTTGTGGTCACTTCCGACCTTTAAATTTGTGGGACACTCTCCCGAACCATTTAGATCTTATACCCATTTCACAATGTATCTTTCTCCAAACTTTCATAACCTTGTAGCCTGCTACCAAGCATCTAAAATCAGTCTTTGCACCTCTGAATATGTATCCTTGTAGCCCCCCCCCCCCCCAAAAGACCTTGAGCAAACAAATCTCTAAGAGTGACATTGAGTTAAAAGTAATGAGTATAATTAGTGGTAATATTAATATACTTTAAATAAGGAGAGCCATATATTGGTCACGGAAAAATCAACCACAAAATTTGACCTCTCAGTAGCAGATAATGATAATTCAACATTCATCACTCAGCTGGTCACTCTTTGGTGAACAATTTGTATCCTGACCAATGTTTGGTTTTCAGTTTAAGTCATCCATTTTGAAAGTGGCAAACTTATGTATGTTTTCATTAGTTACCTTACAGTACTGAAAGAGAAAAAATATGTTCACAGTTGACCAATCAAATTTGCATGGAATTGCTGTGACAAATGGAATAATAGAATAACCTGGTCTAGCTGCAATTAACATATAAATGCTGCAACGAAGTGTGAATGAGTGGCTGGTTTAGTACTCCAATCACATAGGTTACTATAACTTAAATAATACAGTTGTTATGGAACAAATATGTAAAAAAGGAACTGTTTTCCTTGATTAAATGAAATATTAAAATAGGTACATTTTTGCATCCTTTTAATTTATAGTATGTGTTAATAAGGTTTTCATCCGGTGGGTGACCTTGAAGGGAAATTTAGGTGCCTGAAACAAAATTTGGACATCACAGATAACCGGGCAACTGTTAAAATAAAGCCCTGATTTCTGCATGTCTGAAAACTGCTATCTACATGTTTGCCCGTTTGTAAAAACTAGGCTAATAAATTAATAAACAATATGCTATTTGATATCCGATAATGTACTGTTTCACCTTGAGACCTGGATTTTACAATGCCAACAACATATAAAACTCCAGTAATTGTCTGGATGCTGAGTTGCCGTGCTGCACTGTAGGACTGTATTATACAATAGATCTTTGTATCTATGGCAACCATTGAAAGTGTAATTTACATTGGAGCCAAAATCGATTTATACATATAGTTAATTACGTTTCACATTATTTATGAAGTAAATTTAATTTTTTTTTCTTTGGAACCTATATATATCTCAATACAGTGTACAATATTTGGATACTGTGAAGGAGGGCTTTAGTATTATGGTTTGTAATATTATTGACAATATCTCTTTAACATTGGTGCAGTGACCTGGTTTGAAGGATAACATATAATTTTCTATTAGACATATAGATATATGTTGAATCACGTTTTGCATGACATCTCATGCAGATTATTTACTTCATATATTAATACCCACAATAGGGCTCAAGCTACAAATAAATTTACCAGGTGACTGGAGGCCTAACCTTGGCCTTGGTGTCAAATTCCCAGTCTGTGGGAGGTTATTACAATCTTTGATGCAGAGAATAGGTTGCAAACTGCATGGGGACATCTTTCTCAGCTAAGACAGATTGTGTATAGATTGGCATATATACAGTACTGAAGCATTTTAAGATTAAAGTACTGTAGCTATTACAATGTTATAGCAATTGCTTATTATTGCCTTGCAAAGCAAGAAGGTGTACATAAATGTCTGCTAAGCATTAAGTCAGTAGAACAGCAAGGTAAAACTGAACTAAATCCCATTTGTAACACTGCCACATTAAATGCATTCTGGTATTCATGTTTGTATTTTCCACTCTCCTATGTTATCATTTTGTGTCAGTATTTGTTATTGTAATATTAACACAACATCGTTGCCTGGTTGAAGTAATACTTCCTGAACAATGTTAAATTCCCTATGTTGAGTACTTCCTTGTAATTACTTTAGCTGTCAAAAATCTATCATATGTTGAAGAAATGTTAAAATTTGCAAATTTAATGATACTTAATTTAGGCTCAAGTTACTTTCAATCAAAATCATGAGTCCTTTGCACTTTGCATATAGTACTGTGGAGGTGAAACGTTCCCCTTGATGACACATAGCTTGTCAAAGTTGTCATAAGTTTCCATTTTGAATTAACTCTGCAACGATTTGTTGCGGTAACATACTGAGTATTTAAAGGAAAGGCTATGTACTTGGAGACATCTGTCATCAAGCATATTCTAAACATTTCATAAAATTGCTTCAGTTATAAGTTCTTGTTTTGTTTCAACCAGCAGTGCTTCCTGATGACATAGGACAATGGGTCACGAAAGATGGCTAGACGGTATCAACAAGACAATTTGGCTCCGAGTGAATCTTGTTCTTCTTTTGCTGGTTTGCATTAATTTTAGCAGGGGAGTGTGTCACACTGAAATAAAGCCACACTCGCACAATGAACACGATACAGGAGGTAGTCACAGCGATGTGTCATCGGATCAGGCTAGAAGCCAAAAGCATGCATTCAGTAGAAAACACAGGGAGGAACTTTTAGAAGCATTCAAATCAGACGATGTAAGAAAACTGAAGTACTCCCATTTAGGAAGTACATTAGAAGATTTTGGTGTCTCTGTTGATAAATTAGTAGAAATTTCGGAGAGAGTATATCTTAACGATTTAGCAAATTGCCAAGAGCAAAGTCGAAGAAAAAGGGACACTGAAATAGAAGACAGAGCAGAGGATGATGGATTTGAAAATGACAAAGTTGCTTTTAGTTGGGGCCATTATGTTCTAGGGGGTCTCTTTGCTGTCTATCGTCAAGATCAAGAGGGCAAACCTTGCCAAAGTTTGTTTCGAGTTGCCGCAATGTGGTTGGAGAGTATGATATATGCTGTGAAGAAAATCAATAACGATACAGGCATACTGCCAAACATTCATCTGGGATACGAAATACGAGATGACTGTTCGGATCACAATAAAGTATTACAGGTATGTACTTTGAAGTATGCATTGTTTGTTCCTTTGATCTAGCCGGCAAACTCTGGAAAAAAAAACAAATGTTTCATTAGGTATGAAAGCATAGAGTGCTAAGAGTGTTAACAGAGCTTTCTACGAATAGAGCCCCTTGATATATCTGAATGGTGAGGATGTAAAAAGTCAGTGTGAGTGTGCTAGGTGGGGTTTGCGGAAGGGGTGTTGTGGGGGGGGGGGTGAACCATATTTGAAACAGGGGAGGATGAAGTGTAAGAAATGTTCTTGAAATGACTGTAGGTGAGATTCCATTCATAAACATAGAAAACAAATGAGGATGTGTAGAGTAATAAATATACTTGGAAGTACAGCGTATTGGCTAAACATGTTAAACTTTCGTGCATATGTGTGCAGTCCGTACAAAGAGTTTTGAGAGAACTACTGAATCAATTATGACGCTATGCAATTCTAAAAGTTCATTGGTCAAGTACCGGCCCATTTTAGCTTCTTTATAGCATATTCTTTATTACTTTACCACAATTTTATCTTATCTATGGCATGGGATTGTTCTGACACAAAAACTCATTCCAATATATTTCATTTCCTTGCATAACTTGTCTCAGCATAACTGCAGCACTCTTGTTCTATCATACAGTACACTAGTTTTAGCACTGATTGCTCCTGGCTACTACAGTACTGTTAATATTTAAACCCGGTGTAAATCTTAGGATTTTCATGGTTTTAAACTAATTCCTACCAGTATCTATATGCACTCACAGTGCTGGAGTAGTACATCTAACCCACATCATATGTTAATGATATGTTTCGACATCAAGCAAAATGATGAGTATAATGGCAGTATGCCTACTGTACTAGCAGCTGGCTTCCTTTCCAACCGTTAGGTTAGACCAACTGTAGTTGCAACATCTTGGTAGGCTTACCCCTGCATGTAGACTACTTACTTGAGCTGTTATTTGTTAAAACATTTGACAAATGTATATTCTTCAAGAGACTACTACAGTATCATGAAGTACATCATTTTGTTTTTAAGATATTTGCTTTAATGAGCACAATATATCACAACCTTCTAAACACACCTATTCACGGTACAGGATAATCTCTGACACTGTTTTTGACTTTATGACTGAATTAAAATGATCTCTATCTAGAGGTGAATTATGAGAACCTGTCTGTACTTGAAATGGTCTCAATGATCAAGCTTGGCCTGTTAGCATTATAGTGTTATTTCCTTCCTTATTTCAAGCCTCACCTGGTTACGATGGATACATCACATTGAACTTATATCCTTCCTCACTACTCTTTGCTTCCATTTAACTATTAAGTCTCTTTGGCAAATCAATCCAGATTAAAGTACACTCATTTTAAATAATGAATGTCCACTCTGCAACAAACGGATGACTTAAAGGGAACCCTGTAAACTAAAAACAGAAATAAGAAGCACCCCTAATTTAATGGTCCTAAAATCCAATGTACACTATTTTTTCTCAGTTTATGTCAAACACAAAGTAAAGATTGTGAGTTATGAAAATGATCTCAAAATTAATAAGTTATGAATATTTTGCTGACAGATATACAGTCCAAAACTATGAAAGACACGCTGAAAATATGAACATTTGAGTTTATAGATAGCTTTTGAAACTCTGTGTCCATTTGAGCATACATGTAGTGCCAGCTTTTTGATATCGTATATAGTCCCTTTAATTGGTTGCTAAGTAAATCCTGGTGGACAGATATATTGTATCTCTCTCATAAGTGATTAGTCAGCTTTTTCTAGATGACAATATTGTTCGACTCTCAGCTTTCAGTGTGTACCGTCCATTGTAATGATTGAGATCCATTATGTAACTGCTGTTCTGAGGGTGTTAGATACAGTACTGGCTATAGTAATCAATCAGTTGTCATGCGGAGCTGTGCGATTCCCATTTCGTTGTGGCATTTATATGTTAATTGCAGGTAGACCAGGCTGTTCTATTATCCATTTGTCCTTGTGTGACATGGTGAGTTGGTGACTCCTCCATCAAAATTGTCAGAACAGTTTTGTGAACAAAACCAGAAGAATTGAATAAATAACAGATAAAATTTGAGGTGGTCCATTCATACTTTTGAAAAGTTGGCATGCAAAGCTTCAAGTTACAGTAATCCACTGTATTAACTTTACCTTACTACTCTTATACTTGACTTACTCCAAACACCTTACATTTGATCTTAAGTTTTAAAAAGAATAAGGACAGCAATCTGGATTGGAAAATACAGTGTTATGGACAGTAAACTATGCAGGCTCTGAGGCACAACCACCTTTTTGTATTTGGATTGTGTGGGGGGGGAGGAGGCTAAGAATTTAATTTATGTCTTCTAGTGAGAGGTCTAATGTCAGATTACTGCATCTCCTTTGAGAAATTAATTAACTGGTAATTAAATTAAGTAAAATGGAGGGTGTTTAGTTGCTATATTTCGTAGGTTTTGTAACAAAGTTTACATATTTTCAACTGTTTATGTTGTATGGCATATACTTGTGGTATTTATGTACTATACAATAGGAGCCCCCTTGATTTGTTTATTTGGAGGGGGGGGGGGTAAGTCCTTTCCAAAACAAGTAACATGGTAATTATGCCCTTGCCTAGGCTACTTTGGTTGACATTTTTGGTGGAAAACTTAACTTTGACAAAAAATTCTAACCACAGACAACTTTTCATTGACTCTTCCGAATACCTTTTTTCAGTAATGCCACTAGTTGGTAAGACAAGCTTCTACTTTGTACAGTGGTTAGGATGAAATACAGTATGTATTCATGTAGATATTTACAACAAAAAGAGATAAATTCCAGAATATCTCAGATATTTAAACATTGATTGGAAATTACACTGATCCCAAGTGTGTATCATATATATGCATAGGCGTAGGAGGCGGGGGGGCTGGGGGGGCTGCAGCCCCCCCACCATATTTTTTTGGTGAAAATTCGGGCAATATGCTGAGAATTTTTCGGGCACCTACTGGAAGAAGAATAATTTGCAGTGTATTTTTCATTTTTTTTTGGTGAAAATTCGGCAATATGCTGAGAATTTTTCGGGCATCTACTGAAAGAAAAATAATTTGCAATGTGTTTTTCAATTTTTTGGTGAAAATTCGGGCAATATGCTGAGAATTTTTCGAGCACCTCCTGAAAGAAGAATAATTTGCAATGTGTTTTTCAAATTTTTTGGTGAAAATTTGGGCACTATGCTGAGAATTTTTCGGGCACCTACCAGTGGCGGAGCGTCCATACAGTCAGAGAGGGCGGATGCCCCCCTGACGGACTCAAATGGACTGCTGGCGCCCTTTTCAGCTTTTTACCACTTTTTACTTATTCGCGATTATTGACTTGTTTTATTGCGCTCTCAAATACCCATTGACATTTGTCACATTTTGTTGGTGTAATTTTCTGACAAATGGTGATGACACCTATTTATTCTACAAATTAGCAAGGCCCGGAAAGGGTAGTTTCCGGCGATCTAGGGAGTATCTGGACTCAAAAAATTTCTGTTCGCTCCGCGCCAACCTGTGGTGGCGCTCCGCTTAGATAGTGTCGAAAGCGCCCCTACAGACCATTCTCTCCCCCCTGACCAATACCCCTAGCTCCGCCACTGACACCTACTGAAAGAAGAAGAACTTACAGTGTGTTTTTCAATGGTTAAACTTATATTATTATCATTATTGTTGTAACGACTTCCCCAATAATTATAACCAATATGGAAGGGAAATAACACGGTAAATGATTGTTTGTTTTTGGCATGTGATGTAGGCCTAATAACCGAAGAATGCCTATATGATATGCACATTAACAGTTGGAATGCGCGCGGAGCGCGCGAAAAAAATTGGTTATATTTTTCGGGCAAGTCGTTACAGCCCCCCCAAATCAAATGAGGCTCCTACGCCTATGTATATATGTACGTGAATTTCACAGACGGTATGGAACTTTGAAGAAATACAGAGTCCTGCGAATCCACTGACCCAGGAAGTTGTTAAGCTGAAGTGTAAAGAACGAAAGATGGATTGATTCTCTAAAAGACACTTCTGATGGAAATTCAATATCACTCTTTGTGCAAGAATGAAATCTCTTCCTTTACTTCCGGCTTATGAAACAGTACTTTTTGATATTCAGAAAGTACATGTATATTGCATTGCATTGATATCACATTGTGTTTAATGGAAAATCTCCACAGTCCTTGAGCAGTATCTGTGTTTAAGCTTATTGTCAGTTACATGCATGATGCTCATGTCAGGAGGGGAGCCGTGGGAATTGGTGAGTTCCTCATGTGACCTGAAATGCTGTAATCACATCCTATTTTTTTATTGGGAGGTAGGGTAGGATAGGGTATGGGATAGGGTAGGGTGGTGTAGGGTGGGGTAGGGTATGGGGTAGGGTGGGATAGTGTGGGGGTTGTTGGAAGATTATTTAGGAGGTGAATAGCAGCTTCCTTATGATTAATATTGCAAGTGATCTTGCAAATTCAAATTGTTGAGCTCTGCAATGAAAAAAATGTTAGAAGGTCACAAGTTGTTAAAAATCTATCTTTTCACCCAAATGTTGAATGTTGCATATATTCACTTGGTTTCCTCCCTCACCTGTCTCCTCACAACATATGCACATACAGTGACCTGGTAACCTATAGATATACACTGATGCATGATAATGACCTATCACCTCCAGTACCTCCAGTACTGTACCTCCTCCTCATTCAAACACCCAAACTGTCTAGTTCTGTGCAATAAAAGGGTAATCCAGAGCCTTATATTTGAAGTGAATTTGTGCTCTTCTGAATACCATGCATAGCTCAAGATCTGTGACCAACCATTCATCAAAGTGGCTTGCATAAATTGACCTTGTAATTCGAAACCACTAAAATCATGAACTTGTTGGTGCCTCCCTTTTAAACTTAACATATTGAGCCATTCATTCCTCTTAACACACTTGTTTTTTTCCCTTCTTTTTTGCACTATTTATAAATGGGGACATTTTCTCACTTTTGATTCATGAAAATCTTAACAATTTACTGACTAATATATATTGAAGTAATTGGACATACTGGTGTCAATATATCCATTTCATAAGTGTCGTCTTTATGCCATTCAAGAGTTGTTTTTAGTGCTTGATTTCATCAGGGAGTTGCTAACTCGCTCCCTGATTGAATATAAGTTGTGAACATAAGTTGTGAAACAGCCACTAACAAAATCACTCGATAACCAAGGCCAAATAGACCAAACACTTCATTACCAACTGTGTGTATTAGTAAACTCAAAGAGAGTTGAGCTGGCGTTAGTTTATGACTCATCCCATGTATATATTCATGCTTCGTCAATTAATCTGTGAATGTTAACAAATTGATACTGTTGACGCTAACTTCCTTTCTGAACACAACTCATTTGTTTACTCTCATGGCATCATTTCACAGGGCTGCCATTGTTATTTGTAAAGTAAAGTTAGTATTACAGCAGAGCTTGTTTGATTCCAAGTACCGGTGGAACGCCCAGTGATTCACAATGCTGAAGGACAGCACTACGTAAGCAAGCCACGGTTTTAAATTTGTATTTTGTATAATTTGTATTTTAGATCCTCCTGCAAGCAGGAACTCCAACGAAGCCATCATTGGCTTATCAAAGCCGCAAGCTGACCGAAGTCAGTCTCTTACATTCATATTTAACGTCCATAATTATAAGTTGTCAATTGTCAACAACTCTGTAACTGGACGACAAACATTAATCTCAGAGTGACTCGAACTGGGGACCCTATGATTGGAAGGCACCGGCGTTAACCACTGAACTAACACTCAGCTAAATGAATAGATATAAGGCTGTTAAACTTGCGGGTGCATGTACTGTAACTGATTTGGTTTCAAATTCTGCAGTATACTGCCAATTAATGTCTGTCATGATTGCTAGCATTTATAGTGTGTATTAACTGCAATACAGCACATTGTGTACATGCTTACTGGCTTTTGTTAAATTTTACTTGATAACAAATGATGGAAAGTTTCTGCATCTTGAGGTCAAAATCACGTCCTCATAGCATGTCGTATGGTAAAGTCATGACTGTCTCAAAATTTGCTGGTACTATTTTGTAAATGCATCATGCAGTAAGCAGAGTGAATCAAGTCATCACGGAAATTCAGCTGAAAACACTTCGTTTTAAGTTCTTTAGAGTAGAAAAAAGACTGAAAAAAGAAATATCCTCAAAAATTTAAAATTGATCTTGACAACTAAGGAAAGATTCCAAATGTTTCAAGACTCAAGAAATAAATCAACAAGAATATATTCCACTCAAGGAATAAATCAAAAAGACTAATATAACAGGGAAAGTAAAGCATTTTAAGAACAATTGCCATTTTATGACATCACAGATCACCTACTTGGATCTTTTGCAGGGAAGAATCCATGGTTTATAGCCAAAATAGATTTCATTCAATCATATCTTGCCTTATATATCCCCGGACAAGCTATCAAGATGGGGTGTTCAACTTACAGTGTGGAATATTTTTCATTTCCACATAAATGTCACATTGTTTACGATGAACATATGCCTCTAAGAATGGGTTGCTTTGAAGAATTCAATAGATCTGTGTAGAAGTAAAATTTGTTCAATTTAATTTGATATATTCATATTTTTCATATTTATTCATATTTTAACAATAGAAACTTAATCTAGGTCAATAACATCTCATACTGCAGTTCTCTACGCGTGTTTATGGAATTCAAAACGGCCATTAATTTAGTGGACTGAAGCTGTCACTGGCTAAATAGATCAATTTGTTCACTAATGACAAGAAATGGGAAATAAAAAAATGTGTAACTAGGTCAACATCAGCAACTGTGTGATGCTCGAAACAAATTAAGCAAATATAAGGTTTCAAAGTAATATTATATATTTAAATTTTGCCATTTATAGTAATTCCCTGTCGGTATATTACTGGCCACCTGCAAATATGTACTATTGAATGGGTAGAGGATCTGGTCTACAGACACAATTACTGAGTGTGTGAAATGTCTTCATTTTGGCTTGTATGTGTGTACAGTAAAGCCAGCCTCAACACTGCTCGACTGATCACAAGTTCACAACTCAACTCGACTGGACGGTCATTACGTGAAAAAATGCTTCAGAATAAAAACCGATCTAGAATTTGCCATATTTTCTTCACTTCTCTCTTACCTGTCTCCCACTCCACATCTGCATTTTTAAGTCGCATCGGGAAAACTGAACATGTTGGGTTCTCTCAACAGGCAGTCAGCAGTGTGTGGCAGTTCATGGCTAAAAATTTGCAGTTTTAACAAATCTAACTTCTAAGCAATCACTGCAAAATGTTATTGTGTGACCTAAACCAGCACTTTTCGTTCTCAGAAATCACAAATTTGTTGTGTGGTCTCATCAGTCGTTTAGTGTGCAGGGTCACAGGGGCCGGGGAAGGGGGGGGGGGTGGTGGGAGAATGGAGATTGGGAAAGGGAAAGAAAAGGAAGGAAGGTTGGATGATAAGAAATTTGAACTCAACATAACTGTACAATTTCAAGGTCGTAGTACTTCATATTTCAAGTGTAAATTGTGGCCATTTAGGTGTACTGTGCTGGTATCCTGGGATACCATCACCTATCAAATATTCCTTGTATCACTATCAACAGGTCACTTGAACCAGGTATACACAAATACAAAAACACAAACAAAACTAAGAGAAAACAACAGAATCAACAGGGATATGATGGAAACCCTTTTCATATGGTGTTTTCTTTCCACTCATAAACTTGACATCTTCTCAATTTGAAACAATAGAGAAACAAATATTTTAAGAAAAGTCACAGAGAATTAGTTGATTTAATCTCAACCCTACACACCATACATCATCAAGACATGTATCCCTAGATATGTATATCATATTACCTCGTACTCAAATTGACCTCTGTTAGTACTTTATACCTTCGCTTGTACAGACGCCCCCGGACAGTTCTGAAATACTTAATAAACCAAATAACATAAAATATTTGTTTTATCCTGATTACCATTAACAGTGTATAGAAGGCTTTGTTACACTATATAGCATCATTGTCCCATGGGTCTAGTGCCAGGTTAGATCAAAGAACCTTGTTATAATTAATTGCTCAATTGATTTCTGTAACAATGGAGACAAGTAAACAAAGGGAAAATTTGTATGCTTCATATTCATAACAAAAATTGCAAAATTAGCAGTCGATTGCTCTTTCATTACAAATAGCATTCACAACTTAAAGGTCCTGTTATGAACTCATGCTGTATCATTTGTACCTGATCCTTTCGGGCTGAAGGTCTAAGCCTTAATTTTAAGTTGAATTTTTGGTTAAGTTTTTCCCTGATAAAGTCATAGCTAAAGTAAGCAAATACTAGCTTGATTAGTCGACTTTCATTTTAAATGTAAAAGTGAAACAAAATTCTTCAATTTTTCATGCATCTTTATAATATATGTAAAGAATATTAATATAAAAATCCTTGTTGACAATGAAAAGCTCCCAACCATACATGCAGTGATTAAATACTTTCTCAATCATTTTTCGTGAATTATTTTTGGGAGAATGTATTTGTTTTGATCAAGTTTCAATCATATTTTGAGTATAAGACTTGGTTTGGTTTAGTAAAATTTATGACCAAACATCTAAGCTAGTACTTACTTCCATGCAGATGGGTTTGGAATTGTGTTGTGTGCGTGGTTAAATTTCTAAGGTTTCAAATTGTTTTAAAAACGTTAGAATTGAACAGAACTTTATGCATCGTTTTTATAATAATTCATTCCTTTAATACCTGGCTCGTATACATACCACAGTCCCATTTACCATGTCTGCAAACCGGTAAAGTTCTTGCAGTGTCACCATGCAATGACCAATATCTAAGGTCACTATACCCTCTTTCTTGCCATTCTAACCATTTAACTATTTAAAGCAGCTTCTTGAATTGATTCCAAACTGTAACGTTTTAGACACTAATTACTGTAGATTCTACAGTAAATTGCAGTTCATTAGCTGGAATGTTATGTGATGTTTCATTTACAAGTTACAAAAGTAAAGTTCAACAATTTGAAAATATCTATTTTGCTGTAAATGTGATTGGTCATGAAAATGAAGTGTCTGGGTGACAAATTTGACTAGAATCAACCGGATTCATGAACTACTTGTTACTTTAATTTCAAGGTGCAGTTTGTGAGATAAAGGGGGTTATCCTAGTTTGGTCGATTGGAACCTCTATCATTAGTAACACTTGAAAAAGGGGGGGGGGGGAGGAAAGTGTTAACAAGCTGCTTATATCTATTGCCAAAGGACCTGTGTTACAGGTAAATATGTGAAAGTGAGATGGCCTGACGTTTGGATCCTAGCAGGATTGAGTGATTGAGTCACAACGTGTACAGTAACAAGCTCTACATTTGCCAGAAAGCTGGCTGTTTCCAGGATAAAAGCCTGCATGAAGCATCGTACAACAAAGAAGTAAGATGTTTAATGTTCAGAATTACCTTTTAAGCACGTTTTAACATTTGGCAGAATTTTCTTTTCTGTCTCTTTCTTTCTCACTCCCCTCCCATCACCCTTCCCATCACTCTTTTTATGAAGTGCAAGAAAGTTTTTCACTAAAGTGAACTTAAATTTTTCCTGTCCGTTGGCCTGTTGCTGTACATAGGTGACTACACTTGCTATAGTATTTAATTTAACTGCTTTATCCATTTCTCCCAGGTTGAATTGGGGCATCAAAATTACCAAATTTTCCTTTGGGAAATTACATTACATACAGGAGGTGTAATTTGAGGATGTTTGGGAATGTATGTTTTTTGATTCCAAGTATTTTGCTGCATTTTTGTTAAATGATTTGAAGGGAATATTAAGTTTGATAAGGTCACAATTTTTCTGAGAGAAAGTTTGATATTTCAAAGTAAACAAGATACCACATATATAGGCTCTATTCTACATAAAGCAGAGAATGCAAAATGGTACTGTATTGAGAATAATACATACATCCAAAATTGTCCAATCAGGGAGCTGCTACAAGCTGTCTGCTCTAATTTACCAAATCCTGTTGGATATAACATTAGATTTACTTTCCTACTTAAAGAAGTAAAGTTGCTAATTATATTTATTGACAACAGTTACCAGACATTAACTGACATTCCTTCCAATGTCATAATTAATTTAAAAACATTGATTCCACATTTTAATGATTTTGCTTAAAAGCTTGCAAGCTATAAACAACAACTGATTGTCTTTGGAAATGTACATTTTATGACTCAGCAACCAACATCTGTGTGAAGTGACTATGTATTCAGGAATTGTATAATTTCTATCTCTTTCCATACTGTATATGCAATTGGACCAATTTGCAACATAATTGTTATCTGAATAACTAATTTTTTGTCTTCTTTCAAAGAGATTTGGTCATGCCTTAATCACCGAAAATATTTATTGCAGGTATATACGTAAAGTTACAAAAAATATGTTTTCTTACAATCGTTGCAATCTTCCAATTTAAGGTTATAATATGATCATAAATTCCAATTTGTTTGCAAAAGAATTCATTTACTATTGTGTAATGCACATTTTTAATTGAATATTAGTGCTGAAAGTTTGTTCTATTAATTTTAGTTGGCAACAGCAAATTATCTCTAAGCCGATCATGTCCATAAGACTTTCTGGAAAGTACAAGATTTGTTGCATATATAAATGCAAGAGATTTTGTTAAAATCCAGGGGAGCATTATAAATCTCACTAATTTAGGCAAATCCTAACTTTTTTTCATCCAACTCAGAAGTGTGCATGACTTTTATAGCATAAAATATAAAGAAATTATAAATGGAAAAAGGGTCTTGGTTGTGATGGTGAAAACCTGTATGGAGCCAATGATAGGAAGTTAATTGTGCATGACTTCAGTACGATGCTGTAGGTCGGTGAATGTTTGGCAACATTCCAGCTCAAACTATACAGCTCAACGGTACTCAAGGAAGAACAACACCAGGTTTTTTGTGAGTTGCGAAGATGAGACACTGTATGGTGTAAACGATACGAAGTCGCCTTTTCTTTTGCACAGTAGGTTGGAAGAAATGTTTTGGAGATGGTCCAGCTCAAACTGATCAATAAGTATCAGTTTCAGGTCTCGTTAGTATATATTGCCTGGAGATTAATCCAATCAGAGCTGTTGTTTACGATTTGTAAAAGTGAAACTAGCTTGTTTGTTCCAATATGATGATTGTTAAAATAAATGAACCGGTGTATATATGTTTATATAAATATATGTCACCAAAACAGAACTAGTATTGTTCGATACAGGTGACAAACACCTACAGTGGAATTACGACCTTCCTTACCGGTTTCGAACCTCTGGACATACAATCGGCGTCCGTACCTAGTGGTTAGGGTGTCTGCATATAAAGCGGGAGGCCCAGGTTCGGATCCCGATGGAGGCTGGAAGTTTTTTCACTGTTCTGGATTTTCCAACTCTGTATATATATATATATACATATATATATACAGTATGTATATATATATATATATATATACAAATATATATATATATATATACAGTACTGCATTTCAATTTTATGTGCGTCTCATGGTCATTAAATATGCATTTACAACAGCTTGTTGGATTTCATCACAAAATTTGTGAGATTTCATTTTCCACTCCTAGACCAGATCGAGTCACCATAATGATATTTGTAATGTTTGTATATGAGTGACCAGTTCAAACCTGCCATTGGTTTATATACTGTACATACCATCTGTACAGTTTACACTGTGTGCATGGCCCATGCATCCATCCAGCTTTGTATGGTCTGATGGTGATCAATTGCACTTGTACTCAGCAGTGCTGGGTTTAGACCTTGGGAGGGGGGTTCGGGAAGGGGGAGCCCAGGGGTGGGCCCCTCAGACACATAAATTGAAAAACATGGCAAATTACCACATTTACAGTCTCTTTATTGTATGTATAATTAGAACTGAAAAGTTATACATACATAGAGAGGTTTAATATATACCTGAAGTAATCACATGTCAGTAAAACTCCATGTAGATTTCTATGTATTAGACAAATTACAAATTAAAAGAAAAATTATTTTAATCCCAAAAACAAATTTCATTATTTTATGTATTATAATTATTATAGGTTTGTATAGAGGGGGATCCCTCTGGCAGGGGAGGGGCAGATGACCCTCCCCCTATAAATCTGGCACTGCGTAGTAGTCACTTGTATTTAAAAATAGAAATGTGTGAAATATAAGTCTGGAATAGCTGCTTTAACATTTATTGTATACCTGTAAAAACTTTTGCCACCTACATACACCTCCAGATGTACTATTATACAAATATTGAACTTTTGAACTATTTCCAGGTATTTCTACTGTGTACTGACATTACTAGTTTACAGAGTGTATGACAGTGTACAAGATTCCACTCTGACATTTAACATGAAGATCGATACTCTGTACACGTATGCACATTGAAATGCGGACTTCAACTTTTGTAAGCCTTGGCCCTGAAGCTAGCTGTGCATTGAGCTTGAAGGAAATATCTATAGAAATGACAAACCCAGTTGAGTGCATGGTTGCACAGTATGTGAATATATCATACATACCTCTTTCAGTTGATGGCTGAAATGAAATGAAAATGATCTACAGAATCTGATCTTGCAGCTTCCACAATATGTTGTTGTTGATATTATTGCATATACAGTAGCAGTTCAATAAATAAGTAAATTAACACAGATGTTCCTATCTTTTGTTATATGTTCATGCATTGGTTAGTGTGAAGTAAATAATAAACTTTGTTGTCTATTCAAAATTTCCAATTTTACAGAGTTTTTTATTTCCTTTTCAAATCTAAAGAAAGTTGGAAGTTGTAATTGAAGGTTAAATGGTCTTGTATTAATTTAAGGCCAAAGCTTTCTCAAATGACTATAAAAACAGTTAACCTCTGGTCATTGCAGGTAACTCAGGCTGGTCACATACACAAAAACACAGGACACAGGTGTGTTTTAGATTCAGACCGAGGATCCCATTGTTTCTTCCATTGTCCAAAACAATGTACCCTAACCTTAACAACACCCCATAACAATATAATTTTTCTGAGGACGTGGTGATTCTTTTCAAATGTCTTCTGTGGACTTGGAATTCCTGTGTTCAAGTCCTCAGTCAGAATACAAAAGAAGTGCACACACATGCATTCTCACACAGACAAGTGTGTACAATTCTAGTACTAGTCACTCATTAGAGTGCAACCCATCACCCCGGGGACATTTCATAAGGTGCAAACATAATCTGGAGCAAAGAACTGTATTTCTACCAGTTTACAGCACATTTAGCTTTTTTTTAGCACCCGGGTGAAGGGATCGAAGAAAGTGAAATTAAACTATACTTTGATTTGCACTTTACCACAACGCAGTCTCATAAATCATCATTTTTGAACTGACTATATAACTTTAACAAAGTTTGCAAGAGCAGACATTATTATTTTTATTATTATTAGATTTTGGCATTTATGACAGCTAGTGCTATTCCTTCCCTTGTCACATCTGTTGTATGTTCAATTAAATTTGCAGTTGTTTTTTTATTTCTCTTTTTTCATTTTTGTCCAGGCGGGCCTGCAGTTTGTAGATTCCATGAGTGCCAATGGGTCCTGTGAGGATACCTCTAGAACCGTCGGGGTGGTCGGCACTGGCTCCAGTTTGACGTCTGCTACTGTTGCTAAGCTACTAGGTAATTTTATCACATAATTGCAAATTTCGCCCAAGATGAATCATAAGATATTTGAACTTATTTCTTGAAGTTTTTAATTAATATCTAGAGTAACGATCAATACTTGAAAGGATACATGTTCAGACTTTATTTATTTTTAATGCATTCAGTATATTTCCTCTGAAGAAGATTCTGCTAGAATAACAAGGTCAGGCCTTTTAACTTGAACACAATTTATGGTTCATTATCTGCAGACGATAGTTTGTCAGTTGCCATAGCAACATGCCATGAACATTACAGGTATTTGTCCATTAGCCCATAGGTTGCAAATTATTATTATTTATTATTACTTTATTATTATTATAACCGTGTCGTATGCGGAAGAATACTTGCATAATAGTTATGTAATAAAAATAAAACTGTTAGCAAACTGCTTATGCACTAGAGAGCCTGTGTAAGAGAATGTGTAAGTTGGCCTGACATTTCGATCCTAGCAGGATCTACTTCAGAGGCTAAATGACAAGTATTATGTAATAGACGGACATGCAGCTCAACTGGAGTGCAATAGTAGGTGAGTCATCACTCAGTTAACCAAGTGGGCAAAAAATCGTTCTTTGGTGCAAACGGCGGTTTTAGGAAAGCAACCCATAGCTAATGGCCAATTTCATGGCATGAAATCAGATGGCATGATCATATGGTGGTGGTCCTGTTTTTAGTAGGATCAATGGGTTTGCTTTGTAGCCAGCTTAGAATGGTGTAGTAAAGTTGATTTTGAACTCAGCTAGGTCTCCATATGTTTTTGACAACATATTACAGTAACCTCTTGTGTTGTAAGCTTTAAGAGATATAGATCTTGCTGGAAGTAAGGAGGATGGGCAATGGTAAAAAAGTCATCAAAATATGATCAATGTTCTCAAAAGTAGGTAAATAAGAGTACATATGTACAGGTGAGACAGGTAAGTACCATTGTTTGTAAAATATCCAAAACCAGAAAATTCCAGGGTTTGTTCAACATTTGCTCTGACAGAACTTAAAGTGGTGGTTCCCATCTTTGCATTTTGGATTACAATATAGTGGCATAGATAAAGAAGTGCAACTTTTCACACGCTGTCACTATGGCAGTTGTATAATACACATTGTCCCACAAAATGTAAATTCTGCATGTTCATGGAATCATATGATAGAAGATTGTCCCATTTTTTTTAAGATTTTAACAAAATCACAAAATCACAGCAGGGTTCCCAGGAATTTGCAGACATATGTCTACGTAAAGGTTGTTTTCTTTGATATAGTCTTGTAGCCCCCCTTGGATCGAGGGCAATGTGGGACCACCACGGACATTTGTTTTGATGAACATAGCATCTGACAGGGACAAAAATGGGATGATATGCCACTTTCAATTTGTTTTCTCTTTTTTTTACCAATTTTATCCCTTACTGAAATGTTTCGTTGTAAAACGGCAGGTAGCTTGTAAAATAAGTGTACCTGTAGTGTATGTATATATGAAGTACTAAGTGAGTTATGTTTCTCAATTTAGTATTTGAATCAATTCAACTTTGTAGTAAAAATATCATCCCTGTGACGTTGATTGAAAATGCGGGGGAAGCTAAAATTTAATAAAAAAACAGATCATTGGAAGGAACCAAACTATTAAAATTACATTGCCAATGAAAACGATATATAAAATTGTGTCGTAACCAAGGAAACGTTATGCTGTTTGAGTGCGATTACCATTTTTGCCAAAAAAAAAAAAAAACTTTACACATCGTTTGAAAACTTTCAAAAGTTTCTGCCTCCAATTGTCATTTGTATATTACATTATCTGCACCTGAAAGGATATTTTCTGTCTGTGGTGTATAAATTTATGTTGCTTATTGCATTGCAGTACAGTAATTGCAGAAATTACAATTAATTGTGTGTGGTTAACCTGTCTGTATTCTGTTCGTGAATTTGTCCCTTCTGTTACTGTAACTTGTCATTCAGCCTCTGAAGAAGATCCTGCTCTTACTTTTATACAAACATTAAAATTGGTAAAAGAGCTAAGAAATTTATGGCTAGAGCAGGATTCGAACCAGTGACCTCTGGGATACAATCATAGCTAGCGTTCTGCCAACTGAGCTATCCAACCCTCGGTTGGTGGCGATCCCTATATAACCGTTTCTTTGCTGGGGGCGCCAGTCAGAAACAACAGTACCTTGCGTACCATGTAACCATGGATCACAACCCAGTTTCATTTCCATACAACCCAGAAAGCAGCAGGAAAGGGATTTCATGAGAAACTTGACATTTTTTTTATATAATTATATAAGTAAATGAATAATGGAAAAGTGAATATTTTAGAAAATGGGAAAAGAGCAGCTGGAAATTTCTTTGCTTCTTGTCTTACATTATTAATGAATTATTAATTGACAGAAGAAAGAAATATGTAGAAACAAAGGAGAACTGTTTGGTATTCTTGCTGGTATTGTAGATAGTCAAACACATTTAGAGATATAAGCTAGGTGTATAAATTTAGCCTGCATATGGTGTACACATGTATATGAACATGCCCAGACATAATTCAGTATATATTTAAATATATACAGGTTGATAGTATGTCTGCTATGCTATGCTATATATATTTTATTCCTGGTGTATTTATACGTGACTAATAATGAGTCATCCTCTAATTTGAATAAATCTTCTAATTTCAGCTCTTTTTGAGGTACCTCAAGTGAGCTATTCTGCGTCTAGTCCTATCTTCAGCAATAAACAGGAATACCCTTATTTCCTGCGCACAGTGGGCCCCGACACTTACCAGGCCAGGGTCATGGTCGACATTGCCAAGACGTATCAATGGAACTACGTAGCCTTGATCTACAGCGATGACCAATACGGGTCTCCGGGACAGCAGGCCCTTATCGATCTCTTCATGCAGGAAAGCATCTGTGTGGTCCTGATGCACCGAGTGTCAGATGACTTAGAAGATGACATGGAATTGACTACAGTTGTGGAAGATATAAAAGCAGATGAGAAAATAGAGGTAAGACTGTTAGCAGAGGTGAGATGATATGTGAAGATGGTGGAAACCCATTAAACAAAGAGTCATGGTTGGATGCAGCTTCAAGAACAGTGACATCACCAGACATTTAGAAGTTGGAAAAGGGAGGGGGGGGGGGAAATGGCATTGCAAAATTTGGGGTGGGCACAGATGCAAAGTGGCTGTGGAGGCAACAGTGCAAGGGCTGGGATGGAAAATTGTGGGCTCCAGAGGCCTGTCATGGTGCCCTGGTGGGGATCAAGGTTTTGAAACCCGCTAAAGTTGTGTGGTTCTCATCATTCCCAGAATTATTATCAGCCTCAAATCAGTAGAATTTTGGAGGCAATCTTAAGTAAATTACAGTCACTTAGAAGTCAAATAGTTTTTGTGTATCTTCTTGCCTAGGGATCTTTTTTTTTCTGGTCATGGCAACTTTTGTTTGGGTGGGAGATATCAATCATTTATTGTGGGTAAGTCACTCCCAACCCCCTACCCCTTCTTGGCGACACCACTGTCAGAGGATCATAGGTGAACGTTTGGCAGTGTCAAAGCCATAACATATTCTGTAACGTTCATCAATCTGGCAGAAATTTTGCAAACTTAGTACAAAAGCATAAAGGATGCTTAATAAGCATATTTGTAATTCAAATTTGGGATTTGATTTTCAATATTTACTAATTTGTTTTTAATCAGAAAGACTTCTGAATTAAACTGAAAGATGACAGCGTTTGTTGGTTCTATTAAGTTAATGACATGTCATTGAGAAAGTGGCAATCCAATCCAATCTAATTGTACCTGAATGAGTTGATTTTGCACCATGATAAAGACAGCTCAAGCGGTCGACATGTGTTGCTCTGTTCATATACCTACTATTCAGGTATCACCATTGCTCATAAAATGTAATTGTCGCCCCTTTTCAAACCTTTGTGCATTTCAATAGCTGTCTATGTACTTCTTCGTTTTACTAACACATGTAATAGCACACATCATTGACAGTTTTATTGAAAAGGGAAATGACAATTTATATTGGACCCTTTGAAGGATTGAGTTATGTTAAGTGTATTGTCAACTGTCAGCTCTACCTTGAGTTATACAGCTGAGTAATCAACAGTCAACTGACCCTAGGGTAGCAGAAACTGTAGGCAAAGTTAATTTCAATGTAAGGTTGGTACAGTTTAACAGGAAGTAGTGAAATCAGTAATACCTACTGTAAATGAGTCAATAGTTTACTCACATGGTCAGCAGGTTTGTAGAATTACCCCAACGATGACGGTAATAATGCTTCCTGTCATGCAATTTAGATCACAGCCCCTGCTGCACTGCTGAATAATTTAAAGTGTGATGTTTACTTTGTCTAGATGTATATTTTAATTTTGACTGTATATGTTCCATATGTGGCGACAATACGATCAAATATGTATTACACTTTGAAGTGATGTGCAACCTCACACAAATATTAAGTTAGAAATGTTGGGGGCTTTGCAACATTTTTACAGAGGGCATTGTCATATCATTCCTAATGTTCCTTTCTACAGAGGGCATTGTCATATCATTCCTAATGTTCGTTTCTACAGAGGGCATTGTCCTATAATTCCTAATGTTCCTTTCTACAGAGGGCATTGTCCTATCATTCCTAATGTTCCTTTCTACAGAGGGCATTGTCATATCATTCCTAATGTTCGTTTCTACAGAGGGCATTGTCCTATCATTCCTAATGTTCCTTTCTACAGAGGGCATTGTCCTATCATTCCTAATGTTCCTTTCTACAGAGGGCATTGTCCTATCATTCCTAATGTTTGTTTCTACAGAGGGCATTGTCATATCATTCCTAATATTCTTTTCTACAGAGGGCATTGTCCTATCATTCCTAATGTTTGTTTCTACGAAGGGCATTGTCATATCATTCCTAATGTTCGTTTCTACAGAGGGCATTGTCCTATCATTCCTAATGTTTGTTTCTACAGAGGGCTTTGTCCTATCATTCCTAATGTTTGTTTCTACGAAGGGCATTGTCATATCATTCCTAATGTTTGTTTCTACAGAGGGCATTGTCATATCATTCCTAATGTTTGTTTCTACAGAGGGCATTGTCCTATCATTCCTAATGTTTGTTTCTACAGAGGGCATTGTCATATCATTCCTAATGTTTGTTTCTACAGAGGGCTTTGTCCTATCATTCCTAATGTTTGTTTCTACAGAGGGCATTGTCATATCATTCCTAATGTTCGTTTCTACAGAGGGCAGTTTCCTGTCATTCCTAATGTTTGTTTCTACAGAGGGCAGTTTCCTGTCATTCCTAATGTTTGTTTCTACAGAGGGCATTGTCTTAAATGTTCGTTTCTATGGAGGGCATTATCCTGTCATTCCTAATGTTTGTTTCTACAGAGGGCATTGTCTTAATATCATTCACAATGTTTGTTTCTACTGAGGGCATTTTCCTATCATTCCTAATGTCCGTGATCTATGCCGTTCACAGATCTCTGAATCAAAGTAAACAATCTCGTGAATGCGCCCACAAGTATGCAAACTAGCCTATATGCATGCAGATATGCTGGAAAGATTAGGCTGGTTCATGGCCCCACCTGTGCAGTTTGGTGGAATGAAAGAAATTGCTATTGGACGCACAAGTTAAGATCCATTAAACAATTATTCTGACTTAATAACAAACACAATTGTCTATATAGCAAAGAGTATTAAATTCACAGTACAATTATCATCTGCAGTCCTGGGGCTGCAACAATATAAAGTTTTGTGGAATTAGATAGTTTTACTTCGCTCCTCCCTTACCTGTCTCCTCACAACCTCAGCACCACGTTCTACCGTCCGATACGACAGCGTCCTTTGCTAATTTAAGGAGTGGCTGGAGAGCCTCATTGATCGTTACATTAATTTTTGGGAAAAGCGGGGACAAATTTTGACCACATATTTGACCATGTTACATAATTTAGTCCTAATAATCTATCTCTTGATTAACCGTCCTGCAGTGCGGCCGGGGTGACCCCTGTCCATTGGTGACACTGTCTTCTAGATAGATAACTTTTATCTGTTATATTCCAGCTCCCACAGTGCAGATCTGTAAGATTTAGCAGTGTAGTTGTGTTCTAAATTTGCATGCATCCAAAATTTAAGCCTTCCCTTTAATTATAGGCATGTGAGATTGTAACTGATCAAATCATAACATTAATTATAACATGAGTTTTCTTTGCTCCTCACTTACTTGTCTCCTCACAACCTCAGCACTCTTGTTCTACTGTGTCCATCTATGAACTGGTAACCTTTTAACACTGTGCCCTATATGACCCCTTTCATCATTTTGTCATCCAGACAATTTTCCTTATCAGTATTTTAGTTTTGCTGAATTGAAGTGGCTAAATGTCCTTCAACGTGCATTTTATTTCAGGAATATTCTAATGTATAGATGTGTCCACGGCTTGGCTCCAGATTACCTTACTGATAATACTATTCTACTGAGAGATAGCCATTGGCACAGAACTAGATCTAGCTGCTTTAATAATGTTTTACTTGCTCCTGTTAGATCTGGTAAGAGGTCCTTTAAATTTTCTGGGACGCAGGTCGTGGAACAGACTTCCCCCGAATTTGAAATGCTTGCCAAATGTTAATATTTTTAAACGCAATATGAAAACTTATATATTTTGTTTAGTTGTCTGATATTTGTTGTCTATCTTTTTGCCGTCCTTTTTGTGCTTTCGAATGTTTACCGTTTTTCTACTGCATAATATTGTATATGTATTTTGCATTGAGGGCTCCTCTGGAAAGCAGTGCTTCTGCACTGAGCAGGACTACCCTCATTAAAGATGACAATAATAATAAAAAAATATGTATCACTTACAAAATGCCAATTTGAAACACTTAACAAATAATTGTGACTTTGACCTCATAATTTGAAATGAAACTTCATAGAGTCAAGCTTACAAGCTTTACTTTATTAATGGCCGACTGTCAGTATCAAGTAACGAGATGTAGCATCAAGAATTTCATCAAAGAGAACTCCCGAACTAAAAGAGAAATCATTAATCACATCGATAGCAAATATTGCTCTCTCGGCTTAAAGTAGTTTTAATCCTCACCGCTGAAAATTGCTTCACACTCAGCTTGCCCAGATAGTGTCTGCTAAATGTCAGCTTGTGTTTAATGGATTCAGATCATTTCAGATAGTAAGGTTAATGATTATATAGACAGTTGCTTCAAGATGTATTAATGTACACATTCCAATGTCTGCATTTATAATCAATCTGACCCATAATCACAGCCAACTTTAATTGAGATTAACTGTCTGAGGGTTGGCCTTAGATACATATATGTCATGAGATATTGTAACATCTAGGATGGAAGGAATTGGTAAGGTATCAAGAGAGGTTAGAGAAATCTGCTTCTTGGAAGAACGTTTAACGCCGTTCACACGGAGAAGCACGCTAACCATCATCTTGAATTTGTAAGATATAAAAGATACAAAACCTCCCAGTATTTGTATGTGTCTGCATGTGAAATGTAGGTAAAGCAGGAAATGTGTGTTACATATGGAAATGAAAACATGATGTATATTGTATTTAGACAACTTAACAGCTCTGTTTGATATGAAAGTAAAAGTGATCAACATCATTAGTAAGTTCTAGTTAAATACACATGATCTTCTGCACGTACAACAATGTGAGGAACGTTGAACCTTTGACATAGAGTTAGAGAAGGATTTAAAGTAAAACTCGATATGGAATATGTGTTGTCAAAATGTAGGCTGCAGGTTTAAGGGACAGTTTGGCTGGGTGGGGATAGGATAGAGGGGGGAGGAGGGTGGGGGAAGGGAGGATAGAAAAGCATCAATATGTGGACAGTGATTTATCAAGGAATATTAATGAAATACATTCAGAATCAAGGAATTCAAATGCTCAGATATTTTTCCTCTATATTTACTCTTAATTTTCCATGCAGTTCTATATTTTGTTTGTTTATATAACATAGCTGGTTGTTTAAAATGATGTTATCATTATTTAGTTGGTTTTGGGATACTTTCAGTAACTGTGCTGTATCTATGTCTGATGGCCATCTTTAACACTTACGGTCTGCTTTTTTTTCATCTTCATACACGATGATTGACTGTTTCCATTTTTTTTAAATTAAAAACTCAACACTAGTACAGTCATTTTTCTTGAATGTTTGCTTTCTAGTACAAAACTGAATGCTTTAGTATGTATATCCGAGATATAAAGAACGAGTTCACTTTCCTCAAAGGATTTCTAATTTTGACTCAGCTGTAATCAACTGATCATTCACTTTGAAATATTCTTTGACTTTTTCTTTCAAATTAGATCCCAAATGGAATGTAAAATATTTCCCTCTTTTAGGAATCCTCTTTAATCCTCCATAGTGAGAGAGAGCACTGTCACATTAATCCAGATCAATGCACATTCCGTTTAAGCTACATTAAAGCCGAAGCCTGGGGAGATTTATGGTTGTTAGGTTATTGTTTGAGATTATAAAAAAACTGGAGGACATTTCCTTAAGTGGGAAGATTCAACCTTTTTTTGAAGGCTGGATAAAATCCAATTATGTTGACAAACAGGGAGAAAGTGAACAGACTTTAAAAGTGAAATGTTCATTGGACCATAGAATCTTTGAACAAATGTAATAGTTCTTGAATTTTTTGAGGTAACCGCTAGTTCTCCTTATTTTTTTTTCAAGCCTCTTCACAACTATTGTATATGCTCCATGCTTTTCTTACTGTGCACAGAGCTCTAAGTGGTTGTAAACTGTTAAATAACTTTTATTTCCCTCTAGAGGCATAAAGGTATGCTGTATTGGCCCCAAATATGCTAGATATTCAAATATGGTCACCTGTGGTCAAAATTCTTAAACTGTTTTTATTATAACCTTTGAAGAAAATTTTCCTCACTGGGACATTCAGTCATGTTGTGTGTTCCTTAAAAATGTCTGAGAACAATTTGGAGAGTAAAGACCTCGAGTAAAATACTTTTGGAAAACTTCTAGCCATTATAGCATGCTATAATTTGAGACCTATACTGACTACCTTTAATCGTAGCTAGTAGCTCACCTCACCCATTTAGCTGAACATAAATAGCAACAAGGTTGAATGCTTTATAATTACCATTGACCCACTTAATATAGCACACTATACTGGACCCTAAATATAAAATATCAGACTGGACCTTAATTTAAAGTACACTAGATTGAACCTTAAAAATGATCCACTCAGACTGGACCCTAAATATGACACACTAGATTACCCTCACCTTTGATATGATGCACTACACTGTACCTTTAAAACTAAACACCACCCGTGAACTTAAATATGACCCTTTAGACATGGCCGGATCTTAAATATGATTGCTGCCATTGCACTTATTCGGTAGCGTCATAAAAAAATATTGTGTACTATATTCTGCCTCTAGCATTTTTTTATTTCCCATTGAAAGGCCAATCCAATATTAGAGACAGTCTTTGCTATATGCAAGGAGTGTTACTAACATACGCAACTGGCAGCTTAGGAAATGAAAGTAATTTCAGATATAAATATTGTTATTCATTTTGATATTAATAAATTTTATACTGTAGATATTAAATGATAACAGGTTTTAATCCATCCTAACAGGGAGGGAGCACTTACCATTTTTAATTTTTTTACATATTTTTTTAAATTTTTTAAATTTTTTAAATTTATTATTTTGTTGTTGTTGTATACTCTTGCTATTAAGGAGTCATTACAAATATGGAGAAGTTTTAAAAGCTTACATCATGATTAAATCAAGCATGGTAATCTTAATGGAACTTACCACAAGTAATGTAGTCACCAGAACTGTTTTATCTTTCAAAATTTTCATCAGCTAAATGAGTAATTTCTTGGAATACCTATATCATTGGTTTCTTTTTGAGCAAGATTCTCTCTCCTCTTTTTTAGGTTATTTTCACATTCACCTCGAAAAGTGTAATACTGAGGGTGTTACAAGCAGCTAAGAGAGCTGGCCTGAAGGATCGTACGTGGATAGCTACAGATTCGTGGAGCGACTCCTTGTCGACCATCCAGGAATACACCGACGTGGTGATCGGCATGCTGGGAGTATCACCCAGAGCTACTGTGGACCAAGGCTTCAAAACGTTAGTCAATTGGAAAGAGAAAGAGGAATTTACATGAAAATGAAAATACAAAAATTATTCAAAATCAAAACCAGTCTGTATAATGAAAGACTACCCTGGCCTAGATTTTCACAAGTTTAACCACTAAAAAAAATATGTCAATGCTGATAAAACTACTGGCTGAAATCTAGTTCTCACATGCATTGTTCTGAATCACAATGCATATCATGGTTTACTGTAACAGCTTCTCAGAGCAGTCCAAGTATAATTGCAGATAATATGGCCAGGATAAATATGGGGCTTAAAACAGGTAAGGAGATCATGCCGATCCTCTGACTGACAGGTCTACCCTGTGTCTAAGTTCTCAATGTCTACTGACAGATAATTGGCAGTGCCCGGCCTTTTTGTTCTACTGGCAAACAGCAAACTCCAAGGGCATTGAACCAGTATATAGCTCAAATTCTAAGGCCTGTTGTCTTTGAATTGTTAACACATATGTGTCAAATTAAATAGATCTATTTGTTTCTTAAATTTCATTTATTATTAAAGTAGTTTTAGTGTTAATGGAAGTTTGCAACTTTTAACGCAGTAAAAGAAGATTGTGAAGGATGGACACATACTAGCACTTTGTTCTATTCATGTTTCAGTCACTTTTTCTTTGGCTTGCTTTCATTGGTGCAGATACTTGCAAGAGATAGATCCCTTGACATACACGAATAATCCTTGGTACAAAGAATCGCTGGATGCCTACCCAGAATGCATCATGGGAGAAGCAGGAAATTATTCCTGCTCTAATAGCGAACCATTCCTGGATCTATTGGATTCACCTAATGAAGGACCAGTCACCTCATTGATAATCGATGCCGTCTATGCGCTGGCGCACGGACTAAATGATATGATAGGAAATTGTACCGGTAAGAAAAAAGACAAAAGATTTACAGATGGTTTCTTTTTTATATTGAATTTCTTCTTGATTTTATAGCCAAACCAATAATAAGGGCTTACATAGGCTGGGATAGTGATTACGCAGGAATTAATTTTTAATTCTAGAAGATTGGAATTATAGCATGCTTATAGTATCATGAAGGCTGCTGGTCACTCATCTCTTTAAGAGGACCATCTTCTTTCAGAACCTTTTAATAATACTATATTGTAGACTCATGAAATCATTTTAATTTTCAAATCATTTTGTGCTTGTAAATATCCAAGCATGGTAAGTTTTGTGATATTAGACATTATTAGTCATACCCTTGACCCATTTAGCATTGTCTGGTCCTACATAGCATTCCGTATTTAGTGTACTTGGAGCGTTTATTCTGCTGCTGGCCCTTATTCTGGCTAAATTTTACCATCCAATATCCCACTCCTTATGTTAGACACAGCCCTCTCTTAAATTCATATTATCTTCCATGTGATACTGTTAACCTGTGTTTCCAGCAGTTAGTATTCCAGAAGCACTTTTAACACCATAATTAACGGTCCTTTGATGCAGCAGTAGTACCAAAACAATGAATGTCTGATTTGATACATCTAATAATAAAAGCCATTTAGAACAGTCTTTTAAGAAACCTATGCATATATGGAATGTACCTCCGAGTGAATTTATGGTTCTTGTATACCTTTAGTCTGTACCACCTATGCATACCCCTTAAAAGGCTTGTTTTTTCCCCATTGCATTTTGGGCAAGGAGAAGCTAGGGTGTAGGACAGGTTGGTGGAATAAGGTAAGAAGGCATGAATGATAAATGATTAATGCCATAGGGGATTTTATGTTTTAGTATACTTTCTCAGCCTGTATCCTTCCTTTATGAGGGATGGGATCGGGGAAGGGGTTTGTATTGCCTACGGGTTGACCGTGTTGATATGCTTCTGTACTAACCACTTTTCGTCTTTTCTTGTTATTGTTGGTTTTGTCTTTCAGGAGAAGAATGTGCTGATATATCAGATTACCTGGAATATGTTCAGAACGTCTCATTCAGTGGTTTTACCAACGACCCGTTTCTATTCGATGGCAATGGAGACCCATACACACAATATTCTCTGTTCAATCTGCAGGTAAGAACCACAATACTGCTGTCGTACGTGACGAGTCAGGGGAATAGCTGCTGTAACACTTAGAATTTGCAGCTAGATAAAAGCCTTTTGGTGCGGGCATAGATGCCGACTGTATTATTATTATTATATTGCTGATACTATCAGTAGTTTAGTCGTTTACAATGCAGCTTAGTAGTCTGTTGGTGTAGCATTGAATAATTAATTGCTCGGTACTTGATAATTGTATAATTAAGTATTGTTGCTCTCATCACTGTCGTCATTGTTCACCAGAGTGACTAATTAAAATTTGCCCAGACTGTGATCATATGTAATAATTAAAGTTGGGCTCTGAAGGATTTGATCTTTAATGCAAGTGAAAAGATGATGACCAGTCAACAGGTTTTTATTTTTTAGGAAGTTTAAATTTAATGTGTATGATAAGAGGAATCAATTTGGGGCAAAGCTAACGATTTAAAAGGGCGGGGGGGGGGGGATCGGATTAGGGATGGAAGGAGAGACAAATAATTTTTTGGGACAGGGTTTTGGAGAGGGGAAAGACCACTTTCTCCACATTGTGAAAATGATCTTGTGGGTGGGGCTGGGTAGGAGGGAACCCTTTGGCATTGTTTCCCTATATATCAAGTTTCTCATTCTGTCATTTGCTCATTTTGGTCTTTACTGACAGTAGTGGACAAGTTTGCATTATTCCAGATGGCAGTTAGAGGAAGACCATTTTTCCTGTTATTAATGACTTGATGACCCTTATTACCTTCTGCTTCCGACATGTTCCCGACTTCTCAGTAATTGGGACAGAGTCAGGATATCTTATTACTTTATTTTGCAAATGGCCTTGATTTCCTACAGTTGGGTCACCCTTGTCATTGTTGTGTGTGTCTTTCAACATTTAATCTCACTCATTGATAATGGCCAGCTGTCAGTATTTTTAAAGGTTTGTCCCCTAAACATTCTTAAAACGACTCTAATCGGTGCTGTGGCTGAGTGGATAAAGGCAGTGGCATTTGAAGCAATGAGGCTTAGCAATCGGGAGGTTCCGGGTTCGAGCTCGGTCATAGTCAAGAGGGTTTTATCATTCAAGAGCAATCTATGGTTTTCCCATCTGAAATGACTTTCTAAATGATAAAGATTCCAAATTTGAGTTAAAATGTTGAACTGGAAGCCACCCGACATGTTAGTAATCCATAAGCCCTTGCGGGTTTCTCCCACATTTGTGGTCGCTTAAGCATGGTTAAAATAACTGCTGATTATTATTATTATAACCATAATATAGTAAACAAGACACTGAGTGTGTTTTCTGTATCCACAATTTCTTTCTCCACAAACACACATATACTAGTTTGTTTGTTTCAATTGCTGTCAGATTGTAAGTGTTGGAATTCAAATTGGACTGTACCAAACAATATGTCCAAACTTCCTGATTAAAGTGAGATTCTGTGACCAAATCATTTTACTTTCAGGAATTAATTTTTGTCTCCATGACAACAGGACTGATATTACTTTAAGGCCTCAATTCATACTTGCTATGTACTGAGATGTTGTCATACTAGATGGCGCTGTGCAGTTTTATTTTCTTCCGACAAGACCTCTCTGTCAATACTTGTCATAAATGTAGGAGGCAAGAATAAAGTTACTGTTTTTGCAATATTTTTAAGCCAAAACGGTTTTTGTTGTCTTTGTAACCTTCTTTATGCCCAATTTTTAGCAGCTGATTTTTCAGGTTGTCTTTGTAAAGTGACATTCCACAGTAAACAGAAACACTGCATTTAGAATCACTGTAAGTACTGTCGCTGAAGTCTATTGGTATGGCGCACTATGGATTTGCTTTTAAGTTCTTGTGACAAACAGTTTACTCTAAACCACACTCACAGTCAGCCTGTACATTTGTTTCTTAATGAAGATGAACAAATGAGGTGATCAACTTGGGTCACATTTGTAGTTAACTAGTTTCTTTTTCCTCAAAGTTTCGAGATGGCTTTGAACTAATGTGGAATTTAACCTGTATCACGCATTAACTTAATAATAGTGCCACAGTATTGCACACCGCGCTAGTTAGTCACAGGTATACAACACAGGCTGGATAGCAAGCACTTGAGAACGTTAACTTCAAAGATTTAAATATATTCATTGCCCAATAACCAATCTATTAGCACTGCGTTCAGGAAGATTTGCCCGCGTAACCAGGTACACACAATGAGGCATTGATTGGGACAAGTACGTGTGGGTAACGAAAGTGCAAATTGTAGTGCATGCATGTTGGAGGAAGTGCATAGTAAATCCAATAATTGAAGCTGATGTATCTGGGCTTCAATTAATAATATATGATGTGGAATTAGAACAGTTGGCACAAGAAAGCCATGATGGTCATGAAGACCTGAAGGTCATGACAGTCATGAAGGTCAAGCAGACCCCTTTGGTCAAATCATTTGATCACTGGAAAATTATTAGGCAAGGAATTTCTGTTCCTTAACATAAAGTTTGCATGAATCTTATAATGCTGCAGTGTTGTTGTGTAAATCTTAGGTTTTTTATAACCAGTTTCGATATCCTTTTATAATAAATTCTTATATTAATTTTAATTATAATAATATCAATTGATCTAATAATTGTCTTTTATTGATTGATGTCAGTGAATGTTGCAGACTCTAGGGCAAAGTCTTAAAAATTAACCAAGATTCTGCAGCATTACTGCTGTAGCCTATAGATAACGGATAACTTGATTCTTTATTCAGTGAATGTAAAGTATCGATCAAAGCTTTGTTCTTTCCTATTTGCCAGAATGTCAGTGGGAAGGTATTGTTCCAAGAGGTCGGGTTCTGGAAGCATGATTGTGGGCTGAACGTGACAAAACCGGTGGTATGGCCCCGTGGGGAAACCGCACCTGTATCGCGATGTTCGGAGGATTGCCAACCGGGTTATCACGTGGTTACTCAACCACCTGTAACCTGCTGTTGGAAGTGTGTACTCTGCAGTGGTAAGATACGTCAGTGTGTACACCTGATTATGCACATCATTGGCTTGCGAATATCCACGTTTATAAATGATGTATGCCAAGAAAGTGCAGGGTTTTTGTTCGTGGAAATGCTCTCTTCATAGTGTATACCCTTACATCATTTATGCTGTAGTTAAGCAAAGGTGATGTATAATGTGTAGTTATTTGAATATGTAAGACATTTGCATAAATATTCAACAAAGGAATATTATCACAGTTTGGCTTAATTGTAAGGATATATCTGATTGAAAGTGAATTTCTATTGACAAGAAATGCACTCCCTCTTGCATATATCCTTCACAAATATGTCCATTTCCTATGGATATTTCCTAGAGAGCATGTGGATAATTGGTGCTCACAGTACTGCCAACAAGGTCATTATCTCAGCCACCTGTAACCTGCTGAGGGAAGTGTATACCTTTCAGTGGTAAGAACATGACATGAATATGTAGTGCGTAGTTGTAAATCAGTCTATATGTACATTTAGTCCTATCTCTAACCAGCAATATTTTAATCATAACTGAATACGGTTTTCTCTATCTTGTAAACATTGAGGGAATATGAATGCTTTGAAATCTAGGGTTGATATATGGTAGTAATGTGAAATGACTGTTAAGTCATCGTAACCACTTTGAAACATATTAGTCACAGAGTAAACCAGCACATCATGTCTGGTCGAGCCAAAAGATGAGTGTTGAGATTTAACAGCCCGCCTCAAGTTTAGGAAAATTTATTACAAGTTTAAATATCTGTGTAGTTACTAGCTGAATTGCTAGGTCTCTACTAAAAGCTGTACAAGCTGGATGTTTGGAAGGCTATTTGGAAACATTGAAAATGAAATCTTTCCCATTTATCATTTCCTTTTTTTCCTTATTCATCTTTTTCTTCAGATCACGAAATTAGTAAACTGACCAATTCTGTTCAATGCACACCTTGTAGCCAGAGTGAATTTGTGAACAGCGACAAGACGGAATGCATTCCAAAGGAGGTTATGGTCCTTGGATGGTCGCAGCCGAGTAACGCCCTGGTCTTAGCATTCTCGTTGGTCGGCATTCTCAGCTCAGCGTTTTGTTTTTGCATCTACATCATTTATCAAGACACGCCGGTGGTGAAAGCCACGAGTATGGAGCTGAGTCTGACCTGTCTGGTGGGGATAGTCATCATCTTCATCGTGGCGCCCTTGTTCGTCTCCGAGGCGACCGACGCCGTCTGCCAGACTCGTTACTTCCTGGTCGGCGTTGGATTCTCCGTCTTGATGGGAGCTCTCCTGATGAAGACCAACCGCATCTCGCGCATTTTCAACAGAAAGTTGTCAGACGGGAGACCGTCGATGCTTTTACAGATCAAGGTAGATATGTCTGGACTTTCAATTCTCTTCCTACCAACTTGGATATATTTATCGATAATTAACTCCGCTAATTTCAACCTTTGCTTTTCTTTGGCAAAATTGGCAAAAATTGAATCAATAATAGCATCCCATAATAATTCAGCTGATCAAGTTTTGTTTCAAGTAATGATGGCAAAGAATAATATATTGAGAACAATATGATTGGCTCTCTCAGCCCTACCAACCTGCCTTTCACAAAATAAGAGAGATTTACTTTTGATTCCCTGACTGGCAAAGTAAGGTGGCTTTTTCATACAGAAGATATCCATGGTTTCCTATCTACAATTGTCTTCCAATTTGTAAAAAAGTCCAAAAAGAGATAAAAACGGTAAAAACTTACTTCCAGTGCTGTGTTCTGTGACAAATTTCAGAAGTGTTTATTTATCAAATATTAATAAAAAGAAATGATTCATTATAGAACTCTCATTTCTCTCCTTCTTTATATCTGTTTTCTCATTTTTAGTACCAGATCCTTTTCCTAATTTCGTTAGTCCTGGCACAGATTTCTCTAGGACTCATTAACTTGATGTTATACCCGACACAAGCACACTACAATTATTCCGGGAATACAGTTTTCAAAGAATGCCAAGTCGGGAGTGTGAATGGGATATGGTTTTCCCTCGTTGTCACCATTGGTAGGTCTCTTGTCTTTCTGTGTATTCTCAAGGTGTTTGTGGGGGTCTTGTGTATGTTTGCATGGGGGGGGTATGCAAATAATATAAAGACAGGGGAATGAAAATGGATATGATTTACCCATTTGGCAACAATGTTTCATGTCATCTTTACATTTCATATCATTTGAAGTAAGAGTTGGAGGAGAGGGATGGGTGGGAGGGGGGATGAAGAAGAGGGATGGGGGTGAAGGACAATGGTGGATGTTCCTGTTGGTCATATCATCTTCTTTTAATATCCATCACAAGTGTACATTTTTCCTTGTTGTTATAATATTGGTATGTACAGTTGTTTCTCAGCAGGGAGTGGGAGAAGGGAGGCTGGGTCTATAAACACAGCCCAGGTTAGGTTGGGATCGGTCCACTTGCATTTAGAAATTTAGCAAGTGGAGAGAAATGGTAGCATTGATGGTGCTATCATTTCCTTCCTTCGTATTTGATCATTTTGATAGTCGGTTTATGTTTGCGACACATCTCTAGATCTGTAAATAATATCTATAGTTGATCCTGGCCCCATTTACATTAGACCTTGAGTATGGTGTTGAAGCCTGGGTTCGAGGTCCGATTTGTATCGTATACCTGGACCAGGCCCCATGATTTGAACCCAGCGATAGACTAGGATCCAGGGAGGATCAGACCCTGACCTCAGCGTTAAATTTTGTATTGACAACACAGCACCAATGGGGTTGGGATCAGCTGTGACCTCTTACTCTCATTGATGTTTTCTTGTGTAATCTGACTCGAGAGCCCCATTGTCTACATCGTAGACTGCACTTTTTGTCATGTTTTGCGGAACTAGATAGGACCAATATGACAGCGCCCTCTATTAATTTGTGCATGGCTGGAGAGCACCATTTTCTACTTCAAATAGGATATGTACCATTAACAAGGATACACCACAATTATTGATGTTATCCGACTCCACCCCACCATTAACTAAAATTTGAATGCTACCAAATCCAAGGTCAATACAAGAGGGAATTATATTATTCTTATGTTTTGGTGTCTCACTAGGAAACTGTGACATATCACCTGTTTGCTACAAGTTCACTTTTCTTTCAAATGTGACAAGTTTCACCAATGATTGTGTGCAAATCTACACAGTGGATTTGGATGCAAGGTCCACCAGGATGCTTTAGATTAATTTGCTCTTTACAGCTAGGTCAAATATTATAAATTACATGTTGATTATTACATTCATAATTACCTTATTTTCTTCTCTTTCCCCTTTTTTTCATGTGATTTGTTTTTCTTGCTAGGATATAACCTAATTCTCGGCATGATCTGCAACTACCAAGCATTCTGCATCCGGAAACTACCGGGACAGTTTAACGACTCCAAGAGTATCTTCTTTACGATCTTCACTTTAATCATCATCTGTTTCATCATTGTCGTGATCGCCCTGTCAACAAATGGTGTAGTTACAGCCATCGGAATGGGTGTGATAATGCTGTTTGGAGGTTATTCCAGTAAGTTGGTGCTGCTATTTAAAAATAAACTTTATTTCAAAAAACTCAGCCAATAATTCTATGAGACAGCACAATTGACTTATTTTACCTCAAGGTGAAATTTTGTTAGTCAAAGCTGATTTCCTTTGCATAATTTTAAATTGAAAAGAATGCAATATCTGACAGCTGTCATATGAAAAAATATGGATTATCTGGAAAGGCTAATTTTGGTTGCTTTTTGTAAAAATCAAATTTGACTTGTGATGTTTCAACAAAATTTTGTTAATGGAACATTGCTTTTAAACTAATTGAAAATCTCTTATAAATGACTAAATAAAGATTTTGTCACAATCTTCTCAGGTTTATGCTTTTTATTTGGACATAAGATATGGGTAGTGTTATTCAGGCCGAAACACAATGTCCCTCAGTCAACTTTCGATGCAGTGCTTAAAAAGACGTCGTTGTCACCAGTGCCCACTACCGTCGATTCTCATTTGGTAAGTAAGCAGGTTTATGTGATTTGTAGCTTATAAGGTCTTTATTCGGTTTACATATTTCATATAAGTATCATCCTCATTCATGTACAGTTTGGAGCCTTGGTCGAAAGAGTGATGGATATGACAACAGATCTACCAACCTGTCTTTCACAAAAATAAGATGTACAAGTTTCCATCCCCGCCCAAAAAATTGTTTTGTAACCAAACATTTGAAAAGTGGAAATTTGGAGAAGGTACTAACTTTAGGGTGAAGGCATGCTGCAGTAGGGAGAGAATCAGCCTGAAAGTCAGTTTGGTTTCATATATAATAATGCCTCTAGTTAGCCAGATTATCTTGAAAATGTGCAAAGTAACTCCTGATTTTGTGAAATAGAAAAGTGAGTGATTTGGTTCTGCTCTAGCTCTCCTTAATATCAGAACAAGGTCATCTGCCATAACGGCACTTCCGTGATGGTGAAGTTGGCAAGATGCCAACGACTCATCAGCAGAGGAAGTGGTCAGATACTGTACAGGGGGCAAACTCTCATAATGTTGGGTTTAGGGGGTTAAAGGTCTGCCTTTGGTTCTGAACGATCCTCAAACTGAGACTGTGAGCTTGATTTGAACTGGTACTCATTGTGGATCCTCCTGCATGTATGAGATCAGTTAGAGTAATACCAGTGGGGTTCACTTAGGGTTACCATATTTCTTTGGTTGAAAAGTGCAATACCGTGTCCTAGGGGAGGAGGGAGGGGTATCCACTCCCCCTTTGAAGGAAAAGTTTGAATCTTAATGGGATGTATGCCAAATGGTGGCATATTTACAGCTTTATACAGGAGTTAAATACAGCCAGATATTTCATAAACTTTTCATTTTTACTAGAATTTTCCTAAGTGAAAGGTTATTAATTAGTATGGTTTAGCCAAAAAGGATGAACCATTAAGCTTAACTCACACCTCTCATATAGTATAGTGTGTTTTTGTGCCAGTGTTTGTTTGCATATCGAAAACCAGTGATACTTTTGAATATCTCATATATACATATTAGTTGGTCGGCGAAAAAATATATTTTCGTTGCCAAGGCGGGACAAACCTGATTAATTGGGAAGTAAGGTAACCTTTTGGTTTGCTGCAATTAAATGTACCTGTTGTGAAGCTTCCAATATTGGAAATTATTTACTTTTCTCTTTTACTTTTTATTGTGTGGGTAATTTGTACTGTCTCGCTCAACAGGAAATAAATGGAAATATGTGTAATGGCCTCGAAGCTAACAAGGAAGCAACTGATGACGAAGACGACAATATTTTTGACTCTGGGAATTACAGCGAGGTTTCTACCCTCGGGGAGGATGACGACGATCTGGACCACTTCCTGGAAGAGGTCGCACAGCTGGAGGAAGAAGTGCAGTCTGCTAAGAGGGAGAGGCACGCCTCCATCCAAGAACTGCACCAAATGAAGGAAGACCTCAAAGAATTAGAAGAATCGTGAGTTTGCTTTTCTTTGTCGTTGTGAAGATGAGTCTGTGTGTTAAAAGGTATTCATTCATGTAAGTTTGCAAGGTTTCGTAATACTAAAAACCGGTTTGTCCCTAGCAAAAACAAACGAATATGGCTCAAAAACCTTTGTTTTTTCCAGTATTTGCAATTTTTTTTTTTTTTTTTTTTCGGTTTTTTTAAAATAAAATATAGTACCGAAATTCGGTCGGCAAACAAACAGTTTCGGTACTAAAACCGGTTTCCCGTGCAAGCTTGAACTTCAATATTGGTATATATTGAAGAAGTATGTTAAGAAGTCCTTGTTAAGAAATAGTCCATCTCTGGTGCAGATGAAAGGGTGGAGAGGCTACGGTTAGGATGATGTTATCAAGAAAATGTGTAGACATGGTTCTATCCTCCAACAGATGAAAATAATATATAAAGTATAGATAACAGTATTGGGTAGGCCGGGGGGGGGGGGGGGTGGAGGAGGGTTGTAGGTGGGGATCAAGATAAAGTGTACAGACAGCTAAACTGTAAATGTTAATTGCAATATAAATATATGTACGTTTGATTTTATCAGCATTCAAATCCGAGAAATTTCTGTAATATGTCTTCTTCTTTAGGCATGGCAAGGACCTGCAAAGAATACGAGATTTGTGCCAAAGAGAAAGACAATCGGTAATAGCAATTCTGGAAGAGGCAGGCTACTCCCCTGAAGAAATACAGGCTAAGATTGAAGAAGTGGCAATGCAGAAGAGTCGGAGTAACTCATCTGACCAGGTTAGGAAAGTAGTAAATGTTAGGAAAGTAGTAAATGTTAGGAAAGTAGTTAATGTTAGGAAAGTAGTTAATGTTAGGATAGTAGTTAATGTTAGGAAGTAGTTAATGTTAGGAAAGTAGTTAATGTTAGGAAAGTAGTTAATGTTAGGATAGTAGTTACTGTTAGGAAGTAGTTAATGTTAGGAAAGTAGTTAATGTTAGGAAAGTAGTTAATGTTAGGATAGTAGTTAATGTTAGGAAAGTAGTTAATGTTAGGAAAGTAGTTAATGTTAGGAAAGTAGTTAATGTTAGGATAGTAGTTAATGTTAGGAAGTAGTTAATGTTAGGAAAGTAGTTAATGTTAGGAAAGTAGTTAATGTTAGGATAGTAGTTAATGTTAGGAAAGTAGTTAATGTTAGGAAAGTAGTTAATGTTAGGAAGTAGTTAATGTTAGGAAAGTAGTTAATGTTAGGAAAGTAGTTAATGTAAGGAAATTAGTTAATGTTAGGAAAGTAGTTAATGTTAGGAAAGTAGTTAATGTTAGGAAAGTAGTTAATGTATGGAAAGTAGTTAATGTATGGAAAGTAGTTAATGTTAGGAAAGTAGTTAATGTTAGGAAAGTAGTTAATGTGAAATCTGAAGGGAGGAAAAAACTATGATGGTTAAACACTCCATGATCAAAGCAACTCACTTTTTCTTTAGTATCCGAGTCATTAAGAAGGACAGAAATAGTTAGAAATGAGCTGTCATGCACTCTTGATATGACCTTTTAAATACCTACAAACCAAGTAGCCATGGCAACATATAACTTGAACGTGGCATGATAAACTAGTCCTGTTTAGCTACTGCAGTTTGCAGTCTTGATAGTTGCCACAATCTGATAGTATCATAAACTAATTTTTAAAGAATAGTTTATTGAAAATACCTGAAAATGATAGCTGTTCCTACCAATCAGTCCACTAAACAATGCATAAAGATCTTAAACCATTTAAAGTTCATTTCCTTGACTTGTGCTTGATTATATATTTGTTTCTATTGTATTGAATCAGTTAAATAAGATTAGTTAGAGGAGTAATCAATTGTAGGCACATAAATCACTAGGTTTGATGTATAGATGTTTTCAGTATGTGTACATTCTCATCCACAGAGTAGGATAACCAGTCAAAGTAGTAAAAGCTTGTAAATTAGGAGAATGTATCACATGGCTTGGGTCAGAACGATGGAAAGTTTAATCAATTTTAGCAAGCCATCTCTCTGCCCGCGTGACAACGAAATTCATCGCCAAGTGGATTTCAAAACTGACGATTTACCTAGAAACTTGTATGTTTGCATCTTCCAATTGCATTAGTCAACAATATTTTCTTGTAGATACTTTCTCAAGGTTGCTTTCTCAATCTAGTATGAACCATTAAATTGTTAATGTTGTGTATGTATTATTTTTGATATTGACTAGTCTTGAATAGAAGTTGTACTTTAATGGTTTTTTCTCTCTCCACAGAGTGACCAGTCACCGCAGGAAAAGTTTGAGGCTTTTGAAAGTGAATGGAAAAAACTGAATGGAGAATCCGAGAATTGTCTTACTGGTTATCAGAAAATGCAAGAGGTTTTGTAAGTTAGCAACCTTTGATTTTAATGTTGTATTATTTAGGGATGTGGGAGGAGGTGGGAGGGGGGCAGGGGAGGGGGGAGGTGGACAGTGACTGAGAAAGTAGAATGTGAAATTATTACCAATTTGTTTTCAGGGACAATTTTTACAGATATTTCATGTCTAACCATTTTGCCAATAAACTAAACAGCAAATTTTGTTGTCCGAAGAAATGTACCCAAATAAACAGAGAGACCATTATTACACTGTCATAGAGATGTGTAGGTTTGGTGAATGGAACAGCAATATGTACACTGTAGGGGAGATGTGCAGGTTTGGTAAATGGAACAGCAATATGTACACTGGAGAAGAGATGTGTAGGTTTAGTTAATGAAAAAGCAATATGTAGACTGTAGGAGAGATGGGTAGGTTTAGTAAATAGAACAGCAACAGGTACTTTGTAGGAGAGATGTGTAGGAATGGTGAATAGAATACCAGCTTTGCAGTGGGCCAGTAAAGCTCCCCCCCGACCTTTCAGGTGGATCATAGGCCTATACCACTATTTCTGTTTTATTTCAGTATCTCTACGGTAATGGAGGATGGTACCAATATATCATTTGACCTATTTGGGGGTATTTAGTTACACTGCAATCTGAATTTGATGTAAACAACTAGTTATTTGCATATAGAGGGCGACCTCCAAAGCTGAATTTGGAGGTCTCAAACCAATTAAAAATTGTTTCCCTGGTTGTGATAAAGTATTCTTTGCTGAAACTTAAAAAACCAACAAAAAGTTCACAGTGTGTCAGACTGTTTCGTAGAGCTTCACAGCTTGTTGCTATTTATTATTTTGAAAAGAGCAGAGAAACTGTTTGCTAGAATGGAATTGGAACCAGAGACCTGTAGTCCTGAGCTCTGTTGTTGAGACTCACACATTTTTAATATTAATTATGTTTTTAAAAGATGAATGGGTTAATCATTCATTTAATTGTATTATTTACCTGACCGGCAGATTTCCAAACAGTTTTGATGATTTGAAGGAAAATGGAACCTCTGAACGGAAAGAGAAAGTTATGGAACCAGAGACATTAGATAGTACTACGAATATCAGCTGATAGTTCATCAAAGAACCATCAAACCATGTGTGCTGTTAACCTAGCTGAAGATTGCTCACCTCATCAAAAGCAGTTAAGCAGAAATCTTAGTAATATTATGATATTTTTTTAGCTTGTCTAAATATTACTCCATATGTTATTCTAATCTGTAATGTATTTTTTTAATCATATAGGGAAGATTATTTCCTTGTTTGGGTCTTAGGGATATCTCGAGATCAGGGATGCAACCACCATTTTAGTAGGGGGCTAGGATGATAAGGACCCTCCATTTTGTCAAAATGGAGTACATGTGCTATGATCACAAAGGTGTTACATTTTGAAATGTTTGTAACAACGTTGTAGAATATTCAACAGTTTATGCTCTAACGTATACACATGTTGTATATTGTTGTACAGAATTCTACTTGGTTGCATCCCTGAGATCTACAGAATGTAAGAACAGCAGCTTGGTGGAAATTCTGGAAAAACATATTACAGATACTCCTTAAATATTTCATCAACAGCAATTGCTGGAAAATTATCTTTTATCTTTTGACGTAAAAGAGTTTTAAGTAACATGCTTTCCAAACAAGTGCCAAAAGTTTGTAGCCTAATCCTGAACCAAAGTTTGTTTATTCAGAAAAGATTTTATGTAATAATTAAAGTTTTGGAGACACAGAAATTATTAGTTTGTGAAAATAAATATGTTTTTATTGCAGAATTTGTCACAACACAATAACCGTTTTCAGAAATAATTATTTGAGGTTTGGTTTGAAAGGAAAGTAATATCATAGTATTAAACTGGAATATATATTTTTGTTATAAATGTATGAGCATGAGATTAAAACTTATGCTAAGAGAATAAGTAATTGCATTCCCAAAGAGGAGAAACATAACAAGGTTTATAGATTTTGTAATTACAACTGAAATAGAGTTGCTTGCCACAAAGCTTTAGTTTGCAATATTGCTCCTAGAGAAACCAGTTTAATCTAACCATTATATAAAACGTTTTTTCTAAGTCTTTAGGATGTTGAAGTGCAGTGGTACATTTCTTGCTTTAATTCCCTCTTTCATAGAATGAAAGTATTTAGCACAAAACTATGAAAGGGAGAGACCAGGGGGACGGAAAAGAAGGACAAAGAAAAAAGGGGTTTACTGCCATATTAGAGTTGGTAGCAAACGATAGTAAGAATGGTAGTAGGAAGCAACTTCATACCTTTATCTCTAACAACAAGTACTGCTTCTGTTTCATCTATAGGCAGCTTTCTGGTGGGTTGGGGGTGGGGCAGGGGAGGTGTTATAGATATGTATTGAAGAGTGTTAGGGAAGCACAACATTAGCCCTTAGTTAAACACATAGTTATGTACAGGTCAAACTATATCTCTTGACGAGCTACATGTCCCTTGATTTCTGCGAGCTACATGTAGACATATTTATTTCAGTATACATGTCCACACGAATGAGCTGTACTGTGTAAATTATTGTCAGGACTAACACAAACTGAACAATACAATGACCATAGCTAATTCATTGGAGATTTTGAAACTGTTGCCAGCAGTTATATAAAAAAAATGAAATTCTAACCTCCCAAGTCTGTACTTTGCTATACATTTGAAATTTTTCCACCAATAAGTGATTCAAAAAGTTTGACCATTTTTCTAATTTTAATTGTTTTGAACCTTTCTCATACTCTCTTATCTTGCGATTCTATGGAAACGTTTTTGTTTTTTGGTAGTTTGCTACAAGAATTACTGAAAACATTCCTAACAAGCTATTTTCTTTCACAATTACATGATATGACTTCTCTATAAATGGCCTTTGGGGTGCACTTTGTATCACAAGGGTTATATCTTATTGTCATTTTAGACAATTCGTCGTGTTTTCATAAGAAAATTTTGTGTTATAGATATGTTGCAATGGTCGCTGTTATTTCCCTTGATACTGTTGTGTGGTAAATGATCACACAATCATGATGATGTACTTCTTTGCCATAATTTTAGCTAATTAGCATAGTTGGAGGAAATGTCAGGAGGCATGCTCCTAATTCATATTTTGAATTGACAGTCTGAAATATGAATTATCATATTCTGCAAAATGGCTAAAATTTTGGCAGAAAAGTACATCATGAGTTTTAAACTACAAGACTGTACCAACAAAGAGTGTAAAGCTAGGGATCAGTACTGTCGTGTTTGTAATATACTGCATATTGAGACATTAAGAATTCTTGAATGATCTATAGATGGCAAATAGTGACAAGAATTTTTTGTTGTTGAAACATAAAAATATGCAGTGGTCCTTCTGTATGTCTATTTAGTCTTTATTTTTATTAACATATGTGATGATAGATATATGTAATATATAAATATGTAGATGTTAAGTATTAAAATCCATGCAGTGCCTTATGAGAAATGACTGATATATATATTTCTTTCACTCGTTCGTATACGTGTGATACAATCGTGAATTGAGACTTCACGCATTGATTTATGTTCCATTGTTTGGAATGTAAATAATAACTGTTATTTCCATTAATGAATACAATATGTTTGTAAATGAACCAATTTCAAAGTCATTTGTAAGCAGAATGGATGGTTCCAGCTCTCCTGTGTTGACAAGCGGAGTGAAGTTCTAGTACAATGATAAGTATTAGATTGTTACAACTTAAAGGAGAAGAAGACCGAAGAATCAATCTTTCTCTGATGTGATTGAGGTCATTGTGAGGACCAACTCACTCATATAGCTAAGGATAAATTGTGCTCAGTATGGGAAATTTGGGGGTTTAAAGGTTGTGTCATGTCGCTGTCACTTTGTCAATGTATGATGTCGTTGTGTGATGTCACACTGACGTCACAGTGACACTAGAAGTGCCTTATTGTGATCCACTTGTGTAGATTGTCTTTCCATTATCAAGGGTCGAGCAAAAACATTCCATGTTATTTAAGAGATAAGAAATTTGTTTTAAAATGTTTAACAAAGTCGTCAAATAACTGAACAATGTCTTAAAAGAATCACTTGAATTTAATGAATTAATATTATAACATTATTTTGAAGAAAAGTGTTCTACTGTATCTCTACAAATGGTTTTGATATTTAGCCATGTCACAAAGTTTGTTTGCTTATTACCATTCTTGTTGCAACAGTAGTGAATATCCAAAAGTTGTCAGTTCTTGGCAAGGGCGTAGGAACCGGGGGAGGGGGGCTGAAAATTGTGGAGGGCGGAAGTATCATTCCGCCCCCCCGGTTCGCAAGTCAGAAAACCCCTTTTTCATTTCCAAATGAGAAAAAAAATCTCATTTGGAGCACCAAATTGCATCTAAGGCCAGGTGAAAATACAAAATTAAGTTTACAAAATGGAGTGGGTGTTGAAGTGTGCTATATTGCACCAAATTGCATCTGAGGCCACCTGGAAATGCAAAAGATTCCAAAGGGGAGGGGGACACCCCCTCCCCTTAGACCCCTCCCCCAGGCCGGCCATCAGTCTTCAGCCCCCCCCACTCAAAAGTACCTTCCTACGCCACTGGTTCTTGGCCATATAGTTTGAAGTAGCAGTTCGGTAAATGAGCGGGAATGCAAATACTAATAAAGCAGTTATATTACCTTTTGTACTTGTAATTAAATATTCCCCCCACCCCCCCAATTTTTTTTTTTTAAAGTTGTGTCTAGTGTGTCACTGTACCTTTAAGATTGCTATAGCTGAGGCAGGTCTGCCAAATAAATCTGATGAGAAAGGCATTACCAATTGTTGCAAGCCATGTGCTAATAGTTTACAAAAAGTTGGTAAAATGATTTACAGGGTTAATATTGCTGGCATTTGTTAAGGTCAAAGATTTGAGAATATCCCTATTTTAGTTTGAAATTTAAATTTAATCAGTAATAGTTAACTAACTTGTCATGTGCAATACTTCCTTGAAGAGGAGGAATGATACCGACCTTAAACAAGAACTTTTCAACCATTTTAATTTGTAATTTTTTTCAAATAAGTATTATGCTGGTTATGAGAATGTTGTGGTTATTTGAAATTTGATTCATTTTTTTTGTCCCTGTTTTGTTTGTAACATATCAAAATTTGAATGAGTGGAAACAAAATTGACAGAAAGGATGTATTTATTCATTAAAAAGGTTTTTCATAAATATGATGTCAAAGAAACATAGCGATATCTCATAATAGATTTGTTGAATCTATTCTCACGTTTTTGTTCTTACTCTTATTTTTTCATGAAGGCTTCATAATGTAAATCCTAATACATGTATCAGTTTTAATATTGATATACTCTATGGGTATAATCCCCCAGATGCAACAACTCTAATATGTGAAAACTGGATATTATGAATTGTCATAACCATGCTTCCTTTCTCATCATTACTTCCAACCAGAAGTTACTTTCTAAACAAATCAATTCACATATACCATACATAGCTCAGACATACACACCACATGTATCAAGACAATTCACAGATACCACATACATGGGAAGGCAGTTCACACAGACACATATATCAGTACCCTATTCATGGACACCACATAGGCCAATATCAGAGCACAGTTTCACATACACCACTATATCAGAACCATTCACGGACACCACATATATCAAAGAAATTCACAGATACCACATAGATGGGAAAGCAATTCACACAGACACCACATATATCAGTACCTAATTCATGGACACCACATAGGCTTTATATCAGAAAACTGTTTCACATATGCCACATATATCAGAACCCAGTTCACATACACCACTCAGATCAGAACAATTCATGTACACCACTTATAATGGAAAGGAATTCACACAGACACCACATATATCACTCAGAACAAATTTCACATAAGATCGTCTCACACTGCTAATTTTTTTTCACTACATGTTCATCTCGTTGCAGTGGAGAAAGTACCTTGAACCTTCTATTGCAGCGGTTCTCGGTATAGGCGGTCCGCGAAAGATTGCAATGCGGCACGTGACAAAAATGAAACATTTCACAATTTTTGTGAGCGAGTATTCTCGAGCCTAGCTGTGGGTCTCACCTCTGGAGGGGACAAAATTCCACGTCGTTTCGTTTACCTGTACATATGTCACCATGTCGAATTTACAGAATCCAAAAAAGCGGTGTCAAAATATGAAGTTTAATAACATATAAAATTCATTTTTACGTATATATTATACTCCAGATAATAATTATTTGTCATAATTGGATCTAAATGTAAAGAAAATGACTGCAGTTTGCAGAGTTTTTTTGCTCTACGAGTTGTAGGAAGTGATGACGACAAACAAAAAAGTTTGGTACGGAGCCATGGCCACACAAAACGTCACGTATTCGCCGAGTTGACTTTGTTGTGTACGTAATGACGTATGTCATACGAACCATCAACAGAGAGCAGCTATAATACTACCAATGATATTTCACCTAGCTTTGGATATATTTGATTCTACTGCATCAAACGATACTATACATACTATACCTTTCGAGATTCGGTAAGTTGATGTAAACTGTCACTAATATTTCTTAAAAATTCCTGAATTTCGCATGACTGTTAGGCGAAGGTTAAGAAAAGAAGTGGCTCTGCGGGACGAAAGCAGTTTGCTTAAATCACGATATCTTGGTCTTTCGGGGTCTGGAATTTAGGCATAAGTTGTTCGCAATACCGTGCGAGATTAGCGAAAGTAGCCTAGCAGTAGCGTTACGTAGTAAGACATAACGTTAACCTTACATTGCAATGTGACATTGGCTAAGCTACATGGCAACCAGTTCGTCAACTAAAATGTTTTGGGCGGCACTGAGACAATTGCTCTGACCAGAATCTCCTAAGAGAAATTTCGTGGTATTGCTTTGTTACCCCATTTGAGAAAATTGGGTAATGAATGAATATAAATGGACCACTGCCACAAATTATGCTAGGCACCTGGTAACTAATTCTAAGTGAGTCACAGGCCTGCCCAGCATGTTACTTGTACCTGTTACTGCCTAGGCTATGTACAGTAAGTTCTAAAATTAAGAGTAATAATTAGCTCAGCCTCAGTTAGGCCTTACCTAGCTAAGACTGGTTTGTGGTGCATGGTGTACACCTAGCAAAGTAGCCTAACGTTAGGTAGCCTAGCCTATAAATTGTATAACCTTTTTTGAGTTGCATGATTTGAATCTTCATTATGGCAGTGGTAAACCTGATGTAGACTAGCTAGGTTTAATAATATGTTAGGCTTAATAAAATTGAGGTGGCAATGAAGAAGTCATAAAGTTAGGAAGGGACTTTCTCTAGTGCTTTCCCAGATTATTTTTATCATCTTGGATTTGGTTTCTTAAAATTGAAGAAGAACATACAATGTACATGTTTACAAGTGAAAAATAAAAGTTATTTCTGCACCAGATATTTGTGTGCGGAAAGTGATCAGTGGAAAGTATGGGGTGCCGAGAGTACAGAAACTGCCTAAAGTCTACCGTGTAGATTCTCATCGTAGTAAACATACTACTAAAGACTTAAATTGAAGGGTAATAGCGTATGAAATCAGTCTCACAAGTAAACTTCTGCAGCAGCTTTACTTCCCAAACATAATGACGCATTACAGGATTAGCCTAATGAGTAATGGATGTTGCATCTTTTGAAAGTTAGACCAATGAATTATTTATGAGCAGCAAAACAATTTCTCTCTCTGGGATAAGAAATTTGTGAAAATAAAGGTAGCCACCTACAACATTTTCCATATTCTGTCCTGTATACATTGGTTAATTGAGGTAAATCATTATAGTAGCACCGTAGTGGAACTCATATGATGATACGAACGAGTGGGAGGACGTAGTCTTCTCTCTCACTTATTGGCTATGCGGGCTCTTAAGGTCTTAGGCAGGAGCACCACACAGGCATACAACACACTTTGCTCTATCAAGCTACATTTTCATTTTCATTTTCCCTTTGCTCTATCCAACTGGCGATATTTCTCGCTGAACATTAACTGAGAACCTGCTACTGCTTATTGATGTAGTTCTTGCCTCTCGTGTCTTTCCCAAGTATTCAGAGGTCCTCGAAAACTCAGAAAACTGAAATGCAATATAAAAACAAACTCTTTCAGCCTTATGAAATTGTCCAGACTCTCAAGCACTACGGCCCCGCGGTTGGCCATCTTGGGTATTTCGCAAAACGGGTATACGATGCAGATGCCGAAATGAGCACACACACTGCTGCAAACCGGCATTACAATGACTGTGTATGTCATATTGCTCGCACTCATGAATGGTATACTTTTTTATAATCCAAAATGCTTCACCACTAGTTAATACATTGCCTGGCACTGTACATCACGACCTACCTAATCGCTCACAAATTGTACACAATGAAAAACAGAAAAACCCCTCAACTGTAACTATATGAATCGTTTATTTCATAATTGTCATTTGTCTTTGACCTACACTTGAAGTGATATGAACCACACCAAACGTCTAAATGAAAAACGTCCTTAGACGTTTAGCATTTTTACGGTGCTAGACTCGTATTTACATAATGCAAAGCCATTAAAGAGATTCTATGAATCTATAAACATATGATTCTATAAACATTAAGTTATGATCTGCCAAAATGTTAATGTAAAATGTTAATGAACATGAAAGTGTATCATTCTTGATGGTTACTGGCACTTTAACTTCAATTCTTGATCAATTCTCGGATTTTATTGCTTTAATAGTGGTAGCACCTTCATCAGGTTCCTTTCCAGTTCTTTTCAATCCTTTATACAGTAAAATAAACAATGGTATTACCAGTTATACATATAAAAAGTACCCAGTACATAGGTAGAAATGTAAATAGCAAATTCGTTAATGAATGAAAGAGGTCGAGAACAAAAGTTAATGTTTGTGATTGATCGGTTATGAGAAATGCACTTGTATGGATTGAAAGGGATAAAAAACTTTCTCTAATATTTGTGGTTCAACAAGTATTTCATCAATTCGTCCAAACTAGGAGCGAAGGGCTAAACCTACCTATACAAGCTCTAAGCCATGAAATCAAAGGCATACACAAATTGAACGCAAGGTCTGCCGCCTGCATCTTTTCTCAACCCCAACACGAACAAGGAAGCAAATAAGTTGTATATTTATTCCAGTTAATTTCATCAATACGATCACGTTATTATTTGTAAACAATAATGTAACTTGACCGACGTGTACGTCTTGTCATGCACAAATTTTTCAATAAAATATTCAGATTTTTTCATTATTCCAAATAGGTATTTTTATAATCAATGTAATATGTTTTAACTTCGATAATTTAAAACATTCAAATTTCGTTTATCTTCTGTTTTTCATCCACTAGCAATATTTGGAGGGCAATATTATACATTGCAACCAGTTTTAAACGTCCAGGGGACCACTTACCCACCCCCCCCCATCTGCCACCTGGATTAACGACACAGTTATATTAGGCTTTTATGTGCGTCTTGTGTTAATTCACAATGACATTGTTTTAATGTTACAAGGTATCATAAGGAATAACTTTTCCATCAGAAAGGCATATCAAACCATGGTTCTTCACAAAACTGATCCCAACCGCCTCGCTCCTCATAGAACATGTGCCTTGATCCTGTTCACAGCTGATTCTGACTAAATCGCCTTTTGAACGATAGACCATTACCTTGTAAGGTTTTCTATGTTCCCCGGCTGTACCTTCACCCCTCCACAAGATACTGAAAGCTGCAGCATCGTGAAACATACTCACAGGGTAGAAGGTTTCTTTTCCTGAGGGACTTTCTAGAGTACGTACTGCCTGTTTAGGTGAGCTACCATTGATAAGTTTTACCACTTTGCCATCAGAAAAAGCGTATGTAAACTTTTGATCGAAAAACCCTGATGCAACGTGAGGTTTTTCCTCTAACTCTAGGGTTTCCACAGGCATCAGATCTCTGTCAAGCCTGGTTATTGAGTTGGAAACCGAGTCGGTAACAAGGACACCTGCCGGCAATTGAGGACTTAAAATCACATTTATATACGTTATTTCAGACCCATCTGTCAAATCGATATCCTTAGCTGTGCACGAACAATAATAACATGTATCTTTTGGTTCCCTAACTTCAACTTGAAATATTTTGGTACCACATCCGACTAAAATGAAAATTTTCGATGGCAGCACTAGTAAGTTATTGCATACTGCAACTCTGGGTAACTTCTTACCATACCCCAGGAAATATGCAGATTCAATGACATGTGACCAATTAACATGAGATGTGTTATCACATGAAACACATGATAAGCGAATGGCGGGCTTATCTTGATGACGTTGATCAGTTACAATAACAACCTGATCTTTATTTACTCGAACCGATCCAACCACCGGTCCAACTGTTATGGAAATGTATCTTGCAGAGAGGGACTTAGGACGGAAGTGCACATTGATTTCTACGTCTTGCATGGTTTCATTGATAATTTTTGCCTTCTTAATCCCATCTGAAATTTGATCGTTGAAACTATTTATCTTTTGTAAAACTACCAAGTCAGCTTTGTTGGTTTTTGACTCGATTTTGGCTGAAATTTTCTTACTAAGTGATGAAAGATGACGTAGTTCTCTGTCAGTTTCTTTCAGGGCATTTTCCCGCGCTTTTTTCAGTTTTGACAGCTCTTTCTCAGCAGTGTCAAGTTGATGATCCATGCTTTCTCGAAACTTTTTAGTAATGGTTGTAATCTCGTTTCGGATCTCTTCACTAACCATACTTTCTTCCCTCACATATACATTTTGTTCAAACAAATCAATCATTCTATTCACTTCGTTGAGCTCATCTTCAATAAGCCGTCGATATATTTCTATCTCGTCACCAAAGTCGTCCTCGGAAAATACTTGGTGATCGTTGTGATCGAAATACGTACACTCGTAACAAACATACATGCAACAAGTGACACAGAGCAGCATATTTTTACCTTCCTTGTGTTTACAGTGTTCGAATGATGGAATGTCTGTTGAAGATTGAAATATAATGGAGATAAAATAATATATATATATATATAAATATATATATATATATATATATATATATAGGAATAAATTCTATCAACATAATCCCCTAACAGTTATGAAAAATCGTATTCCATTTGGAAGATATCACAGATTTAATGATTCTTCACACAAAGACACACAAGGCTGAAGAATAATTGATGGAGTCCAAATATGAAATCATCGAGCCATAGTGTCTTTCCATGTTCTTATGTTTTTCTTAGTTTATTACATCGTTTTATTTTCTGGAATGGAAGGTGAGTTTTGCAAATACTGCCATCTAAAATATGGAAACTGTTTACATGAACTAATGATAGCAGGTGTCAAAGTCAACACTTTTCCTTGAAAATATGAAAGGAAAAACTAAGAGAAAGTAAAAAGGTTTCATATTCAAAAGGCGCTATGGCATCAAAGATTTACAAACTGACAGCTCCCAGACACGACTTTTAAGAAAGGATATCACTGAGTCAAAACGGAGGAACATGTTTTAGCTGTTTTGTGGAATGATTCAACATAAAGATCTTTCTCATGTTAGTTACAAATGATGGTTGGTTTATGTCCTTAAGAAAAGCACACATATCGATACGTTTGTACATATCATAGAGTTAATGATTTAATGAAACTGGAACTATTGTACGAACTACAGGGGCGTCGGATCCAGGCTGTAAAAATAGAGGGGGTTGGCCTAAATTGTGTATTAAGACTGTAATGAAAGTGAGGGGAACTTAATATAATCCTTGCATGTTATTTTGGTTAAAAAATACGCAGAACCAGCCTGGATTTCTGAATAGTTTATTACGGGTTGCTGACACAAACATCATATTCATGTCCATCACCGGCGATCACAATAACCCACTGGCCATATGGCCTACTTGCATATGAGTTAAAAGTGAAATTTTAGACATGATATATAATGCATTTACATAGTAGTTAGGCTATAAATTAGGTCTACAATTAGGTTTAATGCTAAACACTATACAGTTAATATGTGCACCATATCGGCGCACGTTCTACAAAAAGTTTTAATACCGTATACGTTTACTAACGTATCGTACGGCATACTGTATATATGTTCGTGGCAATTTACTATAGATGATGTCTACCTATTGTAAGTAATTGTCTACTAATTTGTGCTCATTCCTTTTCATATATTTAAAGCCAGTCACACGCCAGTCGCCAAACAGAGATGTAACAGGGTTGATTTATCCCCCCCCCCCCCATTATAAAAATTAACTATAAAGTTAGTATAGGGCGCGCGACATAAATTTGTGACTGTATAACGCCTAAAGACGAATCTCTACGTTATCGCTCTCTCCTAATTTACAGGGTATAGGATCCTGACCACCCTGTTACAGAAACAACATAAGAAGTAATACCTTCATTGTCTTCTTCTTCTGCACTTTGTTTAGCAGGTTCTGTAACAAAACAAAGAAGTGAAACTTAAAATCTTGGCTTGATTACGTTCGTCTTACATCAGAGGAAAAGAAGGCTAACGAATAAATGCAATTCGAAAAGCAAAGAATAACTTAAAATATCTATATATTCTATGCATTCTTAAATTCAAGATTCTTAAATTGATATTATTGAGCTGATTCTCCTTGATAAAGTTAAAAGGTTCACTAGTTTTAATTAACTTAATTAATAACTGTTTCTGCTGTGATGTAGGCTAAATTACGTTTGTAGCTAATTGTAGGCCTAAGTGAACATAATTTGAATAAAACTCGGCGGAACATCGCCATTGTTAGTTCACAACACAATTTGTAATGTTTCGCTCATCTTCAACGGTCTCCAGCTTGCAGAGAGAATAAATACCATGGCCGTACACGCCACCGTGCCACTCATTAGGAGTGTAAAATATTTCTAAGCGTACATTTTGGATTAGCTTGCACCAATAATTTGTGTACCTTTCATCGGACCAAATGCGGACTATATCAGACCACCATTCTCACGAAACTAGCTCTCCGAGATATTTTCGGAATGGTTAGGTCATATACAGTAGGCCTATATCCATTTATCGTACACAATACACATTTTAGAGAGCACTGGCCAATTCACTCACCTTTCGTTATCGTCGTTTGGTAAGTTGTCACTATTTCAGCCAATTTCTTCATTTTGAGCTTCCCTAAGCAATTCAGCAACGGTTCAACGTTAGATTCAGAGATGATGTTTTTCTCCTCTAGCTTCAAAATGAATTTTACGTCATCTTTAACGTTTTCACTTTCAATGAAACTTCGCTCCACTTGAAAGTAAAGTAGTATTTTTCTTCTGACATCTATAGTAGCATGGTTATACAGCTTGAAAAGGAGTCCCTTGTATTCTGAGGTTGACTGTTGGTCAAAGCAATAAACAACAGCACTAATGATTAAATGGAGTGATAAGCACTGTGTCAACGTGAAAATTGGTTCATATGTCGTTAAAATGGCTCGAAACTTTCGAGCCAAACATAGGCTATGTGGGGCATACAGAACCTTACATGGGGCTCGATAATTTTATTATTGTTACAAGTAACCGACATTTTAGAAATCTTCAGGTGACATGGTTATAACATACATGATTCTGATCGGTTTCCAGTTACGGTCCTTTCAAACGATGACCAACAACTGGTTGTAAAACCTCTAGATCTTCCCCTCCCTTCCCCTACCCCCAACTAAAAAACAACTAATGTGCACGAATGCGGCATTCATATGTGCTTAAAACATGCTTAACACAAGTTTCGGTGCAAACTGTTTGGATTTGTAACTCTAACGTGCTGTAACCTGGACTACATTTGTTATAAGTTGGCTTAGAAAAGGTTCGGTGAAATGTTTTCTCGTACTCTCATATGTGTCTATCGTGCATTTCCCTTCAAAGAATATGTTGGTGCGTCTATAAACTTAGTCCAAAACCCTTGTCAACTTCAAGTAAATAATGCAGAAAAGCTGTTTCATATGATACATATATATACTGAGTGTAACACATTAGCCTATTAAACAGAACGTTCTTACAACGGTACGGTACCTTACCGTTAATTCGTGTGGCAAAGCCGCCATGATGATCAGTGAACGTCATTCCACCAACTTGGTTTCATTCACTCTGTGGATTTCTGTCCATCTGCGACAGTTTTGTTACTTCCAATAAGACGAAAAAGTTATGCTTTCTTCACTGTATGTACTCTGTGTTGCTGTTTACCCTTAAAATAAATAACAAAACATTTTTTCTTGGCAAACGGCTTTCAAACAAGCAAATTAAGACTACACGATTTCTATACAGCAATCAGAACCGAGACTAGGGGTGGGTGGCGCTCTATCAACTCAATGTGGTGACTGCTTCCTTGTTGACGCATGCATGCTTGTCGTGGTTAAAGAATTTCTATGGCAGTTCATCATTGGTAGTTCACCAATGCAGACGGTCACGAAGACTAACCGAATGTAGTGTACACGGAAAATAACAGCTAGTACGAAGTATGTCATATGAAGAAATTTTCTGGAACCGATTGTAATCCACTGGCCAGGAAGAAGCTTGAAGTAGCCTAAAAGAGAACAATTTGGAACAAGAAGCTCGGTACACGCACACGATGGAAGAAGGGGCAGACAAAAGAACGGTATGGAACCCTTTTTTTTTATATAATTAGTACTACATTTTCCCACTGTATCGGTCTTTCGTCTATTACATTGCTCGTCTATTAAATATCAAGTCGGGCAGAGCATCCGGTTATGAATACGTTATACGCTACAGTCAGAACTTTGGTCAAAATTTTCGAAAATCTGCATTACAGAGTCGTGGAGTTGGCATTTCAAAACAGGAATGTGGGTAGTGAATTATAACTAATTGATTTGGGAATTAGTTTATTAGTATTTCCAATGATTCCGACGTAGGATCTGTTTGATACTTTTCAACGACTTAATATACTCTTTTTAGCGAAAATGTGTTTTAAACTGTCTTTATTTCTTTACTGGGTAGAATCAAGTCTTCCTATATGTTAATTGAGCCTAGGTCATAATGCGTAGAAATGAGATATAGGTCTACTGTGCTACATTCAGCAATTATAGAAGAAGGAGCTAGCAGCACATTATAACCGAGACCCATGCATTAATGCCGCTCCTGTGCGAGGTTAATAATATATTCATTATTTTTATTTACCGGAAAACTTTCAGTTTAAAGGATATATCAGGAGACATTAGTTACATTGTTTTTCTTAAACATTGTTTATGAAATACCTTTCCCTAATTATGCAACTTTTCTTCGTAAATAAATTAATTAAGGATACGTGTTAATTTCCTCACTCAATGAACCATTAAATTGTTCCTCAATTTTAATGCTTCCTCTGCCGTTTTGCGTAAAGACAAGTATTTATTTTGCAGCATTATGTGAAACATCCACATTCATGTAATTAAATGTGTATCAATTGCATTGCTGTTTTCCAACAGGCGAATGACGAATACAATGCTTTCACCGTGATGCTTTACAAGGAAGTCACAATAGACGAGAGAAAGAAAATTTTAATGACTTGTGAGGTGGAGCGAAAATTTATTGAAAGCAACGACATTGCTGATGACACCAAATTTATTTTGAAGTTGGAAGAAAAGAACATTATCTCTGAATCTAACGTGGGACCTTTATTGAAATGCGTAGAGGCACTTGACCTGAACAGATTGGCCGGCATAGTCAGATCTTACCAATCGAAAATCACAACCGGTGAGTAGTGTGCCATTATTTTTAAAAGTATTCCGATATTGTAATATGATCAATTACTCCTCATAGAATATACCACAGACGAAAACTCACTGCAAGTAAAAGGACACGTCAGTGTTTCGTTTATTTCGTTTCGTTTATTTATTTGTTTTTCCCCACAACATAGACATTATTTGTAGCGAATACAGAGAGTTATGGAATGTGGAAGGAAGTGTATCAAGAAACACCCTTTGGGCTTATCTAGTGATACACTCCCTGTACATAGAGTACAAAAATAACTTACAAAAAAGAATTAAGAAAAGAACTAAAAAAGAAAGAAAAGAAGAACAGGAAGAAAAAGAAACAGTAAAGAAAGTGTTAAAGTAAATCAATCATTCTAGGGCGACGAAGGCAAACCAGTGTGGCATATCGCATGTTGTTCACTCTTATAGAAATATGCTGTAACCTACGCTATCCGTAGTCCGAATTTTGTATCGTAAAGTAAAATTTAAATCTAGCAGCTATTGTCATTGGTGTAGGTGGAAACATTGATGAAAAATAGACCTTTAGGCTATTGCTATAGTTTTCGAGTCACTGAATATCGAGCCGAGTCGTGTCACAAGGCTGTCGAGTATCGAAACAAGCTTAACGTTCATGTCTAGTCGTTCGAGCCTTTTAGTTGCATTGTTCGAGTCAAGTAAAGTCTGTCTGAGCCTGTCTAATATTAAACCTATCAATATTACTAACCAATCGATATAACCATATTACTTATAGTAGTAACTGTTATGGTTTGCATGGAACAATATGGAACAATAAGACGATAAGAGTATGATGTTATGTAATTCAACGGATATATTGATGGATCAACGGTAACGGTAAGTAACAACTAAAACAATAAACCTACACCAACCCAAGCGTTTTATTCCTGGTTCAGGCCCGTCCAACATGTAACATTAATAACATCAGGCTCGTACGTAAACACTAACATAACAGTAACCTACTTGTTCATTGCGACGTCATCACTAACTAAGGTAGGCTATGTGGAACTGTCGGACATAATTTCCGTATAAATATATATGCTCTCAGACTTAGAATTTTAGCCACATGCTGAAAGATGGGAGTACATAAAAGAAAAAAAATTGTAAATTCAAATTCCTCTGTTACTTTCCTTGATCTGATTAATACTAAAGCAACATGTGTCTATACTGGCAGAAATGTGTCATTGCTTTTCCTGCTAGTAAATGGCGAAATCCACTCGCATTTAGCCTGTAAACAGTTTAAAATTTTAGTATATATCTTCAGTCTATGTTTTAAACGTTTACATATTTTAAGAAGTAGTTGTAGTTTCATAATTTTAATTACATTCCGGGGCATACTTTCTGTATACAATCATCAATTATTAGCGTATTGAACGAGACAATTTAGTCCGTGTTAATAAAAAAAATAATGCCTACTCGGACTTAATGTGAAAATCTGCAAAGAGTTACTTGAGGTCTGGCGGAGACAGAAAGTTGACACTGAAGCAATGCTTGCTGCATATGCTGCCATTTCTAAGCGTTGAGTTTAAAATATAGAAACAGCAGACTGCAAGAACTTTGTTGAAAGGCAGTGTAAGAACGATTTATTAAGGTTAATATACCAGTCATTATTATAATATGTACAACGTCTTCATAATTAGTTCGATCAAAATTTCTTAGAATTTCGATGTAATCATGCACTGACACGCAGTTGCTGATTTTTCTTTCAGAATCCACTAACGAAGTTGCGGAGGAAAAAGGTAATGGAGGTACTGTATTTCATATTTGGTTTCATTTTGTGTTACTTTATGGCTGTTCATATGAACCAAGGTTTTTTCAAGTAACAATGAAATTGTCTAATACTTAAAAAGAAAATTAGTGATGTGGAATGAACGAAATTGAACCAAAAGATACTTTCAAATAAAAAAAGGGGAGAGGGGAAGTATGAAGGTAACAAGGTAATCGTTGGGTACGATTCATAAAGAGAAATTTTAATCATTAAGAACCACTGGAATAGTTCGATAACCTGTCACGTATTCGAAGCCTATCTTTCATATTTCTGTAAATGTTCAGTTATGGTTACACGGAATGGTAATGTGACGTCAGAGGGCCTACAGAATAATGCCCTAAAACCCACTACCCACATATCGTGATACACAGCGACAATTGATATGCAACTGCTGTAAAGGACAGGCTATGTGCAAGCCATGTGACGGTGATAAGATAACCAACTAACGTTTTCTACAAAATGAGCTTGGAATGAAAGACTAAAATAATCAAATTAAGGTACTGATACCAGGGAGTTGTTATGGAACATAACAACTCCCTGCTGATACTAGCTCATATATGTCGTTACTAAGTCGGCACATGTACGCTTAAAAATGTATTTGCCTCCTATCACAATTCAGTATACTCTTCTAATGCTCTTTTTTTTTATAACTGTATAACGTATTATGACAACATATAGAATCGTGTTTACAACTTGTTTCAACTTTGCAAACTTTATTGAACACGGTTTTAATAACCTCTTGAAACCGAATGTTTCCCTTTCCGATGTGAAAGCATCATGACGTAACGTTACCACCGCGTTTCAATGATACATATAATAACAGCATTTGTTCAATTAATTTCTTTCAATGTATTTACAATGACGTTTCAGAAACTTTTCATATCTCAGCTCGGCTTCTACGGGACTATCGCTGATTAATTGTTGAATCTTCTCCCAATTTAATGAGCTCTCCTTTAGTTCTTTAGCCACAGAGATTCCAATAATATAAATTCACCAAAAAATCTTCCTTATCTTCCCCTTACACCAGTCCACCATGAGTGATTTTCAAAGGGATTTTAAGACAAAATGCCATTTTCCACCAGATTCAAATGAGTGAAATTACTAGCTTTTACGCGCTCTTTTTTACATTTTGTCGCAAACCGTAGTTCTTTTTAGATACAATTACAACGAATGGTATTCGGAATACAGTAACACCCTTTCGCATTTTCAAAATTACTTATTACGTTAATCACCAGTTGAATGTTATGGAATTTCCATGGAAGTCTGGCTAAAGAGATGCGCAATTTAACAATCTCTGTTAGCAAATTTAGGTTAGTTTATAGTGAGAGGTGTCTTTAAAATGAAAAATCAAACGGCTTCCCTCCAAAGTAAGAAACACAAAAACACCTAAATCAACTTCTGTATGTCTGTGTGTTCTTTGTGATTCAAACCCTGCACATCTTCAACAGAACGTCAAAGTTGTGGGCATCTGGATGAAGAGAGTCAACTACTCTGCGTCACTTGCTGCACGTATGTTTGCTACGAATGTGCATTTGTCAACCACAAGGACCACGAAGTTTTTTCAGAAGAAGAGTTTGGCAACGAGATAGAGATTTATCAACGGCTTGTTGAAGATGAGCTGCAAGAGGTTAATCGAATGATTGACTCACTCGAACAAGACTTAAATACAGGAGAAGCAACTGTTAGTGATAAGGAAATACAAAGAGAAGTTGCCACAATTGTTCAAACGTTTAACACAGGAATGGAACGTCAACTTGAACTGTCTGAAATGAAACTGTCTAAAATGAAAAATAACCGAAAAAGAACCGAGGAGAAAACCGAAAGAGAATTGAGTCAACTTCGGTTACTCAGTGACAGCATTCTTAAACATACTGAGTCAAAAAGCGATAGCCCCGATTTAGTATTTCTGCAGAAAATAAATGGTTTCAAACATGATGTCTCTGAGGGCATTAAGAAAGCGGAACGCATCAGCGAAAATTTGAAGGATATTGAAATTTGCGTGCGTTTTTGCCCCTATTCTCTTTCTGCTAGATTTGTTTCCATAACAGTTGGTCCGGTGGTAGGATCGGTTCGAATAAATAAAGATCAGGTTGTGATTGTAACTGATCAACGTCATTTTGATCAGCCCGCCATTCGCTTATCATGTGTTTCATGTGATAACACATCTCATGTATATTGGTCACATGTCATTGAATCTGAATATTTCCTGGGGTATGGTAAGAAGTTACCCAGAGTTGCATTATGTAATACATTGTTCATATCTTCATCGCAGATTTCCATCTTAATAGGATGTGGGAACAAAATATTTCAAGTGAACATTTTGGAACCAAAAGATACATGCTACTTTCAGTCCTTTACAGTAAAAGATTTCTGTGTGCCAGAGGATTCGATAATTTCATGTATCAGTATTATAAGGTCTCAATCACCAGGCAATGTTGGCCTAATTGTAATCGATTCTGTGTCACACTCAATTTATAAACTAGACAAAGATATGAAGCTTCTGGAAACCATGGAATTGAACGAGAAGCCTCACTTTGCAACAGGCTATTTTGATAAGAAGTTTGTGTATGCTTACTCTGATGGCAAGTCGGTAAAGCTTGTCAATGGGAACTCACCGAAATATGTTATCCGAACTCTAGAAAATCCAACAAAGGGTGACAAATTGTTTTACCCCGCTGACATGCTTCACGATGCTGCTGCTTTCAGTATCTTGTGGAAGAGCAAAGGCATTGAAGGGCAAAATGAGAAATCCTGCAAAGTTATGGTTTATCGCTCGAACGGTGATTTAGTCAGAATAAGTCATGAAAACACATATTGCACGAGTAACGAAGCCATCGGCATAGGGTTTGTGAAGAATCATGGATTGCTCTGTCTTGCTAACGGGAAAGTCAAACTGTACGACACACTGTAACTTTGACATAAAGTCAACTTAAAAGGTACAAAGAAGAAGAAGAAGAAGAAGAAAAAATCCCGGCATCATAACAAAGCTAGTCAATAAAGGCAGAAATAAAAGAAAACATAAAAAGGAATTTACTCAAATTGCGGCAGAAAAGCCACGTTGCCAATTCTGACTTGGCACAGATTAAGAAGGTTACCATAAGCTAGGGTGCAGCAATGTAATGATTTAATATACGGTTTTAATTATCTAATTGTGGACAATCACACATGTCTGGAAAGGTATGTGAGGAAAAGGCTGCATTTCACAATCCCAGATTTTCATCTATGACGCACCAAAGATATTTACTGGTGTAATCATATTGAAAAATGGAAGCTAGTAAAAACATGTAACTTTATCTATAATTTAGCAGACTGGTTGGAAAATATTCAGTGAACACAATGTGGTGTGCTAAACTACCAGATACTTGTCTTTCGAAACCAATTTCATGATGCTTCAAATGCCCATCCTTTTGTTATATATATTTTTTTCAATTTAAGCAGTCGTATGTTACCACCCAACCCTCGCTTCCGTCGTTTCTAACGTCAAAGCTAAAAGTAATTGGATGTATACCTTTTAGCAGAATTCAATATAGTTAAAGCCAGATCGACAATGGTGTATACACCAAAAATATCCCTTTTTTACTCAATCATTCGCAAAATCACACTTGCTGTGAACATCTGTATATAATGTGGAAAAGAAGCGAATCCTTGCTCACATGCAAATCAATGATTTACTTAGACACAGACGATACCATATTACATCATATCAAAGTAATTTTTCTTTCTTACATTCTGAAACGCACGTATATTTTGAGAAGTACTGCCATGCAAAGTCCATCAATCTAAAATCGTTCTGTTGGACAACAAAAGTGGTTATAACCATGCACTCTGTCAATTAGAATGAAGTTTGGTACCACATGTGTGTCATTAGCAACAAGAATTTGAATCTTAGAGGGAGCATTTTTTGGGGGGATAAATAGCGTGATAGACTGTCACTTACGATGCCCTCATTGGAAACTCTACATTCCTCTGCTATTGGATATACCCGTTTCCATTTTCAAAGATACATACGATGTAGAAATAGCAAGGGATCGAACACACCTACGACACTGATGTCATTTTCTTCCCATACCTGAATATGGACCGGTATATTAAACTATAACTGGCTGACCTCTCTTGTGTACATTGTTGACATTTAAGTTCAAAGATAATATCGCGGACACGTTTGCAAATTATTCGAAACTATATTTCAATTGGGATGTAGCAGAATATGATGTGTTTCCTATCAGTAGTTTAATTGAAATTGTCAGTACACATCGAAGAAGCTATGGATTTGAAAGAGAAAAGTAATACTGCATTTTAATGTTTAAAAGTAGGTTACTAATACGGTATGACTTAATTAAATTTGTGAATGAAAACCCTGCAAATCTTCAACAGAAATTACACCACGAGAAGGTTGTGGGCACGCAGATGATGAGGGTAAGCTTCTCTGTGTCACATGCGGCATTTCTGTTTGCTACGAATGTGCCTTCACTGGCCATGAGGACCACGAAGTGCTTTCGGAAGAAGAGTTTGACGATAACATCAAGAAATCTCGGCTTCTTCTTGACGATGGCGTGAAAGAAGTATACCGAATGATTGAGTCATTTGAGCAAGAGTTGATTGAACGAGAGAAAAGAAGTAGTATTGACGAAATGAAAAGTGACATCGCTATCATTGCAATGAAGTTTCAAGACTCCATTGAGAGTCAATTTGAAAATACAAAGGTAAAACTGTCAAATCTTAGGAAAGCTCGAGAAGAATCCTTAACAAAAACTAAAACTGATTTAAAACATCTTTCTTTACTCATCACTCAAATTGAAGAAAGCACTGAATCAAAAAGCAACATTCCTGATCTAAACTTTTTGCAAAAAATAAACCAGTTTGAAGAGCAAATCTCAGGAGGCCTTAAAAGAGCGGAGAACATCTCGGAAAATTTGAAAGACGTAGACATTAATGTTCGGTTTTGCCCTTCATCCCTATCTGCAAGATTTGTTAATATAACAGTCGGTCCGATCATAGGGTCAATTCGCATAAATGAAAACCAAGCAGTGATTGTAACCGACCAACGTCATTTTGATCAGCCCGCCATACGTTTGTCATGTGTGTCATGTGATAACACAGCTCACGTGGATTGGTCACATGTCATAGAATCTGAATACTTCCTGGGATTTGGTAAGAAATTACCCCAAATTGCATTATGTAATATCATGCTCATTTTACCGTCGAAGATTTGCATTTTAATCGGATGCGGGAACCAGATTTTTCAAGTTGAAATTTTGGAACCAAAAGATGCATGTTTTTATGATTCGTTTACAGTCAGAGATATAAAGTTGCCAGAGGGTTCTCAAATAGCATGTTTGAGTGTAATTTTGAGTCGCCTGCTGCCTGCAGGTGTCGTTGTAACCGATTCGATATCCCAATCAATTGCCAGATTTGACAGAGATCTGGTGCATGTTGAGACCATAGAGTTAGAGGAAAAACCTCACATTGCAACTGCGATTCACCATGATACGTTGACGTATGCCTACTCCAACGGTAGAGTTGTTAAGATTATCGATGGCACTTCACCAAATCATATAATCCGAACTCTTGAAAATCCACAACACGACCAGTTACTGTATCCTGCCGATATGTTTCACGATTTCACCGATTTCATTATTTTATGGAAAAGTAAGGGTAGTGTCGAAGAAAAAGAAAAACTATATAAAATAATGGCATACAGAGAGAACGGTGCTTCGGCCAGACTAAGTTGTGAAGGTACCTATTCCACGCGTAACGAGGCTATTGGGATTAGCTTCGTAAAGAATCATGGACTTTTGTGCCTTTCTAACGGGAAATTTGTACTTTACGATACCCTATAAATGCTCTTAATTATCACCATGCATAGGTAGGGTAGAGTTTAATAAAAAAGAAAAGGCTCTGCATGCATAGTGTTTACAAACAACGATGCCATCTTATAGATTTGTTTTAATATCTTATCTAAGCAGTGTACATATTCACTTTAAAGAAAAGAAAGTATTGAACCAGGAATAGAGACGCAAGAATAAACATAACCGACGTTGCGCTTCTAAAAAAAAACAACAACTACTCTCTAGGCTTCTTTGCATCTCCGGATAGGATCACAAAATCGAAAGTGTATATAGGCTATTTCTTTGGGGAACTTAAAGGGATAGTATTAATAGCCAGCGCCAATCGACACCACCCGACCCCCTCATCAGTCAACGTCCTCGGGTGTGAGAGGTATACTGTTTCATGCCCCAACACGGTGTCAACGACAAGGGGGCAATTAACCTATATCATATACGCCTACGTTTCACTCAAAGAACTTTGCAGTCAAGATGTTTCCTCGTGTAATTCTCATTCTGTATAATTCTCTCCAATTGTTTGACAACCTTACTGTGAAAGAACACACTACATTCTTTTCGTTATCACATTTCCTTTTACTTTTGTAAGAATATTTCTTTTAAATATGTACATATGCGAATTAACATGAAGTGCGACATATTTTAAGAATCGATGAAGTAAAGTTACTATTATTTTGGTTCTGAAGGTTAAGCACTTCTATACTAAGATGCACCTCAAATGATTCACTGGATACCGCAAAGTTAAGGAGTTTGAAGAAAGTGTAGACATATCAAAGGCTTCACTGTAAGATTCAATTATTAGAATGGTATCACAATATGGATTTACAAATCCTTCATATAACAGTATGTGTACTCAATGTTAGTCATACGCTATGTTGGAAATCATGTGGAAGATATTCTTAACCTAGTTTGTACTGTAATTATTGTAAATATTCATTATTTCATATATATATATATATATATATATATATATATATATATATATATATATATATATATATATATATATATACACATATATATGAGTAGGTATGAGTGTCATACTGAGACAAGTAGATTTTATGTCAACTAGATTGTATATTGGTGACTTGTGATTTTTACAAATGTTTCTTCATTATGTTATCCATGTGAGTACTCATTATTATATCAGATATTGCTTAATTAAAATGTACATGACACTTTTTTTCCACCTCATGTACTACAGTATCTACTGATTGTTATTCAACACTGTATGGTGTTCGGATGGCACTATGTAGGTAAATTTGTTAATTGATCACTAGACATTTCTTAATTTTATTTTAGAGACCATAAAATTAATTCCATACGTTGCGTTTTGTTTGTCGTTCTAATCTTCCATGTGGATATTTTTTATGTAGTAGGTTTGTTATTTACTCAAGACATTATTGTGTAATCATGAGCTGCTATTGGAGCTCGCAACATGAATTTTGCTAAAGTGTATATATTCCTAAGTGAGCCAAACTATCAGTTAAAAATAGGGATCCGTCATTAACAATACAATACCTGAATTACAACACTGAGATATTGCAAAAAATCATTACATAGACTCGTGTTACTGCTGATCCAAAAAGTTATCATATCTTACCCACTTAATCATTAAGTTCCTCTATAAATGAAACGTCGGTTTTAGCATCCATATCATTTCTTTTACTGGATTGTGGTAAGATCTCTCTCTCTCTCTCTTCATTGGATATTGTCGAAGTATGTTTTCTCAGTAAACAACCAATCTTATTGTGATATAAATGTGTAGAGGTGACAAACGTCTGTATTCTATTTTGATATGAGATGATATGGTTCATAGCTTTTATTTGAGTGTGAGATAATACAAGTTTATCAGTAAGAAAATTATGTGAGAGAGATGTAAAGAGTAGTTCAGTAGAAATTTATGTTGCAAACATTGGTGAAGAAAAAAAATCTCTGAATAATTTAGAACCAAACAAACTGTTCAAGAACTGTACAGAGATTATCACAACGAATCTAACTAATCATTGTGCGTTAACCGGAAGAGCTGGAAATTATGAAAGCAAAATTAGTGTCAACGTCGAGTTTTCTCAACATATTTTTGCCTCAGTTGAAACAACAGCCCATGTACATGTCTTTATAGGTGTTCTTGATATATTTTTGCCCTTTTTCAGTTACATTTTCGTTTCCAATATTAGAGTAATTATCGTAATCATCAAACCGTTGGAAAACTTGATCTGAAGTGAGAGGAACAGACATATGCGTGTTGTATTTAATTTGGCTTTATGAAATAGTATTACATGTTTTGATTGGAATTAATTGCAGTTAATATATTTGGCTAGAAAATGAACTCGACACAGTATTCATTCATGTTCGGTCGTTTTCGTGTCTCTTACCGGTATTTCTCAATTGATCTTTTGCTCAACTAAACATAAACTTTTCCCCTTCCACACGCCCCCGCCCCCCCCCTCAGTGGGCCCCCAACCAGATGTGGTACTTATCGAAAGTATAGAGCTACGCAAATCGTTTGTATTAGAAACAGCTTCCAATGCAATGCATTAATGTGAAAAATTGTCAAATGATAGCATTTTGAGTCTACGTCATTTTACTTGTAGAAAAATTCCCAAAGAGGAGAGGGCACACCCACCCTTATATACTACTCCCCCGTACTAGTGTTATATCCCACCAAACACATTTTTTTGACCCCTAGTTGCCCCCAGATTGCCACGGCTGGTGCCGCCACAGGTGTCAACTATTAAAGTACATTGACTATACACATTGACTAAAACTTTTGATTACAAAATAATATAGACTGGGGATGTGCAAAGTACATATTGTAAATATTGTGACTTTTGACTTGTGCCTAGAAATTATGTTGTATTTCTTCAGTTCATGTATTTCAACAACAAAAAGGAATGAATTAAGTGTACCTCTAAAGAAATTGTTGGAGCTTTGGTCTTAAATTATCACGTGCATATCTCCAGGGTCTATACTCAGAATATACCTCCAAACACTTCTAGGTTGTTTTTCGACCGTAACCTAGTTAAGTTGTTAAAAGTATGACGTCACAAAGTTCAATTTGGTCAGCACATCGATTGAAAACCAGTTGTATCTTTGTTTTAATAAAGCAAATGTTACTACTGATCAGATTGGTAACACGAAGGCTGTGCAAAAAATAAAAACAATGGCTGACACAAACAATATCAAGTCGAACAATGCACAACACAAGTTCATCCGTTCTCGGTATGCTGGCTACATTTTGTCAACGATGGTTCTGTCCGAATGAATATCCAGCTTCATAAAACTTAATAATGGATCATAATAGTTTGGTCAGAATTATTTCTCAATATACTTGTTTCTCCGCAAAGTGGCACGTATCAGGAAGTTTCTACTATCGTCGTCGTCAACACCACTACCACCATCATAATCATCATCACCAACGACAGTAAAACTGGTTTAAGGAGTTAAAGCGATATCGTATCTGCGTTATATGAGTAACACAGACATTTAACATTTGAATATCCCTAAAACCAAAATTTGCTTTGTAGGACGACTATCGACAAATATTAAATACTCAATCAATAATCAATCAATAACATCATCAATAACAAGAAGCTAGCTATATTGCTAGTTCGTAATTTAATGTTATAATAGCTGCAACAAAAACGTTGTGACCGCATAGTCCTTTTCAAAGCAAATATTAACATTTAGCCTAGACCAACCATGTTCCATACAGCAGGTGTATGTTTTGCAGCATACTTGTTCAATATATCTATTAGCTACTTTCTGACATCTATCACTTCTCACTGATACAGATATTCTTATCGGGAGACCGACGCTTTGGTAACGTGGATAGAAGCGAAGTACTGTCATGGAACGCAACCAGATATATGATAAATAACTAAAACAGATAAATGAAAAGCTAATGAAATAAATAAACGAATAAATGAAAACAACTGTTATAGACTGGAAAATACGGAATGGGTGTGCATGTGAGCCAAAACATGGGTGCCATCCAAAGCTATGAATTATGGAACATGAGCCTTCTCTGAGCATGATTACAGGTAGTTATATAGACAAAATGACGATTAGATTACGTTTATGGGCTCCAATTATATATAATATCTAGTCCGAGACACTCATATTAGTCTTTATGTGGACTCGAGTCCCACAGCCCTGACATACATACATACGTACATACATACATACACACATACATACACACATACATACATACATACATACATACATACATACATACATACATACATACATACATACATTTTTCTCTTTACTTGAATCTCTGGTAAGATCACGAAGCCTATGTAAAACGTAAATGCTCGTTGAGAAATTCTAGTTCTATTACTATATAACACGGGCCATTAGTTAGATACTTACTATGACCTTGTCACGATATGTATTGTATCTACCGCGTATTTTTGGTTCAAGGAATTTCCCATGACAGCTACCTATTGCGAAATAAACCCTTATTTGGTAACGTAGTGAAGCCATACAAAAAGTGATTCTCAATGAATTATTGCTACACTTTATTGCCGTTACCCGACATTAAAGACTTTCTCATGACAAATGTAAATACCATGTGACGTGGATAGCGTGCAACGGCTAAAAAAGCGAACAAGTATATATGTAAGAAGTAAGCGGGAGTGGTAGGACTGACCTTGACCTTTTCTCACTTGTTCCTATTGTATTTCGGTCGTGAGAGAAACAGCGATTGGTTGAAAACAATTTTCATCAATATACGGGGCAGGGAGTGGTTTTTTTATGTTGTTATGCTCGTGGCTGTGAAAGATGTACTAAAACCTACGAATCAATTATTAACTTCAAAAGTCACCCATTAGAAGAAACTATCAATTCCTGTTGTAAGTGATATTACATTCTGTTTGTGCACACAGTAAAAGCAGTTCCATAGTCATAGCCCCAATCATGTACGATGGACCTGAAGGTACATTGAGACATGATTGGGAGTTTCTGTCTTAAGTATGACATTTAAACAATATGAAAAGATTGGTCATGGTGTGATGTTACTGTAACTTTGAGAACCAGTATTTTACATGGTTATGACGTTTCATCAACATGAGTATAGGCCTACCAAGGCATCTCAACAGTATGAAATTTTTTGCCATTGAAGATGTCGTGTTAGTTTTACTTGCCAGGCCGAAAAATATCTTGTTAAGGATGCGTTGTCAACGATTTGGAGTATCTTGAAAACTGGACAATTGTTGTCAAGATGCCATAGGTTATGGCAATTCAGTTGGCAGTTCAACAAAATAGCAAATACCATGTAGGCTACGATGTAACACAGCAAATCACCAGCTTCATAAATTGTATTAAGATGTACAGTTTTTGAAAGTCGCGACAAAATATGCAAACTTTTTTACATAATACTTATACATCATATATGTTTCTTCAGGACTACTGCCAAAGCAGCAAATTCGTTAGTAAATGTATGTTTGCCTTTACACAGATAAGACTCATAGTAGCGTGGTTTTGATTGGCTAGACATAGTCGATTCGGTCGCAGTATAAAGTCAATGTAATAAACCACGTATAACGCATGCAATCAAACGAGCTATACGTGAACAGAGCTGTTTGTAGTACCATCTACATTACGGAAGTAAACCTAGGTAAAAGTCTAAGCGATCTTGTGCGTGTGCACGTACTACTCAACTCTACAAAAACTATCTAACTGGGTAAGTCATCGGTATTCTATTTTTATTTTATTCTTGATTGTACTTTCTGGCATTAAGACAAGCGTTTCCCCACTTTCCTTATCTGACCCATGACGGAAAAGAGCATATCATACAAGAAAAATGATCGAATATGGGTATCAAACGGTTGGCAGATGTATCTCGTCTAGGTAAATAGGCCTTTTTTTGTAGGCTAAGGAAGAATACAAGATCATATGCTGTATTTAGAGTTTCGCTAGAAACGTGTAAATTATTTTCCCAATTCCATATCAAATCAACAAGTTTTGGAGACGTTAGTAGTTTAACTTACTACCACTCTCCTTGCATGATTAGAGCACCGTGAAATAATCATAGATAAGGCCTACCCCATAATTATCAAGTTTTTACTATGTACCAAATTGTAGGGTTCTAGCGTTTGTCAACATGCAGCATGCATGTTTGTGATTTTTCATTGCATAGTGTATTGCCTGGACCAATACTTAACTTGCGTCTAGTTAAATTCTCCATAGCACTTATGAATATATTTGTATTTCTTATTTTACTGTAGATATATGTGTAAAGTATGTGTGTTTAATGGGATAAGGTCGAGTGTTCTGTGTCAAAATAAATTCCTGAAAGGTCTTGAATATTGAGAGTTCAGAGCAGTTCTAAGATATTGTGCAGTAATTTCTGATTAAACTGAAAACAAGGGACATCTTAAACCTGTACCAATTGAGTATGGGAGAGCATGAATGTATACCAAGGTAGTGAGAGCAATAAAACATTGCCCTGGCATGGTGAATTGCTACTTAGGTTCTTTAAAATACAAACCATTCTCAATTTTTATTAACAACAACATCGATTAAGGTATGACCAATTAAGTGCTTTTCTGTACACCGATATGTCTTGCTAAAACCAAAAGCTTACTGACCACATCCCTAACTAGGCATAAATGTTTTCAGGGATTGAATTCTGTTAACCTTAACAACCATCGACATGGAGCAAATTAGAAGTCTCAACTTGAAAACAAAATTATCCAGCTACAGTGCTTTTAAGGTTTTAAACTTTCTCCTTGCTGCCCCACTGAGCTTTGACCTTCACAAAGAATTACTGGGTTCATGTACTCATTATGAGACAGCCATATGCCAATATAACAATGATGCCATGTTTAAGAGACTAGGTTCCGTGTACTCATTAAAGAAAAGCCATAGCCATATGTACTAGCTACTGCAGTTTTCTATTGAGTATTTAGAGAGTGTTCAAGTTTTGACACCTACTGACCTTTAATGAACTCTGACCTCCATCAAATTGTGTACAAACTATACACGCAAGGCTATCATACCATGCAGATATGAGCTCCTTCACGTTCTGGTTCTGGAGATATAGCACTTATGACATATTCACATTTTGCCCACTGCTGACCCCAAATGACCTTTGACCTCTACCACAATCAATTACGGCTCGCTGAAATAATTACAGGAAATCCACATGCCAAATATAAGAACCGCATAGGCGACCGTCCATAACAAGATTTTCACACATTTTCCCCTCTTTTGACCTTGGACTACTCACCAACGGCAAGCTACACAACAAGTTTGAAATTCCTGCAATTTCTGGTTCTTGAGATATTTGTGTGAACAATCAGACTTTGTCCCGTGGTGACCTCAAATGACAGTTGACCAATACCAACAACAATCCCAAACCAGTTCTACCTAAGGAGAACCTATACAAACCAAATATGAATTTTACCCCAGTTATCGATCCTTCCGATGTTAGAGCGTTTACGATCAAGTGTCACATGCACACACTCGCACACAAGCGCCATCACCATGGCATATATTCCTTATGTACATTGGCGTAGGAGCCCAAGTTGATGGGGGGGGGGGGCTGTAACGACTCGGGCGAAATAATATAATATAATATAACCAAAAGTTTTCGCGAGCTCTGCGCGCGTTCAAAATGTCACTGTACATATCATATAAGCATGCATCGGTTATTACATCGCATCCCAATTACATACAATCATTTGCCGTGTTATTACCCTTCCATATTGGTTATAATTTTTGGGGAAGTCGTTACAATAATAATGATAATAATAATATCAGTTTAACCCTTGAAAACACGTTGCAATTTATTCTTTCAGTACGTGACCAAAAAAGTTTCAGCATATTGCCCGAATTTCACGAAAAATATTTGGTTGGGGGGCTGCAGCCCCGCCCCCCCCCCCGCCTCCTACGCCTATGATTATGTACAGCTGATGAAACAGGGCATGAAACTAAAGGACGTTTGGCATGCATGAAAGCATGGTTCAATTGACAGTATAATAGTGCAGGCAGACAAGGGTGGGCTGGGGCATAAATTACTACAAGCTCAGTGATCCAACCAGCAGTGCTTGGAAGAAGTGGCATATTTGGTGCCTCTGACCGTACTTAACTCCATACTCAAAGATGCATATATTTCCTGAGAAGATCATAACGGTTTGATAGTGTCTTCTGCGCCTCTGCGCCAGCTGTTCCATGGATGCCTTTAAGACGGTGTGTCAATCCGCCCCTGCGTGTAGACAACAGTGGACTGACACAGAACATATTGATCATACCAAGCTGACTTAAAAAACTTATGAAATTAACTTGATTTGTGTTGCTATTGAACTTGGATGTGAAACACAGAATGGTTTATTTGGAAGGAAGAGGAAGTGGGTGTCGAACCAGTAGGAAAGTTAGATGAGAATAGCAAAAAATAGTCAGTCTTATGAGGTATAGCGCAGAAACTGACCCGAACAATGCCCTGTACAAGTGCCAACTTAAGGTGGCCAATACATAGCACTTAGATTTTTTTTTTAAAGTTTGGTCCCTTCCAAACAATTGAGCCCGACAAAGTTTGCGCGTAAATGGCACCAAAAATATTTGGTCCAGACAAAGTTGCTCAAACATATACTTGCCTCCCAAAATTTATCCCCCAAATATGGGCGCAAATGGTCCCAAAACTATGTGTCCCAAATGCATTTGAGGCGAAAATAAAAATTTTGAATTTGTTTGGTCCCAGATCGCCTACATATAGCAGCTATTAACCAGCTACACTATACCAAGTTTGGGTACAATCCGACTTACGGTTTTTGCAATGTAAAGATATTGTCGGTCCAAATAGTCAAAAGATATTGGGCCTCACAAATTCAGGCCCAAAAAATGTGTCCCAAAAAGCACTTGCGGTGGAAACTAGAGCAATGCTGCAGTGGCTCAACCCATCATATGTGAAAGGAAAACCAATGCAGTGGAGGGTTACCATGATTGTAAAGTACAGTGTTGAATATATGCACATTAACTAAACTATGCGTACAGCTGCATGGCCAATGTGGTAAAACACTCAACAACGCAAGGGAAGCAGGTTACACCAGGGAGTTGTTATTGAACAACTCCCTGGTTATGCTGACTAGCAAATTCTGTCCTGAAAGTAGTTCTAGCAAATTACTCATGGTCACCAAGTTAGACCACTTCTCTGCTTAGACTGAGATAAACTGGCCACAAAATTAGGCCTTCGTCTGTCTGTTCATCTTATATCAGATCTCTCCAATAAAGTAACATTCGGAATGATGTCATTGCCAATGATGTCAAAGTGTAGTAATTTCTTAATTTATAGCTCCACCACTGTTTACTAAAAATGTAAATATGCGGACAGGGTAACTTTCTGTCCCATCCTCTGTAATATATTCTCAAAGCATATATAATATGTAATTTTCACCAGTTGTATTCAGTATGATTCAACCTGTGGGAGCCGTGCTTATCACGGTTCTCTCAATCAACTGACTTTCCCCCTGACACACTCACTGTACTCAGTAGATATTTAGCCAGTTGGAGGTCTAATATACCGTTTAATTAAACTACTTGTTCATGTCCTTATTTCTTGTTCACACACCGCTGTGACAATTTGGTGGAGCATCTGCGCTGTACGTGACACCTCTGCTGATTCCAAGAACTTCCCCGCGAAGCAGCCAGATTCTTTAGGATATACATGGGCCTTCCTCGAGTTTTCATACAAGGCGCGCACACCATCACACACAAAAACGCTCTTATACGTTATAGCACTTATTTAGGATTCGAAAGTAACATGTAACTTGCTGTAAATACATATGTAAATATTCGTTGGTGATTTTGGTGGCTTGATGATCATCTAACATCTATTTAAATGGACATATACGTCTATTTCAACTTGTACGTCTGGTCTAGCTAGCAAAAAATGGTGGGCATATTCGCCAAAAGTTTCACAGCAGTGGGACGAATGTGAGCTTTCCTACCATTACGGAGCATTTCAGACGATTACTAACTTTGTCCTTGTGAAGTAATTGCTACTAATTGACCCATGTTTGGGCGTGACTTGGGTTCGAAAGAATTTGCATCGTCTCTGGGTGTTAGTAATCAAAAATAATCTTTGACTTTACTAAAATAGATAAAGATGTCGAGTACTGAAAAAGAAACGAAGAAAGCCTTGTACGATGCGTTGTTCAACCAACTACAAGGTACCTTGTCGCCTTCGCAAGATATAGAGAAACTTCTGAATTACTTGCAGTGTGATGATGAGAAAAAAGAAGACATTTCTTCTCCTCTGGATCTAATGATCTACTTGAGGCAAACGAAAGCACTTTCCCCAGACAACGTGGACAATTGCTTGGAAGCTTTTGTACAATGTAGCCTTTTCAGAGCCGCAAACTTGGTGAAGGAGTACATAGAAAGTACAAGTAAGTCTTATTTGAACATGTTTCTTCGAGTGGGAAATCACAGGGAGCTGCTGTCGCAGTATATTCCTTTATCTTTTTTCTTTACCTGTTAATTGGCAATTGATATATTTCCATCGACAAATGTCAAAGTTGATACCCTCATGAATTAAAATTAAGTAAAAAACCAAGGACCAGCGAACCCAGTTCTTAAAGTACAGTACAGGAAATTGCACATGTTCATTGAGAAAACCAACATCTATAATTCCGCATAACTGTACTGCTTTCATAGAGTTAATGCACCTCAGTTGCAAGTGATGCTTTATCACTGCAACTCTAAGTGATCAGGGATTCTTTGCGTTCTTCTCATATTCTAAACCTGTTAAAGGGTTGTAATTTGGCAAAGGCCTTATCAAATGTTATAGCTCATGTGGCATAGTTAAAACAGGTCTAAGTCACGGCAACGTCAACGTCTGTATATGTCACTGATTTAAGTTCCACAAGTTTTGTAACTTGGTTACCCACGCCTCGTATTGTACACATGAGTCAGTCAACTTGTGTCAGCCCTAGAAGGAGTCCATAGTCAATAAGTTTTCGTCTGAACTACCCACAAAAGAAGGAGACAACTGGAAGGTAGTGATGTATTTATTCAAAGAATCTAATTGCTGAAGCTTCCTAACTCACCGTTGACATTGTATGAACAGCTCAATCTAGGCTGAATATCATACGCTTTGGTAAAGTTATACTACAAGCTATTTTCACGGTTTTATCTACATTTAAGCACGAGTCTCAAAGAAAAGCTGCTTCAGCTGCATTTTTGTCCCAACAGGTATAGAATCGAAGGTCGAGTACGAGAAGGTAGAAATCGAAGATGAAGGGAGCAACATGTGTGAGACACATAACAGGACATTGGAATTACTTTGTAATACTTGCAATAAAAGAATCTGTTATGGATGTGCTTTCCACAGTCATCGTGGTAAGGACCATGTACTCACTAGTGCGAAAGAAGCTGAAGAGAAAGTAATTGAGGCATTGGCAAGTCTTAAGCAACATATGGGCACCTTAGATGAAACTCTGAAGTCCATAGAGAGATCTGTCAAGACACCTGTAGACCCGTACACCGAAGCAAACGAAACCTTTTTGACAGCACAGTTTAGGTTGTGGGAAGAACTGGCTAAAGAACAAGAGCACAAAATTAAAGAGGAATTAGATTTTCAAATACACAAAGAAAGAAGTGAGACTACTAAAATACTAGAAAATATTAAAGACTTAAAAGGTCAACTTGCCGCAATTGATTCTCGACTTCACCAACCACCTGACATTAAAAACAAAGGGCATCAACTGCAGAGGCTTAAACAGTGGAAAGATTCCATAAAGTCAATTAAAGAAAAGTTGGAGGGAGAAAAGATGGCATTACAGGCTCATGGCCACATTTGCACTTCTTTTATACCTCTCTCAGATAATGGACGATTTGTAGATTTTCAGAGTGGTACTGTGGTTGGCGCTGTTTCTGTAACCAAACACGCAGCTGTGGTAGTGCGAGATGAGAGATCTTTTGGAGGAAGTGTCTCACTATCTTGCATTTCCTCTGAAAATGGAGGATTGTTTTGGAAAAATGAGACTGACGAATTGGGTGATAGTAGCTACCCTATAGTAATTTCGGGTAGTCTCTATTGTAGTGGGGGACACGCAAAAATTTTGATTGCATGCAATCAAACACTACTTGCGGTTTCAGTTGCCGATCAGGGTACCATTTGCACAATCGAAGAAAAGGAAGCAAAATTAATAGCAATGCCACAGCATACTTTTATAACCGCCATAAGTACCATTACATCAGGCGATAGAGATACTGGTGTTCTACTCGCAGTAAATGCCTCCACAGAATTGATTCGGCTGAATCGAAAGCTTGATCTGTTTGATAAGATAGATTGTAGCGAATTCGTTCACTCAATATCTTCACTAGCTTGTGTTGATAGTGATATGGCACTGATAGATTCTGCTAGGAACGAAGTTTTGCTAATTAATGATGACAACGTGAAGAGTTGTTCCTGCAAACTTAAAGCGCCAAGCACATTTCCAAAGCTCTGTAGACCAAAAGTGATTCAGTGGGACGGCACGTTTTGGGGACTTATTTGGGAGAGTACTGCGCATGAACAGCAAGGAGGTCCGAAATGGCAACATTCAATTTACCTAAAAAATGGCAAGGAATATCACTCGGGTAATTCCGATACTTGCCGTCCCAATACAGAAGTTGTGTCCATCAGTTTCCTTAAAGATCAAACACTCGTCTGTTTTACAAACGGTCAAGTAAAGCCATTCTCTACAAATGTTATATAAATTAACACTTACAGGCGCACACACTAAATATGCACCTCTGAATCTGCATTAGTCATAGGCGGGGGGGGGGGGGGCTTGTTATTGAAAGCCTCAAGATGATAGTCCAGAGAAACTTCGAGTTTGACTAACGAAAATAGAACATATTCTACGCATCCTATTGAAATTCGCATCTAACTCCTATGTATGGTTTTCCAAGATAAAAACATTTCAAAGTTGACAAGTCTGTTTTATGTTTTTCTTTAAGATCTCCATCCAAGTTTCTTCAAAATGATGCCGAAATAACTCATGAATACCTTACAGCCATTTGCGGTATTGAAAACTTCTAATTCTCTAAAGCAAAGTTGTAAATTAACAACACAATTAAGTGAAAAATATAAGAAACACAAACAAAACAGTTTGTTGTCAGTATGCAACTACGATGGCACCTGTTTGCTTCAAGTATACGTATGGTAAACACTGTGAAAAGAATCAATTTTCAATATCTATGTTTATGAACTTGCACACAAATTTCACCCGACAAATTTGTGTAATGTTTTCCCTAAAACTGAACATGAAATTTCCTTCTTCAAAATGGAGATGCATTAAGGTTTGGAAGCACTTCATTGAGGTATTGATAACTTCACACACCCCTTAGCCATAGTTGGAATCCTACCAAACCAAGGTCAAAACAATAAAGATATAAAAATAAAGAAACAGGGCATTTTGCTGATAGTGTGCAACTATTACAACACACCTGTTGCTTTAAGTTATGGTAACTTATGTAATGCAAATATATTTTTATTAAACGCAGTACATGTATAACATCTCAACGCGTCTTACAAGTACAAAAACAATCCAATAAACGATAAAATTATCAAGAAGACACTTTAAATATATATATATATATATATATATATATATATATATACACAGAAGCAACTCGGTAAAAGTATAAGATTTCTGAAAAGTTAAATGAATGTGTAAAAATCCAATAACAGAAAGTTATTGATGAAAAAGTTCTCTAAAGATGTGATTCATAAGTTTAGATTTAAAACAATTAAATTATCAATCAAGAGGAGTTCTCGTGGCAAACTGGTCCACAACTCCGGGGCACAAACCGAGAAAGCTCGCCTACCATAACAATTATTGCAAGTGATAGGTTGAGTTAGATATATTTCCCAGTTTGCGTTTGAATACGTATAACATTTCGAATTTCTTTGTCAATAGTGACCAGGCGTGCAGCAGAATTTTGGATAAGCTGTAATTTCATACTTCATGTGCAGGTAATCCAAAAGTAAACCGTGACACTAATCTAGCCGAGAAGTGACAAACCTTATGTCATAAACTGTGAAATTTCAACTATTAATTTTGCACTATGAAACTATACGCAAATTTCACTGGGATGATTTTATAGTCAGATAGTGTGCCTCTGGACTATCCTTAAAACAGAGAACCTCAGTCAGCAATTGATTAACAAAATAATTGCGTGCATGGCGAAAATCTACGCGGAGAAAAAGGAGGGGAGATGGATGTATAATATATTATGATAATAATAATATATATATAATAATATTCCAAAGTTCTGAAGCGGCTTATCCAATAAAATAGAATATGCCTTAAGGCGCTGTACGAATCAAAAGTAAAATACAAACGAAGAAGTGAACAAGTAGGGATAATACTTAAAAAATAGTACAGAGAAGTAGCGCACAGACGAGAAGGTAACATTAATATAAGAGTTAAAACCGCAAACGCAACACAAGGAAGACCAAACAATGCCAACAAGTCGCAAAGGGAGCATAACAAAAGACAGTTTTTACATGTCTCTTTAAGTCACGCATGCTTTTGGCGCGTTTAGCTACCTCAGGCAATTTTTCCATTATGTTGCAGCACATCTAGCAGAACTTCGATTTTCATAAGTGGAAGTTGTAACCATGGGGTAACCAGTAGACATTTGGATTGAGAACGAAGACTCCTGGATGGCAGCTAATGTATTGATTTCTCAATGCATGACATTTACGTCAGGCCTTCATAGCAGAAATGTGATGGATTTTCCAATTTAATATTGTTTATTTACTACCTTTAATAATGTTTGTTCGATTATCTTTGTTTCTGAACCATATGTGTATATTATTAGATATTAGCAAAAGGTCGAAGCGCCATGGTGAATGGTGTTCGTACGTTAATGCAGATAATGGGATATATGTTATACATTGTATAAATGTGTGGCGTAGGGGCTATAAACTCTTATGATCCTATGATAAGGGAACATATCAACTAAATATGCTAATCATTTACTTTTCTATCTTTTTTCTTTTTATCGATATTTGCAGATTATGTTGCTTTTTATGTACAATGTAAATTACTCATTTATCTGTATTGATATTACTAGTTGGTGTTATGCTTTGTCACATACGAGAATTCTTCGATTGCCTAAACCTATATTTTATGTGTCTAGTTGATAAGCCGTTGATTGACTACGTTTACATGATGTTTTGTATTTTATTGTATTGATACTACATATTAATACAACATGGAACTGTCCAACTGTCGTGCTATCTATGTACAGTGGAGCAATGTCGAGGAGTTTCGTGCTTTGGTAGATCTATCAGTTTATCTATAGTGACATCATTACGATTCTTAGTGCAGGTGTAAAGGGAAGTGAAGGTTGTGTGAATGTGTTGTACATATGTTGCATGTTGCCAAATGTTAATGTTTTTGTCAAATAATCCTCTTTGTCCATTTGAGAGTTTTTAGCAGATGAGAATGGTATATTTTCTTAAACATGTTTTAAGCAAAATTTGAGATAACTTTATGGGATAAATTGATTTATTATTATCACTTGATGAGCTTTTAATCAAACATAGTGAATACTCTTGTGTCTCCATTTGACTGAGTGTATAATCAACTCTTTAATTCTATACTGAATAGAAGTTTTGAATGACTGTTACCTATAACAGGAAGGGATCTCGGTATTTTACAGAAAAGTATGGATACATTTATTAGGAAATGCCTTTGCTTTATGGCCTTATGCATGATACCTTTTACTGACTTATGAAATAATACTATGTCTTCATTTGAATAATCAAAATCTGTATATTTTCTTATTGAAATTAAATGTCCGAATGATATGTTTTTGACAAATATTGTTTTAGTTAAAGATTGGGAAATTTATGTGACTTATAGGTTATTAATTATAGTGTCAAAGTAATGAGTGTCTGACTAAATATTAGCTGTATATTCTTATATGTCTCGACTTCGTTAGTTTCAATCATTAGTTTCTTACTTCACCTACTTCATCTTATTGAGAAGGTGAGGATGAAATTATTTTGGTAAACTTTGTTTCAGTTCAAAATTGAGGTAATTTTGAATAAATTGAGCAACACGTTTCAATGTACAGCTGTTCCCCGATATATCTTGAATGTTATGTCTCCATACGATAAGTTCCAATTATCCATAACCTATCTGCAGTCTGAACGACACATTTTGGTTAACTATAGCAGGTGATAGTAAAATGATAGTGAAATGACTAACTGTTAAGCAGATGAGCATGATATTAATTTTAACAAATTTAGTCTATGAAGATGGTGAGACGTATTGTTGTTGGGTCAAACTAAACCAAATTTAACATCAGTAATACATACCCCCAAAAAACAAAAACCCTGAACTGTGTTTTATGAATTTTTACAGTGGTTTATAAGGGGACCTTTTTTATCTGAAGGTATTTATAAATAAATGATCAGCAACAGGATAAGCGGAACAAACAAACACTTGAACTGTGTTTTATGACTGATTACCTGGGTTTCAAGGGCAATAACAATTGGATATCTGAAGGACTTCATAAGTAAATGACCAGCAACAGGATAAGCCGAGCAAAAAACACTTGAACTTTGTTTTACACTTATTTACGAGTTGTGTTGTCGCAGTGACTTCTACAGGCAAGAGTCCAAGAACTGTTAACAGCTGTTCTGATTTATCATTCGCTCATACACTATTTTAGTGATAAGCCGAGCAAACAAACACTGGAACTTTGCTTAGACTTATTTACGTGTCGTGTTCAAGTTGCAGTGACTCTTACAGGCAAGAGTCAAAGAACTGCTGTCAGCTGTTCTGTTTATCGTTCCCTATATACTATTTTGCAACGTGCATTTAGGAGAAACTCGATAAATGTATTGCCAGTTTGATCCTAACTGTGTCGTACCACAATGACTTTTTTTGCACAATAATGTGCACTTTCCAATGCCGCTAGAGCATAGGTAGAAGTTTTCAACGCACATGACCTCACCACCATATGATAGCTGATTGCTTGGGCTATAACAGCACATTCAGGTTTTACCAACATGACCGTTAAGTTTCTGAGCTAGAAGTGACCAAAGTATTGCATATTGATCCTCCAAGCCTCCAACCCACCTGCCAGCTCTCTATGCGGAAATTCCTTGTTCCACCCGCATTTTCTAAAATGCCTCAAGTTTTAGACTATTAGTCGTTTATTTCATCCTCGTCAACATCCATGCATAAAAACCAATGATGATAGCTCAAAACATGCCAAAAAGCCACTTCAGTAGGTCAATTTAGGACTATTCCGTCAATGGTTAATTTTTTTGCAGGCCGGACAAAGTATGAAACCTTAATGGTTGCGCTTCGAAGAAACGTTCTGTAAACACTTGTTAGATATATTATGTTAAAGTAGTTAGATTTAACACAGTAGAGAAGACATGAAATAAGTGATTGTTGGTATAGACTCGGTACTTAGTTTTTATACTGTAACTTCTACACTAGTTCATTGCACACACGACCTATATACATTACCATATTGGCATACTGTAACCAGCTATACTCTAGTTCTTTGCATACTCGACCTTTACCCAATTAATGTGGCTTTGTCCTTTTTTTCCCCCTAATTACCTCGTCACGGATAGTTCTGTCATTCTGTGTCATTTGAGCACTTATTATTATATATATAGATATGTTACATTAAATAGGTATATTGAAAACAGCAGAGAAGACATGAAATAAGTTACTATTGGTATCAACTCTGTATTGAAAATGTATGAAATTTGTGGTTTTGGTAGCCCCCAGGTCACCGGAAATGGCACTTCTCGGGCTTGAAAATGACCAACCAGATGTACACTTTTGCCTGAGAACCAAGTTTTTCCCAATAGCTTCTTTTTTTTCCATCTATAACCTTTTTTCAAGATTGTCACCAGTCACACATCATGTTCGACCTCATCGCATCTCCTGTGGATCATTGCTTTTGTAGGTAATACTACGTAACGGCCCACAATACCCGTCAGCCCCACTTTTCGAGGTTTTAAGCCCATTATTTGTTCAGAATTTACAAATTCACTTCAAAACATGCCCATACTGTTGCACAAAATATCATCTATGGACAACTAATATAGAAAAAAAACCTTCAACCCCTAAGAGACCGGTCAAAATTGCACGAGTAGAGGGAAGTATGATGAAGAATGTTGGTCAGGGAATTTTCGAAAATTCAGACAGTTCATTTATTGGTGAACAAATATTAAAACCTCTTATAATGGCTACTATAAAACTTCGATATCATAAAAAAAATATGCTCGAGGGGGGGGGGTGGTCTCCCCCGTCGCCCCCCTGGCTACGCGCCTGCGGTTAGAAATCTTGTAGGAAACAGGCCAAATGAAAATACATTGAACTCATATCGATGTGGATCATATATATGATTGTACGTAATTACACTCAAGAGATGTACAGACATTATGATAATAATCATGAGTGGCAACATGCTATACGGCCACAGAAACGACCACGAAGAGTCATTTACCTCATGCAGCATGTGTTGGATGAAGTTTTAGCCACCGCCAAATATGATTTGGAAAAATAATCTCACGCATTATTTTCTATTTATAGCCACACGAAAAGACTATGCCACCAAATATTGGGGGGGGGGATATTAGATAATATATTCCCCCACCTAAAAATTAAAATATTGGGGGGGGGGACATGTCCCCCCCCCATGATCGCCGCCCATGCTCCAGCCAATTGGAACAATTTCCTAATGCTAAGACCTCTCTAAACAGTCCACCCATATTGTGATTCAAAGCATTCGTAATGACAGTACAAAAAATATACAATTAATGTAAATATGCATTTGAATTACGTATTCCATTCCCCTGTTATCCCCATCCCATTTCGTGTTAAATGCTACGCCAGCGACAATCGGTTGAAATTAGTAGGGCCTATATGTAGCCTACTACGGGTGCATGTTCATAAATTATATCAATCCAGATATGAGTTTGAGGTCATCTGCAAGGGAAAGATACCAAATACATTTTCTTCGAGGCAAAAATATTGAACCTGCACCTTTAACGCGTTGCTACTATGTTTACTTCAAATCTTTCATCGCCATCTTTTATTCCTAGTGGAACGGTAAAACTACTGTAGACATCTCTCTATACATCTATTTGGATGCAAATATGTTTTGCCACGCTTTTCCAAGGTCGATATTGCGTTAAGTTTATATACATCTCAGGAATATGACTATGATAGGGGAAATGATTTTGTCGGTTACCAAAGTATGAGACCATATACTTCCTGCACGTCATACAACAATGAACGTCATTTGACCTTATCGGTAAACAAGGGAGGGTCGAAATAACACCTCCCTAGTAATACAAGGCTGCACTGAAGTAAATACAGCTCCATGTTTTTAAGGTACCTGGATAACCGCCGAGCATTTGTTCACTGCCCTAGTAAATTTTCGCTGTTACAGTCTGAAACAACTGCCATGTCTTTTCTGTCCGCACCGTTCCATTTTAAAACAAATCTGCATGTATAGCAACGGTTTCACATGACACATTTGAACAGATAATAACCAACTAGATTGTTAATAGCTAAACAAATAGCAACAACAGTGGCGTAGGGAGGTACTTTTGAGTGGGGGATGAAGACTGATGGCCGGCCTGGGGGAGGGGTCTAAGGGGAGGGGTGCATTTCCAGGTAGCCTCAGATGCAATTTGGTGCAATATAGCACACTTCAACACCCACTCCATTTTGTAAACTTAATTTTTTATTTTCACCGGGCCTTAGATGCAATTTGGTGCTCCAAATGAGATTTTTTTTCTCATTTGGAAATGAAAAAGGGGTTTTTTGACTTGCAAAGCGGGGGGGGGGCGGAATGATACTTCCGCCCCTCCACATTTTTCACTGGGGGGCTGGCGCCCCCCCGGTTCCTACGCCCTTGGCAATCAACACTTTCGGACATAAAAAAGAAGAAGAAAAGAAAGAATTTCGGCTGCTTATGAGAGAAGAACCAGTAGTCTCAGATCTTATGTTCCGTGCTCTACCGACTATTCAACTCTATGTTTGTGGCTGTTTCTTGAATCATTTCTCTCTATCATATTTGACTGCACCATGACCACAAATTCTATATATTTCGGGTGGGTATCACCTATCATTTTAATCTCCCAAGCCCCGTTTTACAAGCCCTGTTCAAAGCTGGTGCACTTTTACCTTTTCAGTTCCTTCTTTACAGTATAAGCCTAATACATACATACAGGCCAGGTCATATCTGAAATATACAGCCTCACTTTAGCGAGAGCAGCCCCATGGATTTTGCGTAGGCGAAGAAGTTGCCATGTATACCAGGGTGCCCATTCAAAACATTTCGGTAACATTATTAAAGAGAACAATGATAAAGTTCTAACCGCGAAAAACCAAACTTACATCTATTCAGCCATGGAAGGACTACTTTGCGTAGAAAAATATACCCGAACAAAGGTCGAGGTATTTCAAAATATTTTGGCAATAACACACACACACAAAAACCACTCAGAAAACGTTTAGTTGTTCCGATGCCCAAATCTATTCATAGCGTGGTAAGCCATACATGTTGATATTCATGAAATTGTGCACACCAAATTGAAGAGGGCTTATCTATGGACTAAAGTGGCAACATATATAGAAAGGTACCAGTAATCAAATATCATGTTGACGAAGTCTGTTTAGTGACATATTATAACCAATGAGAAACTCCTCCCAGCGGTTATTTGCCTTTATAAATACACTACATATGCAGCAAAATAGTAGTTTACAAGCTAACCCTGACTGAACTTCATACTGCATGTACTTAGGCCAACCTTTGACCTCCACCTAAAAATTGCACGGTTGATTATGTGTGACAAACCTGTGGAACATTTGGTTCTTGTTTTGTGTTTAAAAGCCATTTCTTGCCATTTGATGAATATTAATGACATAAAGTTTGAGACGGCATGAAAATGTGCTTATCATGTACCAACATCACCATCCAGTATGAACCAATTCTTACGTTAAGCCCCACTCCCACTTACTAGTATTCATGGCACGGAAACCAAAACAATCTACTCATTACGGGATACCTACCTACTAAGAACGACTTTGATTCAACTTGTGGTTGTTGAGATAACGTGTTTACAACCTAGCCGTAACATACACGAACACACGCCAGCAAGATCGCAAAGGTTACTGATCCTTCGGCATCGCAACCAAAAGATATCGGGTTTTCTCTATTGTCGTAGTAGAAATAAACTTCGAATATTGACGGACCAATATTGACTCCCAGGAAAACATTTACCTCAAATTTACCGCGGTAACATACCACACTTTTACCCCGGTAAAACCGGGGTAAAAACGCGGTAAATTTGTTGTACATTACCGCGGTAACATACCACACTTTTACCCCGGTAAAACCGGGGTAAAAACGGGGTAAATTTGTTGTACATTACCGCGGTGTTTTGGCCCTATGGACGCGGTAAACCGCGGTTTACCGCAGTAAATTACCACAAATTTACCATGGTTTTACCTCACTTTTACCGCAATTTACCACGGTGTTACCATACTTTTACCGCGCTTTTACTACACTTTTACTACGCTTTTACCCCAAATTTACCACAGTTTTACCGTTCTTTTACCCCAATTTTACCATATATTTACCACGCTTTTTCCTTAGTTTTACCTCAATTTACCATATTTTACCACGCTTTTACCACAGTTTACCGTTCTTTTACCCCAATTTTACCCTAGATTGACCACGCATTTACTACACTTTTACCCTAAATTTACCACAGTTTTACCGTTCTTTTACCCCAATTTTACCGTAGATTTACCACGCTTTTACCTTACTTTTACCTCAATTTACCATACTTTTACCACGCTTTTACCCCAATTGTACCATATAATTACTACGCTTTTACCTCAGTTTTACCTCAATTTACCATGATTTTACACTAATTGTAGGACAGTTTTACCTAACATTGAGCATGATTTTGTCCTAACTTCAATCAGCATGTATACCATATATTTCTTTGGATTTCACCCATCAGTGTACTGTATCATAATTTGGCTATATGCCTTTACCCTAAATGGTAATGGTTGTATGCCTGACATGTAAGTCCTCAGTTGTAGAATGCAACAGTTTTTAATTCATCAAATCCATGGAGGATTCACACATGAGAAAGCTTTGTTGAATTTCAATTATCCTAGATGGTATGATTCCTGACTCTCTTCTTTTGACTTAATTGGTAGTCCAGATTGGACTTTTGATCTCTTATTGTCCTCAAAGACTTGTTTAAAATGGAAAGAGTACTATGTTCATAGATACATTGACTTGTCAAGTCGTTTAATGGACCTGACAGAGAATACCCAAATCTGAGGACACTGATTGGTCAATTTTTGTGTGCCACAGTGTTGAGGCACAGAAGCTATGCCTTATGTGTGCTAGTTTATATAGTTCTTTTTTCAGGAAAAGAGATGCATACTATAACATATAAGAATAGCAGTTTGTCTCTCTTCTTTATTCAACTCATATCCACAGGTAATTTATATTGCCAACATTAAGATATGAATAGAACAAAAGGTTTGTCATATCAGTATTGCAAAAATATGGGACAAAAAATCATGGAAAATTGCTGTAAATGTACCATCATGTTTCATAGTGTGACCCATATATGTTCTACTGTGGTAAAATCATGGTACAATTATGGTAAATTTACCATAGTATAATTGCACCATATAGTTTTACCCTATTTTTACTGTGGTTAATCATGGCACAATTGTAGGAATGTCACATATGTAGTTTATGTACCATATAAACTTACCCTACTTTAACTACAGTAATATCATGGTAAAACTATGGTAAATTTACTGTAGTAAATGTACCACGCTTTTACCCTACTTTTACCGCGGTAATACCATGGTAAAACTGTGGTTAATTTTCCGTAGTAAATGTACCGCACTTTTACCCTACTTATACCGCGGTAATATCATGGTAAAACTGAGGTAAATTTACCGCGGTAAACTTACCACACTTTTACCATACTTTTACCGCGGTAATACCATGGTAAAACTGCGGTAAATGTACCGCGGTTGATGTTACCACACATTTACCCTATTTACCACACATTTACCATAGTTTACCGCGGTAAAATTAGGGTACATTTTTTGCTGGGCTATATCGATGATAATCGTAACCTAAGTTGTCATGCAGGCGGATGAGTGTGTGTGTATGTGTGCGTGACGCCATGCTTGTAAACACGATATATCAAGAAGGGAAGCTTGGACCAATCTCATATTTTGGTGAGTCGGTTTACCACATAGAGTAAAAGAACCCTATTGTTTTTGGTGGAGGTCAAAGGTTTTGGGGGTCACCGGAGCTCGAACTGTGAAAACCTTGCAAACACGATATCTCAAGGGAAGGTCGCAACAGTCTCATATTTAGTATGTAGTTGTGAAACGTTGAGTTCATGATCCATATTGTTTTTTAAGGAGGTCAAAGGCCACTTGGGGTCGCTAGGAGTCAAATTGTGAAAACCTTGTAAACACGATATTTAAAGAAGAGAAGCATGGACCAATCTCACATCCACGCGTAATCAAAAAGTAAAGAGCCAGAACAGCCCTGCTTTACTGACAAGTTTTGGTAATAATACCCGACAAAAAATTTAAAAAAAGAAGGAAAAACAGGAATAAAATATCACGTTTACTCGATACTCGTAGTTGAAACTTCGACAATTGACTGACGAATATTGATTCATGTTTACAAGGTACCCCACATAAGGCAATGTATTATATCGCTATAGGGTACAAATAATCTTTGGAATACCTCAAAAAAACTTCCTATTGCGACATCCATGCGTAAGCAAAAATTAAGGAGCCAGAACAGCCCTACTAATAAGGTCAAAAGACGTTCATTGTTTTATGAAGGATATTCTACAACCCCCCTTGGTTGTACGAAATACAAAAACTACCAAAGCTCCGGATAAACTTAGCCGCCATGCAAACTGCTTCAGCTAAGGAACAATGGAAGGTACCATACAGCTGTGAAAATGAACAGTCACTGAAAATATAATACAAATCGAAACTCTCTGGCAAAAAAAAGGAAGCAAGATTTGTTCCTTAATATCCTGTTTGAAAAACACCAGCTAACATGAAACAATAAACCAGACTGTTAAGAACAGGTAAATTTAGACCTTATGCGAACAAGGTAAAGGAAATTTATACCCCGCAACAATCCATCAACCTCCCATCTCTAATAGATTTGAAAGTAAACAGATCTCACTTTGATACACAGAATGGATTGCCAGGTACCAAATTTTACCGGATGATACATATTGGTATCAACTCTGTATTGAACAGAATGGATTGCCAGGTACCAAATTTTACCGGATGATACCACTATATCCAGTACTGTTAGCTTCATCCACGTCGCAAAGCATTGTGAAGTTAAACATATTCATTCGCCAGTCAAAGCCCTATCAGATCCAGGTTCAATGCATCTATATTCAGTTTCACTAACTGCATAGAAACAGAATCCTTCAATACCTTGATCACCTAGACAGCCCCTTCACAGTTTGCCTTAGATATTCTAGTATACTCATGTTGGTAGCCGTACCATGCCACCGAGCCTATAACAAACAATGCCTCATGTGGATCTAGAAATACTACTTGGTTTTGTCTAGAAGCAGCATATTAATGAGACAAATTGTTTGCATCAGATACACATCCATGTCAGTAGGCATACAAGCACAAGTTCTTCTGCAAGTGGTTCCTCCAATGGGTCTAACCACACTATTATGTTTCCTTAGGATACCATACTCCAGTGTTTGTAATTACTAACATATATAGTTCATTAAAGCTACTCTCTGATATTAACCATTTTGGCAGCCAATTTATACCTCCAATGGTATAATTGCAAGACTACAAGGTAAGAAACATTGGGATAAGATAGGTCAGTGTTCTATTGTTTAGATCCACCAAAGAAACCTCACACATACTACCATTCCTTTCCAAATTTGGTAGCCCCCGGCAACAATGTCTTGAGCAGTTTTCACCTCCAGAGACTGAAGATGGAACCTTTCGTTGTGTGACCAGCTGTGATAACGGTCCATCAGATAGGTCTCACACACTTCCATATGCTTCCACGTTAACAGTCACAGCAACCATTTTAAGTTTCCATGATAAACCCCTGCTAATGATGTTGATTTCCAGGCAACAATGGACCAGATCCTGCTTTGTGTGCATTTCTAAATTGAATAGTCCATGCAGCAGAATTTGCAGAAACCTGACTTAACGAAATCGAGCAAATTTGATGCTTTCCTGATATAATACTTCTACATTGATTCTTGAAAAACTAAGAGGTTAGCATAGGAAAGCATCCTTCGGTGTCTATCTGGCAGTCCATCAGAAGCTTGCACAGACCTCCATCTTGGAAGCTATTTAAAAAACAACCAGTTCACTGTAATTTGACTGGGACATACCTGCTTCCTTTCTGGAGAATTAATGAGAAAAAGAAGAGAAAATGAGACATGTTGATTAATAAATAGCAATAGATAATGCCTTATAGTCACAAACGAGTTACAACAATCCTAAAAAGTTACATAGGATATAAATTCATATCCACTCCGGGTTACCGACCAGAGTTTATCAATCTTTTCCACTCCAACAACCCTCAGGGACAGTACAGGGATTTTCACTGAACCCCCAGACTAAGTTAGTATTACCACCAACCTTAGCCACACCATGTTTGGGGCTGGGTTGCGAAAACTGTTATCTTTCTCTGTCCACTTTCAGACTTATTCTGTCTTATAAGTGTTGATAAGTTAGTTCTTAAACTATTGGCATACCTGTTAGGCTTTTATAGACCCCAAATTTTCAGCAGACCACTTCCCTGACCTATGCACACAGTATGGTGAATGGTTGTCCCTTTGATCCTAATTCCAACAATCATATACTTGCCAGTACATACCACAGCAATAACAGCTACTGTAGCACGTTCAGGTCTAGTTTACACTCAAAGAGTGCCAGTGTAATTTAAAATCTCATTACTGAGCTTTGTCAAATACAAATGACCTTTTTGCACATTGTGTTTCAAGTTTGCTGCACAGAAAGGGGCAATTCCAGTCACAGAGTCCTACGTAGCATATTCAAGATAATAGAGAGTAACGCTACGTTTCACTCACCACATTATTGTTTCTTTCTGCTTGAGTAGCTTTCATTGCGTTGCACTGAGTAAGCAGTTGTCTTGTGCGATCAGCCACAAATGATATTGTCTCACCTAAGTCAGTTACTGTCAAAGGAAAAGACAAAACAACGTTTAATGTTTGCAAAGTGACTAAAAATAAGTAAATCAACTGGATGCAAGATTTTTTATTTTTTTTCATTACATTCTCTCTCCAGTATAGTAGTGACTAACCACAAACATGTTAGTGTATATTTCATACATTGCACTGATATATAGAATCATCTTCTACACAACAGGGAGAAGTTAACAAATCATTTTAATGGTAACTTTGAACAAGTTCAACTCATAGGTATCAATCTCATTATCCTTTAGAGTTCTCTACTTCACGTTAAAAGAATGCTGCCGTCCTTTCATATTTGAGCAACATTACAGGTCAAAACACCTGCAATGTAAACACTATTCAGAAAGGTCGTTTTGACGTAGTTCAACACACAAAAACGAGCTTCTTGTCATTTTTGTTTTGCACACCATGTGTTACATATACAAAAGAGTCCAAATACAAGATGGCACGGAGTTGCATATCTCATCACCAGCAAAACTTCACTGAACATATACATTTGATCTTAGATCACGTGACCTTTGACCTCAGTTACCACGGCAACTACATATTTTATCTGTGAAGGATCCATGTCAATTCAATGTTTACCCAAGGAGTGATAACAAAAATAAATAACTTTGACCTTTGGTTCTGAGGGCCTGCAAGGCACACAGGTTCAACCTTAGGTACATTCTCAACAAATCTGAAGAAATTCGGCCAAGCCATTTAGGGGGTTTTAAACCAACTTCCACTTAAACTATACATTGACCTTGATCCCCATGGCAACCACATATTTTGATAGTACTTGACATTTCCATTATACCTGTGATGTTTCACCTTGTAGTTATAGCAAAGGGAAACAATAATTTTCTCTATCTTTGACCTTTGGTTCCAGGGGCTGGTGAGACACAAGGGTTTACCCTGTGGTAACTTTCCACCAAGTTTGTAGAAAATCGGCCGAGAGGATGTGTTTTTGACCCAAACTGCACGTACACTATAACAGTCACACACACGTTTTGACCCCTCCCTCAGTCATGGACTTTCCATCTCCCTGGGGTACCCCACCATGGGTGAACGAGATTAGCTACTCAGGTAAATTAACCACTACCATTGCTATGGCAACTGACATAGCTGTATATGACCCAATTGGCCTACAAAATCTTGTCCTCCCTATGGGAGCTGTGAGATAACAAATTATAACCGTTGTGCTTCTTGAGATATCATGTTTACAAGCTGGCCATCACATACACACACACACACACACTCACCAGCACGAATGCAAAGGTTACTGAGCGTTCGGCATCGTAACCAAAAATGGAGACTTTAGCAAGGCTAGAGATCTAGGTATGACATCATCAAGTCAATTTTTATAGAAAGTATGATGTTCGTTATTGACTGCACTGAACTTGATGGATGTGAGTTTTGCCAAAATGCTAATTCTGTAACAAAGCATTTTTCTTGTGATTATGACAAACCATGTATTGGGTTTCATTACCACCTATGTTATGTTCATCAAGCAAATTATTTCACCTTCTAGTGGCACCTATGAAATCACAGATTCAATCTGTCCAATCAGCATCCCCAGGCACAACTTTGAAAGCTGATACATCCCAAAGGAGTAAGATTTCTGCTGGTATTATTTGTTCTTCGTCTCAAATATCTTTTTATCATAAAACTTGCAGGTTCGATGGATGTCAGACTCATTGTAGTATGCCAACCTTGGGAATTGGATGTGCCTCAACAACTACAAGCGTCACTGGGTTAATAGTCACATGGAAACAATCGAATAACAAAAGCATGTCATAGAGATATGATACCTTCAAATCCTGAAATATATGCATATTATATCCACAACTTGCCCATGCTATGAACATTGTGTGTTGATGGATTGACAAAATGTACAGCTGCATCATAAAACAGCTTACAAATTTACCATTTGACTCTCGACACACCATCTGCCATTTTTGTAGTTGAGCAAGGAGTGAATCTAACACATGTTGTACAGAATCTACATCTTGAAGCCATTTTTGAAGTCTGCAATTAACATACTGGGCCTGAAAAAGAAGAAAGAACATCAATGACTTTGTGTACAGTTTAGGGTCATTCCATGCCAACTCAACAAGGGCTCGACACCCATAATCTCATATTTACATCACTTTCAGTTTCATAATATAAAGGTAAGAATCCGTGCCAATTGTTTTTGGCTTGAAAGTATTAATCGGGTCCCGAAATCGGCTTTCACAAATCAAGGAAATTGCCCCCCCCCCCCAAAAGAAATCCAATATGGTAGCCATTTTGAATTTACCTAACTTATAAACTTAATCTTCTATAACATTACTTCTGAATAATCTACTGACTTGATTGGGATTTGGATTGAGGTAACTTAAAGCATGGGGATTACAAATATGGGCATTAATGAAGTGTAGGAGGGTAATTAAGGTAACTTAAGCATGGGGATTACAAATATGGGCATTAATGAAGTGTAGGAGGGCAATTAAGGTAACTTAAAGCATGGGGATTACAAATATGGGCATTAATGAAGTGTAGGAGGGCAATTAAGGTAACTTAAAGCGTGGGGATTACAAATATGGGCATTAATGAAGTGTAGGAGGGCAATTAAGGTAAGTTAAAGCATGGGGATTACAAATATGGGCATTAATGAAGTGTAGGAGGGCAATTAAGGTAAGTTAAAGCGTGGTGATTACAAATATGGGCATTAATGAAGTGTAGGAGGGCAATTTAGGTAACTTAAAGCATGGGGATTACAAATATGGGCATTTAGGAGGGCAATTAAGGTAACTTAAAGCGTGGGGATTACAAATATGGGCATTAATGAAGTGTAGGAGGGCAATTAAGGTAACTTAAAGCGTGGGGATTACAAATATGGGCATTAATGAAGTGTAGGAGGGCAATTAAGGTAAGTTAAAGGGTTTTTGAATTATAATGAGTGAAATGGCCGCCATTTGAATTATGAGTGAAATGGCTGCCATTTTGATTTTTTTTTTGTGTGGGGGGGGTTCAATATCCCCAATTTTTGAAAGCCGATATCTCGGTAACCGACCGATATTTTCAGCTATTATTGGCATAGATTCTTATCTTTATATTATGAGACTCCACACCAAATTAGTTGAAAATCTGAGATGGTGGGTGTCAAAAATCAAATTTTGCTTGTTGATATATGGCATGGAATGACCCTTTAATCAGTCCTCTGGGATCACGCATTGGTCTGTTTCAAAAGACAACAACTTGAAGTAATAAATTTAGTATCAACAAGTTGCATAGCTATTACATTTGCAATGAAACACTTGTAGTCCTGCAATTCACATTTGTCTGTAACAGGAGCAAACTTTCTTGAAGTGCTGTAAACATCAGTTGGGACATTTAATGCAACAAATAGTTAATACAATTTGTGCTTAGGTATATATGTACTGTAAGAGATATTACAAGCAAAACCTTTTCAGTTGCTCCTGCAAGAAATAACTGTATGAAATAAACTAAATTGGCATATTTTTTACCATAATTTCAAATACTTACATTTCTTATTTTCTCTCTGAGTTCTTCGAGTTCGTTGTCCAGCTTTTGATCCATGCTCTCTGTGACAGGGTCTGACATATGGACCTAAAAATAAAATAATCCATTACTCCCTTGAACTGATGACTAACATTGTTGCCATATTAGATTTTTCATATCAATAAATCATAGTTTGCGACATATTTATATTCAACAAACAACTCAAAGGGAATAGAAGAAACTGAACTTCAGACCTATTGCATGATCAGAGCACCATGAAATATTAAGCATATTCAGAAAATTTCAGTTGCATTTCATCAAAAATGGCCAAATTATCACTCTTTGAAATTCTGCAATTTGTTTCAACCTTGGCATTTACAGTTCTCAGCAAATTAAACATCCTACTGTCTTTCTATTACAAGGTCTGTAGACTCTATCCATAGAATGGGGGCAAAAATAGGCAAAAAAGCATTGTCTTATTGAGTTTAACTTAAAAATGCCAAAATATTCAATTTTGGTATTTTTCGCTAAAAAGTGTACTATTTTTATTGATGAACTGCTCCTAAACTATTGCTTCAGGATACTTCATTTTTTCAGAGGTTATTATGTACAGTACAAAATAATGATTACAATGCTTTCCTGTAATATATTTGCAAGTTGTGCAGATCTAAAGGTGGTATTTCATGCTGCAATTCAGTATGAGGAAGGGGTTTTGATGCCAATTTTTTACCAAAGTACCCATGTGAGAGCTATGAGGGTATTTTACTTCCATTATGTGTATGAATTTCTTACAAGTTACCAAATTGCAGGGTTCTAGCTTTTCTCAATAATAATTTAAGAGATTGCAACGTTGCTTTGATGTACAAAAGAGGTCATCTTTGACAGCCAATGACTCAAAACGAGTCAAGTTGAAAAAATCTTATGATTTTTTTCTATACGAGATATAGTAACTACCCTGTTTGTATAAACAATTTCAAGAGGGTAGTTTGCCTTATTCGTAAATGAAATATCCTCAAGGTTTGGGATTTTTATAACAAAAAACGTTTTTGTCTGTTTACCTGTTCCACATGTATTTGAGCCTGTAAGGTCATTCAATTCAATACTGTGCATACTTCAATGTCATATAAACAAATAATATTTGCAATGTACTGTCTGCCTCTGGTTTAAGATTTTAATATAAAATGAAAGTCAATCAATATAGACATGTACAGTGTGTATTAGTACTACAGTAGGTGTAAACATAGTCTAAGGATAGTCTATACACATTGTACATCAAGGTCATTGAATTCAATACTGTGCATATATCAATGTCATAGTAAACAAATAATATTTGCAATGTACTGTCTGCCTCTGGTTTAAGATTTTAATATAAAATGAAAGTCAATCAATATAGACATGTACATTGTGTATTAGTACTACAGCAGGTGTAAACATAGTCTAAGGATAGTCTATACACATTGTACATCAAGGTCATTGAATTCAATACTGTGCATATATCAATGTCATAGTAAACAAATAATATTTGCAATGTACTGTCTGTTTCTGGTATCATTCATATTATTAAAAGACTTTACTATAAAATGAATGGATGGCAATCAATACTTTCATGTACAGAATGTATTATTAATTGAAATGTGCAGAACACCTGTTGCTGTTCCACATGTTTTTAAGCCTGGTTATTGTACAGTACTTCTACTACTATAAAATGAATATCAATCAATAGATATATTGATTATACATTGTTATAATAGCAGTCAAAGATGACTTCTTTTGATGTATCAGAGCAACTTTGCAACTTCTTAAATTAATATTGAGAAGAGCTACAGTAGAACCCTGAAATTTGGTAAGTTGTAAGACATACATACTCATTATTTCAGTAACTTACCTTCACAGCTCTCACATGGTTACGTTGGTAAAAAATTGGCATCAAAACCCCTTCCTCATGCTGAATCGCAGCATGAATTAGCAACTAGAGAGCTCACAACTTGGAAATGCATTACAGGAAAGCATTGTAATCGTTATTTTGCATTGCTTAGATGTGACATAATAATCCCTGAAAGTATCAAGTATCCTGAAGCAATAGTTTTGGAGCAATTAATCACAAAAAATTGAATATTTTGGCATTTTTAAGTTGACCTCACTCCATATGACAATGCTTTAATAGCATACTTATTTTTTTATTTTTCCATTCCTTGGGATAGAGTCTATATGCTTCTGTAATAGAAAGCAGTAAGATGTTTAATTGCTGAGAAATCAGAAGAAATCCCCACTGGGGAAAAAACTCACTGTAACATACTGTATTACTTCACAGTTCACAACCTTCATCCAACTTCTGCAAGTGGTGCAGAATATTATAAAAACAGTCGCAATATTGGCTGAATATAAGGGGTTTATACAGTATTCATAAGTAATTAGAATACCAGGAATATCAGTCAGATAAGATGAACTCCATGAGACATTTTGATCTCTGTAGTTTATAATGCCTTTACCTTGTCTTCAGGGAGTACAATGCCAGATGGTATGTGGAAGATGTTTTTCATCAGGTAGTTCTCCAGTCGGTCAAAAGCTTTATCAAAGGCATCTCTGAGGTGCACAAACAACCTATTAGATGACTACAAAAAGCACAAGGAAATATAAAGAAAACAGGGACTGATATGTAAACTCATTAACTTTATACAGTTTATTCAAGCAAAACAGAACAGAATCAAATAAATAATATGTGTGGCTCCCTTGCACAACTCTTTCAATAAATAAACTTTTCTTAGCCATTCTCGTTATTTTTCTCTATGAAAAACCATGCAAATGTCCAAAAAAAATACTCACTGAAGATTTGGTGATTACATCAGTCTAGCAGCTCACAGAAAATATGAATGTATGTGATGCTGATTTGATAAATCGTTATTAGGTAGCAAATGGATTCATACTGTATATTAGGTAGCAATGAACAGTATGCCAGTCTCATATGAAGGACAATAGAAGTACAAAAAGAGAATTGCGGGAGATACAGAACATGTTTGACTCACCTCCTGTAAGGCTTCGACTGAAATCTGCTCTTTAAATCGTTCCTACAAAATTTTGAAACAATAAGATTTTACAAATATGAGAAGTCTAAAACTAGAGAATGAATAGTGCAGTTGTTGGTGTAAAGAGACGGAAGGGAGAGTGCAGTAAAGTAATAAAATTCTTGGAGCTGTATGCGTGGCATGAACACTAACTGATGAAGGCTGGTATTGTAATTATGGTAAACAGGTATTTCACACGACCTACACCAAAGAGGAAGCTAACATACATAAAGCTAGAGCAACGGCATATTATAAACACTGTAATCTTTGTTTGTGGATTAATGAGCAAGCAAGAGTAAAACATAAAAGCAGGTAACAATAGCCACATTTATAAAGGAATTAACACTTCTAGTGTTCCTCAAGGTTTGGTAAGGTAAATTACTTTTTTGTAATATAGAGAAGTGCCCTCAAAATAAGTGCCAGTGGGCTGAAATTGCCATTTTCTTTGCTCTGGAAAGGCTGCCCCCCCCCCCAGATCCCTCGCTTGGTATGCCTATGGGCCTACCTGGTACAGTACGTATCAAATTTAGCAAAATTCCATGAAAATGCAAGCAAAGCTATTAGCTAGCTATGTTTTCCTTTTTCAAATGACGGAAATATTTTGGAAACTTTGTCCATGATGTTTGTGGTAAATAATAGTCATAAAAAAAAAGTGTTCAAGTTTCAGAAAACTAGTGGAACTCTTTGCTCTCAACTAACGTTCATTTTGGTGAATTTATGATGGACGGTGGGTGTCTCTGTTTGATCCACTGTGGTCTAATTTTGAGAAAATGTGAGTGAGTTTTGTCAAAATGGTAGATTTTGAGGGCAGGATTGGCTTTCAAACAGGCACTACTGCACATTAAACTTGTGACAATAGTAGTCTTTTCAAGACTCTACTGCTCATCACTTTTAGTTAACTTAGTGTAAAATAGAAGAAAAATTTAATAGAGGGCAGCATTTACATAAAGGATAATGTTCTAGGTACTTACATCATCCAGAAAGTACTTGTGGGTTACCTCGACAAAATCACTGAGATACTCTACCATTGCATTGTAGACTGTACGAACAAAGAAGTCAGAAAAGACATTTGTGTTTCATGCAGTATGAACTCAATGATTGGTGGCTTGAATAAGAAAGTATGCAAATTAAACTGCAAATGCTCAAAATTGCACTATGGTTTCTTCCTTAGTGGAATATTAAATTGTTGTATGTTCGTCACCCAATATCCTAATATTTATGCCTACGTGTACCAGCTATGAACCAACTACTGTATTCCATGTTTGGGTACAATCTTTTTTTCAGGTTGTGGAGTTAGGCAAGTTTTAAAATTTGCGCCCCTCTCCCAAAACATGGGGCCCAATAAAACTTTTCGCCTAAATGGTCCCAAAAATACTTGGCCGAAACAAAAGTGGCTAAAAAATATATTTGCCCCCTAAACTTGAACCCCCAAAATGTGGGCCCAAATGGTTCCAAAAATATTGGGGCCCAAAAATTAAGGCAAAGAATGTGTCCAAAACTACATTTGCGGGGGAAATAAAAGTTGAGCCCACCTGATATGACTGTAAATCAAGTTTGGCTACAATTCCGACTTAAGGTTGCAGAGTAATTGCAATGCACAGAAAACAATATAGCACACCTTCTCGCTATGATACATCTACATGTAAGTTTCACAAACATCCATCAGCCCGTCCGTTGTTGAGTTATCGCTGACCCAAGCAAGTGTCACAGACGCACACACACACATGTATGCACACGCCAACCTGACTGCATTGGTTCCTTTGCTTCCAGCAAGGAACCAGAACGAAAGACCAAACATCCATTACTAAAGCTTCACTGAATGGTTATTTATATGCACTGAAGGCAAACAGCAGTGACAGAATCCTTTTACATCATAGAAAATCATAGCACTATTTGTGGGGAGGGAGCAGGGAGGGGGAAACATGTGATTCTCATTTCAAAATTACTCTATAAACTATATAAATACAGAAACTATAAGAATACAGAATATATCTATCAGAAATGATATGCACAGAAAATATCACTTCCATTTTGCTACAGTATACTTGTGTCCAAATCAGGTACATTTGTAATCCAGACTGGCTTATGCAAAGATGCTTTTCTTATATGTACTGGTGGCAGTAGGTTACAGTAAAATGTCCACATCAAATTATATTACATACAACATGCAGCTTCATCCAAACAAGTTAACATACATAGCTTTATTACATTAATCACCAAAAATATGTGATGATTTAACTGCGTAAAATGAGGTCACATCACAGTACTACTTACCTCCATCAACGAATGATTTGGGTGTAAATCCAAAATATTGTGTTTCATATTCTTTACGATCTGTCAGTGGATGTAAACCAGTTGCAGAACTCTCACCTTGGTTGGAGGCCATTCTTGCTGGTAAAAAAAAAGAAAAAAAAACTTAAAATTTCAGGACTTCTACATGCACTTCACATTAAATCAGCAAAAATGAAAGCATACTTGTACAGGTAAAAAATGAAGTGTTCATAACCACCTGAAAACTCAAACATTAATAGAATGCAGTATTTTTTGTTTCCCTCCATTTGCAATTCCCTGAGAATGGACTGAAAATGCAATCGCAACTTCCCTGGTGGAACACATTTATCTATTGGAGGATTACTGTACATCAGTTTGCCAGAGGGCCATATTGAAGTTTTTTCAATGATCTTGGATGTTCAGCAAGATATATGGAATCGAGCCATCACTATTCATTCAGCTGTAAGGCAATGGAGAAAATGTATCACTTTATTCCCATAGCAGAAGAATGAAGGGTTATTATTGGTATAATTAATATATAGAGTACACAACCTTCTCTGAAGGCAACTTTTTGGGTGGAGCAGTCAAGTTGATTAAAATTATTCTTCCTCTTATATTTAATATAAATTAACAATTCTCGTCCCACAGCAGATGTGTTATTCTCGAAAATTTCTGAATACAGGGATTAGAGGCCTATCTAGCATTGATTTTCCAACTGTGACTCTGACTTCAGCAAAAGATATGCTGTTAGGGACATGTGTCGCTCTCAACAGTGTTTTTCAAGTAATATATAGGCCTACAGTATATCTAACAATTATTTCCCCACCATGACTGGGGCGAGACTCTGATTCCAGCAAACATGTCCTGTTCTTATGTTTCATTCTCTAATGCCAAAAATAAGCTGTTGGAAAAGTGTGGGATGGATGATAACTTTTCTGAATGATGAAGTACTTAATATCCTGCACAATTCATATAGGCCTACGTAGTAGTAATACTCTCGTCCATCATCCCCGCACCCCCCCCCCCCCAAAGAAAAACCTACTGCATCACGGGAGATTTCAAATTATGATTATGAAAGCAAACTTCTGAACCGTTCGTAGTGTACATGAATTGTTGATTTCCACTTTATCCAACAACTTCAAGTGTGTTCAATGTAACATTGTGCATATAGTTTCGTGAAACTGGTACCTGTTAAAAACTAGCGAGAGGGAAATCTTAAACTGTGTAAACAGTTCGATGTGCTAATTTACCTCACGAATCCAATTTTGCGAGTCCAGAATACAACAAACTGTCCAGTTTCAGTTTCTTTTCATAGCTTAATCGGTTTCCAGGAGTAAGAACCCTAACAAATTGAAAACTGAAAAGGTTTTTTTTCCGATGTTTAGATAGTGGCGGGAAATTTGACGTATCGTTGGAAGGGCTCACCATCGAAATATATAAATATGTACGGCGATGATGTTCACGGAATTACTAAACCGAATTGGTTACTTCACGGAATTACTAACGATTCAGTCTGTCCAAGAGATTATTTTCTAAATATGCTGTCGAAGACGGCGAGCTTTTTTCCCGATGCAGCTTTATGTATATTGTCGGACTGGGAGGTGTGGTGGGGGAGGTGGGTCGGACTGTCAACCACTTTTTGCTATAGTAGTTCCAGAAAGTGATGGCGCACTTTCACAAAATAATAAGATTGCGCTCTACAGGGGCAGTCTTGTAAAATTCATGAAAGGTGCCCCTTTTCATGCTTATAACGTGCCCCTTTGCAAATACCCTTTGTCCAGTCTTGCAATGGAAAAGTGCCTTTTGTTATTATATACTTATGTTTTATTTTGAAATTAACAAAACAAAAAAACAAATAGAAAGTGCCCATTTTGTCAAGTTAAGAGATGAATTTGTAGTAATATAATTCTTGTCCCTCTGTCCTTCAAAGTTTGCAAATGCCCCCCCCCCCCCAATCAATCAGGATGAACCCTTTTCTGTTCCGTCTGCCTACACAAAGTGTGTGGTCGGGATGGCTCTTCCAAGAGATGTCAAAGCCACCTACATTTCCTCACAAAATTTTGTTGCAGAAAGCTTGATCAAGTGCCCTACATACATCATTTTTGAATGGGAGAGGAGGGTTTATCCTAGCTTGAGACATACTGCAGTGACCCACTCGCTAAGGATCCACTGGGGATAGCGGGTCTTGGATTTCCCATAAGCTACAGTTTTTCTGATAATTCTTGTTCTCTGTAGTGATTTTGAAGCACAAAAAGTACATGTCAGAAAGTGTAGGTACCCTAACTCTATGGTTTGTCTATTGCATTATATTTCACTTATAATTTAAAAACCATCATTACAACAATTGGGGGAACTCTGTGCCTCCCACCACACTCCCCACCCCCTCCCATCTCCACCCCTTCCCCCACCCATTTCAACCTCAATCATATAATTACCTGAGAAGAGCAATAACCTACATTATATTAAAACAGAGTAGATAAGAATTAATGAAACATGACTGAACTTTTCTGAAACAGAGAAAAATAGACAATTAAGGAGTTGAAATGTTAGTTGAGTTTTGATGATTCGACAGTAGAAATGACATAACAATATCACACAAAGTATCTGTCCATGACCTCTAAATTGATAGACAGCTAGATAAGGAGATCTACCATAAAAATCATTTAACTGGGTATACAAGTAGATCCAACCTGTGATGACAGTATAGCGCTAGTATTGTACACAGGCTATCGACTAACCCAGACAACGATAGGTCAGCGGTTGACCTTTGCTTTCCCGTGGAAGGTCAAGTAAAAAAAAAAGGACATATATTGTCATATCACACAAAAATGAAATTATTATTATGTAATTTAATGTAATACCAATAAAAGAATGAGTTACTTAATACAAACAATATTGGAGTGTCATTTCAAACTGAAAGTAATTTTCTGTGTATACACAATTCCAACATGCTTAGAAAATTGATGTAATAACAACATTGTAATTATGTGTGGGTATAAAATGAAAGCCAAAAGGACAAGGAAAAGTGAATGATTTGAACCCATCTCCCCCTGCCTCAAGTTAAGGGAATTGATTTCGATACAATTCATATACATATGACTCATTGAGGGCTATTCTCCACTGTCTGTTACTTTAAACTTTGTATAAAATTTTCACACAGCTTTGAGATGTTCCATAAAGTGAGTTTCAAACACATATGGAAGGAAAGTATTCTTCAGCATCACTTAAGAAAAATGTATCACAAAAACAAGTTGCACTTGAAGTAATGAAAATCTGTAGTATTTCAGTAGAATGTTAGAAAATGCATTTAATACTTTTGTGCTTATTCATTTCAAAACATTCAAATATATAAAATGTCTTAGCTGACATCCCTGCAATTAAGGCGCTCACTCCATGTAATACATAGTACTTGAAACAACAGTCAGGTATAAGTAATTAATTTAATGCATAGACAGCTTAATTTAAGTACCAAAAACCCATCTTTGAGCAGTAATTCTCAAATATTCCCTTCCTTTGTTGCAAAGTCAACGAATTTTTCTTATCATACCATCAGCATCCTTGAAGTAAAGTTGGACAAGAAAAAACAAAATTAGGCCACCATTTGACAAGAAAGTAATATCATATTTTAGAAAGCCCATTGATGTCAATATTTTGTTACATTTTCAAACTCTCCAGATTGGTTTCATTTCATGACTTTGTCTGCAGATTGATGAGTAATTCAGCTGAGCCAAGCAATCAGATAACTCTGGATATCTTCTCTGGCCTTCACGAGAGAAGCGGGATCGGTTGAAGATGCAGGGTACATATCAGCACAGTGAGCAGTGCCTAGTGTCAAGGAGGGGGAAAAGTTAAAAGTTTGATTAGGCATTCCTTTTTATACAGGTCCAGAAACAATTGTCTATCTTTGGCAGTTAAAAGCATTCTTGCCAGTGTAGATATATACATGTCACATTTATCACGCAGAGGTAATTTTGGTACAAATTTAATATCAATGTGCAACAAACAGTCACAGCCCCAATACTGAGACAGAAACAACAATGCTCTCAATTGTGTAAATTTGACTCACACTCCTAGCATATTGCCCTGACTTGCCACTGCATATTAAATCTAATGTTAATGTACACCAAAGATTTTCATAGGATAATATTCAATCAATCGATAAGTGATTGCAGCAAGCAAGGCTACTTCAGAATCCATCACACAAATCATCAAGAAATCTTACATGATGAGAAACCGAGCAAACCAGTTCTTACCATTGATAAACACTGCTGGTTGTTCATTGGTAGCATTTTTGGTGATGCCCAGGAAGTGCCAAGGGTCTATGCTTCCATTAGGATAGACTACTTTGGACGCCTGGATACCGTACCCCCCATAGTAAGTATTTGAGCGAGATATGCCCTTCTCCAGATTTTCTTGGCTGAATTTTGAACCGTATATATCCAAACATTGCTGAAGAGAAAATCTGCAAAACAGAAGACAGAGTCGTGTAATTATGTTCCTTAAAGTAGAAATATATTAATATGCAAAATTGGGAAACCAGCTTCTCTGATATTGAACTTATTTTACCACAACATTACATTGCAGGGCAAGCATACATGATATAATATAACTTTATTGTAGTGTGTTAATTCACAATGTAATTACTAAAATGCCTCTTGATCTGCTTTGGACAAATATTTGCAAAAGGAAAGCAGGAAAGTTTTGAAAGACATGTTAGACTAGAAAACAGAACATAGCAGTGAACCAAGAGATCAAGGGACCGGATGGTGGTGCCAGTCAGCAGGCAAGTTTTTAAGATTAAATTATAGAAAGTCCACCTTTTTAATATCGAAACTTACGTCAGGGGGAATCCTTCACCAAAAGGTTGAACTGTAGAGTCACTCGTCTGGAAAAAGCCAAATTCTGTACAGGTCTGGTATGTCCATTGTCTTCCTGTGTTGAAAAATGCAAATCATTATATTAATTGTTTTCTTCTTAATTAGAGCAGTAGCAACAAAAAAAGGCAAGGGTTTTCTCTATTACAATGATAATGGCTGATAATCACCTGTAGCAGCAGAAAACATCATTTTACAAATTGCTCTTTAAATCATATCGTACTGAAAACTTTTACATAGCAATGTGACAAGCCTTAGGTCTTGAAAAATGATTTGTAAACTTTCAGCTTTTTAAAAAACTGTTCAACTAGAAAAAAAGAGTCCTTAAAGCATTTCCTAGGTAATTGGCAATGGGTAATTTTCTGGATATATTATAACATAAATGAATTACTACATCAGCCATGCTACTTTTCATCTTTTCAAGGCTAAGACCTTCCAACATCAGGTAACTGTTCAGGTACGTACCTATCTGACACTTGAGTTCTCTAAACTACTAAATTTGTATCCGTCTGTGAGATATTTACCTCCAATACCAGCAGAACTGGTCCAAGATATTTCTTTCAGCTCAGAGATCATGTCTTGGTATTTGCAGTCAAGGCACTTCTCCTGGTACGTCTTTAGGATGAGGCTATTAACTTTAGCATATCTGGATACTTCTTTCCCAACGCTTTGGTCAGTCATTATATCACAGAGTGTGTCAAGTGTTATATTTGTTCCTACGGCACCCTAGAAGGGCAAAAGTGAAACGTTTTCAGCATATGACTACGTTTATTTAGACATGGCTTACATAGAACAATTCCAAAAGGTTATTTTCTCAATTCAATTGTACTTAGTAGAACTAAGAATGGACGTTTGGTTAGGAATGGTGTGGGGAAGAAAGGTGGTGGGGATTTCCGCTATAAAATTAGATAAAAAATGGAATTGTTCTCATTAATCTGCGTTCTTTTGAGTTATACTGTCATTGGATCAAATATCAAAGGTCATAAACCTCACATACTATGTTATGATATTACACCCATGCAAAGACTAACCAATAACACCCCATATGGGAAATAAAACTTTAATATTTAATTAGAATAAACAAAATGAAATGTCAAAGGTCATTAGGTCTAATGTCAACATTAGCCTAATGTGGCTGAAAATTGAAGCAAACTAAACTCAACTGAAATCAACACTGATGAAAGTATGAATGGGCATGGGCTGTTTTGCCACCATAACTTATGATGTCAAAAGGCCAGGGGTAAAATGTCGAAAACTCTTAAAGCCTGCCTTTGGGGAATTTCAATTGTGTCAAAACAAAAGCTATTGTATTTGTATGGGAAATAGGAACAAACAGTAAGAAATTACAGTTGAATGTTGGTAACATTTGGCAAAACTGTGTCTTGTGAAACCTATACCACCATAATGTATGCCAATGGATTCTAACCTAAGTAGTTTCATGAGTATGTCTGTGATGAGTGTTGTTATGACAACACAGTTAATAATCCATACATTAAAGATAATATGGATTGCAAACCAACTGTGTTTTGCCATAAACCAAAGATTAACAAACCTCAAAGGCACGGTTGTCTTTGTTATACTGAACCACACCTGCAAAATTTCCAGAGAGAGATTCCAGAAAGTTGGCCACATCTAAGACATTGCTCAGATTTAGTGGCGAACAAAGACTACAGAAATACAAAGCGAGATAATCTCGGGATTAATTACTGTGAAATGAAAAGGGGCAGAGACAATACAAAGAGAGATAATCTCGGGATTAATTACTGTGAAATGAAACAAAGAGAGATAATCTCGGGATTAATTACTGTGAAATGAAAAGAAACATAAATCTGGCTATGCCCCTTATTGTTTGTATTAACTAAATTTGAAATATTACAGGAACTTTTCACTTGAAAACACTGGGAATAATTAAGTTAACATTTTATGTCATATTTTTGCAGACATATGAATTTTACTTCTCAGAAATATAGAAAATATCTTCAGTTTACAAAAGCTGTTAGTTATATTTTCATTTGTGTAGTTATGTACCCATTTTGCATACCATTTACTATGTGATACCGGATAAAACTACTCTGCATTTGCATAGTAATGCACCCACTTTGCATACCATTTACTATGTGATACCGGATAAAACTACTCTGCATTTGCATAGTAATGTACCCACTTTGCATACCATTTACTATGTGATACCGGATAAAACTACTCTGCATTTGTGTAGTTATGTACCCACTTTGCATAGCATTTGCTATGTGATACCGGATAAACTACTCTGCATTTGCAAAGTAATGTACCCACTTTGCATAGCATTTGCTATGTGATACCGGATAAACTACTCTGCTTTTGCATAGTAATGTACCCACTTTGCATACCATTTGCTATGTGATACCGGATAAAACTACTCTGCATTTGCATAGTAATGTACCCACTTTGCATACCATTTACTATGTGATACCGGATAAAACTACTCTGCATTTGCATAGTTATGTACCCATTTTGCATAGCATTTACTATGTGATACCGGATAAAACTACTCTGCATTTGCATAGTAATGTACCCACTTTGCATACCATTTACTATGTGATACCGGATAAAACTACTCTGCATTTGCATAGTAATGTACCCATTTTGCATACCATTTACTATGTGATACCGGATAAAACTACTCTGCATTTGCATAGTTATGTACCCATTTTGCATAGCATTTACTATGTGATACCGGATAAAACTACTCTGCATTTGCATAGTAATGTACCCACTTTGCATACCATTTACTATGTGATACCGGATAAAACTACTCTGCATTTGCATAGTTATGTACCCATTTTGCATACCATTTACTATGTGATACCGGATAAAACTACTCTGCATTTGCATAGTAATGTACCCACTTTGCATACCATTTACTATGTGATACCGGATAAAACTACTCTGCATTTGCATAGTTATGTACCCACTTTGCATACCATTTGCTTTGTGATACTGGATAAACTATTCCCTGCTGTTATCTGTGAACTCTTCATCCTAATATGCTGCTTGTCATACGAATCCGTCCTACTGCATACATTAAACATCAACAAAAGTGGTAGTAAACCTTGCCCACATTTGCATGACACTCACCTAAAACTTTTTTCCATATCTTTCCACTCAGTTGCATTCTTTAAGGCAGCCTGCAGTTGAGACGTGGCACTCTTTACAGCTTGGACGCATGTTGCCGACTGTTTACTGGTCAAAAGAGAAGCTTTC